>NW_024037860.1:4362500-4732457 GCF_016077235.1 Cyprinodon tularosa
GCTTTTAAAGTTTCTTTGACTGAAGGAAATATAAGGTTACCTCTTCACATCTGCACATTTTGAAATAGCAGTAGATTCTTCAGGCAGCTGCATATGTCACTGTGACGTTCATGGAGATATTATTTACCTGAAGAAGGTGCAGTGACTTGGAGCACCAACAGGAGCAGCCAGCAGATATGAAAAAAAAATTTCTTCTCTGCCATTTCCTCTGGTTTGCTTGATTTGGTTAGTTTCTGTTATTCCATACAGATTGTCTGTGAAAAGTCAGAGAAATGCTTAAAGCTCTTCATGTCTCCAAAGACAGATGAAATAATGAACCAGCCATAACTTTCACTTTTATTGTTCGTGTAACTATATGTGTTAAGACAGATCTGGCAGAACATGTTCAGAAAACTGAAAAATAAATGCTTTAATATATAGCTTAAATTAGGAGTGTGTAGACTACGTAGCAAAGTAATGAAACAAAGGTATTTGCTCAAATAAAGAACTGTAGTGATATATTTTTGTTTTTGGACGCCTTCATATTTGAATCAAAAAAGTTTCACTTCAGTAATTCCCAAACTATAAAATCAACATCTTTAATCTAATAAAGTTGATTAATATACCATGCTTAATGTGATCAAAAGGAACCATGGAAATGACTGAGTTTGAAAGTAATTTCCAGCAAACACGATGTTATTTAAGTTCGTTGAACTGCAGCTGAGCAGTTTTTTTGTGACACGCTAAGTAAAGAAAGAGAATGCTGACCGCAAACAACCAAGAGATTTTTCAAAAGATCTAAGAGAAGCTTCCCTATTCAGAGGAAGTCAAATATGTTTCTGTTCGTTCCTCAAACTGACCTTCATGAATGTACCGACTCCCTCTCAGGGCCGCTGATCCACGTATTTACCTCTGGTCTGGTCTCTTCAAATGTCCCCAACAGGAAAGGAGTCTCAGACTACCGAGGCACCTGGAGGAATGTGGATATATTCTTGATGGGCAAGGTGGATTTCTGAGAACAACAAACAGGTTGAGCAAGCCTTCATTCAACCAGGAAAAGCTGCAGAGTCAAAATCATTCCAGTTTTCTCTGCACTCCAGTTTCTTTCTCTGTTGTGATGAACTCTTCCTATGTTGAAAAACCAACACTGAAAAGTGTAGATGTGTTATTGTAAATCCTGCATCAAGTTGATTTTGAAATAAAGGATTAAACAAGAAAATGAAAGATGCTGTTTTAGCTTCTTTCCTCATTTTTTTGATCATATCTCTACAAACTGCATAAAGAGAAATACTAACAGCTAAACACTGCTGTACTCGTTCAGCAGGTTTAACATATTGTAGTCTAAATGTCCACTTAAAAAATTAAAATCTTGAAATGTTTAGCCAAATACTAAATGTAGAGGACAGCAGATAAGATCAAGCTATCAAAATGTGTCAATTCATTAACTTTTGAAAGTTTTTAAAACCCTTTAACTTCTAACATCTTTAAGTTAGTAGTAATGTATTGCTGAAATAGAAAGTTAATAAAGTAACATATACACGTCTTTAAAAGATGTTGCTTTCATAGCTTCAGCCTCTTTAGATCTTTATGATGAAAATCCAGAGCAACTTCATTACAAGGTCACCTTTTTGAGAACAAAAGAAAATCCAGAGATTAAAATGTGAATTTCACTTCAGCAGGACAAAGTAATAAATCACCCTTCGCTTTTTAAAGAAATCTTTTCAACCCATCAGTCAGAAATAGTTATGTGACACAATTGCAACCTCATAAAGACATGGTCAACCAACTGAACTGATGCGGCGAGGAGATGAATCTATAACACAAATCTTCTGCATCCTTTATTATATTGGGGCAAACACACAAATCCAGGTACAGAGAAACAACTCTCCACACACATTTGCAAATAATATTGCAACAATAGCAAGTTTCAGCCAATATGAATTAGGCTCACAAGTAACAGATAAAACTGATACTATTTGGCACGTTTACACGGTTGTGGTGTAAGGCAGTGGTTAACGAATTGGGGGGACCGCCACTCAGTGTTTTTGTTTTTCTGTTTTTTTTGCTGTGTTTAGCATTATTGCAGCAGAACTGAAATCTGGGTGCCACGCTATACCGAACAGATTTGGTTTGCAAAGGGAGACTTTGTTGGTAAGAAGAGGAGAGATATCATTTAGGCAGACAGAGAGAAAGAGAAAAAGGGAAACAGCAAAACCATAAAACCAGCTGCTGTGTCGGTACAAAAGAAACTATTTCTTGTGGCAATCCAGATGAAGAAATTAGAGGAGCTCCTGCAAATGGACACAGGGAAGACAAAGGAACTGACAATCAACAAAAGCAACAACAATGGTAGCAGGGACATTAGTGAGCTTCTCAGAACTGTGCAGCAACAGTAGCTTAAAGAGGCGCTTGTCTGGGTTACTGAAAAAAAATGCAATGATGGTAATGCTGGCGAAGATTCTCAGTCATCCAGGCTATAGTCATTCAGAAAATAAGTAAAAAAAAAAAAAAAAAAAAACAATCCATTGGACTTTTCTTTCCAAGTCTGAAGATGTCCAGTGGATAGTTTTTGAACTTTTTTGGAATGATGGGAATGTTGAATACGAAGTGTTGAATTCTCTTACACAGTAAAATAGAAGGTTAAAATAACAACACTCCAAAAGTGGTAGTTTTTTAATTTAATATTAGAATAATATAAAATTTAATTTATTTTACAGTAACATTGTTTACAGCATTGGTTCAAATTTTTTTGTTTGGTAACTAAACGTGTCAGTGCTTATGATGCTAGTCCTAGATTTATTCTATAAATGCTATGAAATAAATCATTTGCTTATTAGCATATTTTCTTCTTTCCTAAACTCTGAAACCCTTTTTTTTACTTACCTCCACTTGCCTGTGTAGGTCTGTTGTTGAGTTTTAAAATGTTAACAGTTCTGTCTCTTTATGCAAAATGGATACATGTTAAAAACAAATGTTAGCTTGTACTTTCCTAACACTTGGTCAAATTCAAAGACGTTTCACACTATAATCAAAAATACCCATTCACAAACACATTCAAATGCAGACATGTGCCCACTTCTGTCTAGCATCTAGTTTATTTTAAGTTTTATATTGAATTTCAGAAACTGCAAATATAGAAGTTGACCTTATCTCCTTTGTGCAAAACGTTAACTTTAATATATTTAATGTTTAGAAACTTTAATAGAAAAATGATTTGAGAAACAAACTCCTTCTTAGTATGTGGACCTCCTTCAGATAGCCCTGCAAACCTGTACTCCCCTCAATAAAAATGTGTTTCCCACTTTATATTAGAAACCAATTTAAAATAGTTGCGGGGAAAAATGAGCGCTATAAATAAAATTGGTTCTGCAGTGAAGGGTGGATGTTATTGAAGCAGCTTACATTCAATGCGTTCAAGTTCCTTCTATAAGGATTGACTGAGGTCATTTCCTCCAATGAAACACAAAAACGGACAGAATGCTTTTTTAGACTCATAAGTTCTGTTTTTTTCTTTTAAAGACTTTGAAAAGCATGTTTTATCTGTGTGAATGGTTCAGCTGTCTTTGATGAAACGTTGTCTCCTCTCACACCTGCTCCTTGTCAGCTCGTTAGCCCTGCCATTGTCTCAGTCAGCTACACTGTCCCTCTGCAGTCACGCCTTGTTGGTTCCTCGTTGTTGCTGGTCCTGTCGTCGCTGTTTTCCTCTCACCTCATCTCTCCCTGGCTCCTTGTACCCTTGATGTCTCCGTAGTTCTGGTCTGAGTTACATTTTAGATGGATTTTTGGATTTTGCCTCTGCTATTAGTGTTTTCATTAAAACTACAAGAATTCACCTCAGCCTCTCTGCCTCTGCATTTTGGGTCCTCTTAACTACAACCAAGACGTGACAGAGGAAAACAGAAAAACCCTAGAACTAACATAAATCTAGAAACTACAACAAAATAGGAATTAAACCAATAAAACTAGGAAACATGGAGCAAAGTAAAGAACAACATAACCAAAACCATGACAGAGAAACTACAAAAAAATAGGAATTAAACCAATAAAACTAGGAAACATGGAGCAAAGTAAAGCACAACATAACCAAAACCATGACAGTAACGCCCAATTCTCTCCTAGGTTATTTACATATTGCTTACAGATCCTCCTACTTCCACTTAAAACTTCCTCAAAGCACTTGGTTCTTGAGCTTGAAGCCATGGTTTTAATTTGAGTGGGCTTTAGTCTATGAACTATCAGCTGTCATTCCTAGTTCCTGTAGAACATGTTTAAAGTGCTGATATTTCTACTACTGCAGCAAGGTAAGAAAATATCTTGTTACTAAGACTGTTAAATACTTGACTATTTGAACACTTCAACACTAATCAGTAGACCTCAACTTAAAGGTTCACCTGATGAAATCTTAACTCTTGACTTGGACTTATAAATGTTTCTCAGGGTTCAGACCCAGCCGTTTTGTTCAGAACTTTCATCCAATCAGCTTAAATGTTGGATTACGTCTACGGTAAATCATTCAGAAATCCTTGAAAGCAAAGACTAATACTTAATGGTTTCTGAAAAAACTATCCTGTTTTCTGTCAAAGCATCAACAAGACCGTTACTTGCATTGCAATGCAGTTCTTTATCCGTTTCATATGCAAATGAGGTGGTGCCAGGAGCTCTTCTATTCCTCTGCTATTTTCAGACTTTCAGTTTTGGCTAAGAAAGACTCAGCTGCTGTAGACTTAATTTGTTTGTGTTATTACTACAACTTTACTTCAATTTATATGAGTTATCTTAATACTGAATGTTTTTACAAACATGTACTAGCTATGAATTTTATGTTGTTTTTGTATCTTCAGTGAAATATATGAGCATTTTTTTGTTTCAGAAGGCACTGAACAAAACGAAAATCAGCTTAGGTGAAGTTTACACAAAACTTTTACCCCACATGTGCTGCAGCTATTTTCTGCTGATTAAATAATTGATATCAGAATAGTATAGAATAGAATTCAACATTATTGTCATCACACCGTCACAAGTATGAAATGAACTGTTCATCAGTAAAAAGTCTCCATAAAAGCAGAAGTTTAGGCACGTTGCTGCTCTAGAGCATATAGTCATCTACTGATGCAATGGAAAGCTTAAGACATCAGCAATGACCAAGACATCTCTGATACACACCAATCCAAACACTTGTTTAAAAAAGAGAGAGAAAATGTTTTTATTCACAAGTGAATCACCCATAATTTTTTTTGTATTTAAGTATTTTTGAACATTTAGGAAAGGTTGCCGAGGTGGTTAAAAAGCTCCTCAGTGGCAGGGCCCCGGGGGTGGATGAGATCCGCCCGGAGTTCCTCAAGGTCCTGGATGTTGTAGGGTTGTGTTGGCTGAGGCGACTCTTCAACATTACATGGACATCGGGGGCAGTCCCTCTGGATTGGCAGACTGGGGTGGTGGTCCCCCTATTCAAAAAGGGGGACCGGAGGGTGTGCTCCAATTACAGGGGAGTCACACTCTTAAGCCTCCCTGGCAAGGTCTATTCGGGGGTGCTGGAGAGGAGGGTCCGTCGGATAGTCGAACCTCGGATTCAGGAAGAGCAGTGTGGTTTCCGTCCTGGTCTTGGAACGCTGGACCAGCTCTACACCCTCAGCAGGGTCCTGGAGGGTGCATGGGAGTTCGCCCAACCAGTCTACATGTGCTTTGTGGACTTGGAGAAGGCGTTCGACCGTGTCCCTCGGAGGGCCCTGTGGGGGGTTCTCCGGGAGTACGGGGTGCCGGGCCTTTTGATACGGGCTGTCAGGTCCCTGTATGACCGGTGTCAGAGTCTGGTCCGCATTGCCGGCAGTAAGTCGGGCTCGTTTCCAGTGAGAGTTGGACTCCGCCAGGGCTGCCCTTTGTCACCGATTCTGTTCATTACCTTCATGGACAGAATTTCTAGGCGCAGCCAAGGTGTTGAGGGGATCTGTTTTGCTGGCCTTAGGATTGCGTCTCTGCTTTTTGCAGATGATGTGGTCCTATTGGCTTCATCAGGTCGTGATCTGCAGCTCTCGCTGGATCGGTTCGCAGCCGAGTGTGAAGTGGCCAGGATGGGGATCAGTGCCTCCAAATCCGAGGCCATGGTCTTGAGCCGGAAAAGGGTAGAGTGCCTTCTCCGGGTCAAGGGGGGTGTCCTGCCCCAAGTGGAGGAGTTTAAGTATCTTGGGATCTTGTTCACGAATGAGGGAAGAAGGGAGCGGGAGATCGACAGGCGGATTGGTGCAGCATCTGCCGTGATGCGGGCGCTGTACTGGTCCGTCGTGGTGAAGAGAGAGCTGAGTCAAAAAGCGAAGCTCTCGATTTACCGGTCGATCTACGTTCCTACCCTCATCTATGGTCATGGACTCTGGGTCATGACCGAAAGAACGAGATCGCAGATACAAGCGGCCGAAATGGGTTTCCTCCGTAGGGTGGCTGGGCTCTCCCTTAGAGATAGGGTGAGAAGCTCGGTCATCCGGGAGGGACTCGGAGTAGAGCCGCTGCTCCTCCACGTCGAGAGGAGCCAGTTGAGGTGGCTTGGGCATCTGTTTAGGATGCCTCCTGGACGCCTCCCTGGTGAGGTGTTCCGTGCACGTCCCACCGGGGGGAGGCCCCGGGGAAGACCCAGGACACACTGGAGAGACTATGTTTCTCGGCTGGCCTGGGAACGCCTTGGGGTTCCTCCTGAAGAGCTGGAAGAAGTGGCTGGGGAGAGGGAAGTCTGGGCATCCCTTCTTAAGCTGCTGTCCCCGCGACCCGACCCCGGATAAGCGGAGGAAGATGGATGGATGGATGGATGGATAGGAAAGTTTACAATTTTCCTTGTCACAGAACAATTAGAAAACTCTGCAGATCTTATGAACTGAAGCAGTGCTGGATAAAAATTCCTCCACAAGAAATGAGACACAAAAGATATAGTAACAATTATGACTTGTTATTGCTACCAAAGATTCTTGTATTTAATCATGGGGGATAGGCTTACTTGCTACCTCTATTACTCTTTCGATTGTGATTTTTTTTTAGGGTGAAGTTAAATTTGATGTTTTTCTTCTCTTTCTTTTCTGTTTTTCTTTTTTTTTGCAGCAGCAGGAGAAGCTAAAGTGAGTGCTGCTTGGTCAGTGACTTTTGAAAATCCAGATTACTGTGCTTTGGAGGGGACTTCAGTGGAGTTCAAGTGTTCATATCACTACCCAGAAGATGAATCTGTCAGAGAGACTGGATGGTGCAAAGGACTGCTCCAAAATGGGACGTGGAAACGTGTTAAGCTTTCAACTCTATTAACGTACAAAAATCGATTTAAATATCAGGGTGACCATATAAAGAACTGCAGCCTGGTCCTTCAAGACGTGCAGGAGAGCGATGCTGGATATTACTATTTCTGGTTTGACACTAATAAGTTTGGACGGAGCAGTAAGCAGTCAGTTCTTCTCTCTGTCATAGGTAAAATAGTTTTAAATAAACATTGTTTTTTTTTTTTTTTTTTTTAGGGTGAATGTGATTTCTACTTGAAGTTGTGTCTTTGCAGGATCATCAGGGCTGAAAGCCAGCATACACCCCAGGAGAGTAAACGCCGGAGATAATGTGATCCTTCAATGTAGCACAAAGTGCCAAAACCCCAGAATAGTCTGGTTCAGAGATGGACGCAGAGTGACAGAACCAACGTTTAGGGCCCAGAAAGAAGATGCTGGAAACTATTCATGTACTGTTGAAGGAATAAAACCACTGCTATCATCGGATCCTGTGGCTCTGGAAGTTTGGTGTGAGTACTAAGATGACATTAAGTCAGGCTGAATTGATATTAACTACTGAAGTGTTTATTAAGACTGTATAAAGGTTCACAACTTGCAGTTATAATGAGAGGAAAATAAATGTAACTGTGGTTTTTGTGTTTTTTTTATGACTTAATGAGAGCAGTGGGCTTTATGCTGCCCTCCCAGGCTTTAAACTGTGTTTGAATGGAGACAAAGCCATTCTCAAGCACATATCAAGGAGCACATTTTGAGCATGGATCCATATTTATATTTGATTCTGTTCATGGTGGAGAATCCTGCTTCACAGCAGTAGGTTGAGCCAAACATAGTCAAAATGTGCAGGGTCATCTTTGACCACACCATTTCACTTTTCTTTCACAAGTTCACATTGCTTCTTCCAGCAGTCCACGTTTTCTCTGCTTTCTTTTCCTCATTGTCTTCTCGGCTTGCCACAGGTTTGCCTGCTGTGTACTGTGGCTCGTTGCAGTGACCCAGACTGACTCAGCTCATTGGCTAATTTGTATCACGTGCAGTCTGATGCTGGACGCTCTGGATGGCTTTACCATAGAAACAGGAGAAGCGGCGCAAGTGAAGTTAGACACTGTCTTCGGACAACATGCAGTAATTTATAAATGTTTTAAATCAGGTTGGGTCTGGATTAGCCAGCAGGTGCCCGGATCAGGACCCTGGTCCGCTAATCCGTGACCTCTGAAAGAGATTATATATAAGAGATAGTTGAATAATTGTTGATGGCTCCATAATGTATCAATATATTTTTTTTTGTTATGATGCCAAGATTAACATTACAGGAATTTGCACTAATAGGAGCCCTTTTATTAAACTAATTGCTTCTTCTCTCAGTTGTATTTTTCAGATTCATGAAAATACAACAAAAAAGAAAGAAAACTAGGGTAAACCTTGGTCAAGCTTTTTAGAATTGGTGCTGACCCAGGGAGGTAGAGGGGCTGCTTTCCCTCTGGATAGCAGGGCTGCCAACTTTTCACCAAACCTTGGGGTGAGATTTTGAAATAGATTGGACAGGAAACCTGTCAGGGTTAGATGAGGACAGTTGCAGCTATAGGTTGGAGGTTTTCAGGGGATTTAAATTAAAAAAAGTGACAAAATGTTTAAATTATTATAGCACAGTAAATGTGACTGAATAACAATAGGTGGTCTGTAGTTATGTGGAACATTTTTCTCACCTTATACATTATTTTCTACATTTCTATCTATATTCTAGTGATATTTAGGGAATTGAAGTAAAACAGAATGGGCCCTACTAAAATACTTGCATTTTAAATATACTGTAAACTAAGAATTTCACAACTTTGTTCATTAATTATTCTCTGCAGTTCAAGTAAATTAAACAATGGGGAACTAATAAGCTATTACTGGATTACTGGCACTGATAAAGGAACCAGTGCAATCGAAACCTATGCAAACTACACTGTGTATGAATATTTGGTAATAGGCTAGGGGTTAAAAAGCTTCATTCATTATGTTAGTTGTTTTCTTACATTTGACAAAACAGCTAAACAATTCAGACCTTCCAGGAGGCTGTAGATTTTATAAAAACTCACCATGACAGGAGACAGCACTTCTCTGCATGTTTCAGTTTGGAAGGTATTCCTAAACATATTCAATGAACCAAAATAAAGATGAATGAATAAGATAAGTAATATTAAAAAGAAGAACATCCCTGTGGTTTCTCCTCTATGAATCCTGGATAACTGAGGTGTTCTGCACATCCACTCTGGATGTGGTTGGTCTTTTCTTGGGTGGCGGATCTTTTGAAAAATAAAATGTAATGGTTATTTTTCTTTTTGTGGAGTTCCTATGGGTTTGAGAGGCAAACCTGAAAGCTTTAAGAATTAAAACATTTGTGTCGGTTTAATTATTCCTAAATACCAATGGAAGATTATTCAACAAGACAGAGCAATAATTATATAACTTGTGAGCAAAACATGGACTAAAACTGGGACTAAAAAAAGCACAGGGTAACGAGAAAACAAACCATTGGATGTGATCCTACACTCAGTTCCACATCAATAATTTAAGGTAGCTGCTGTATTGTTTTATTCATATTTCCTCAAGTTCTAGATTTCTTAAAATATTCAATAATTTACAAAGAGAATTATCATAGTCCAGATGAGATAAGATAAAAATTCAAAAGACATACTTCAGAACAACTGCCTTTTTTCAATATCTAGCACATTGAATAGGTGGGAATATGGACTGGATATGAATCTGGCATGTCCTTGTGATTGTAGTAAAAACGCGGACTTGATTCTGATCGCCATGGTATTTTAACACATAAATAATTGGAATGGAGATGAGTTTTAATGTCTAACATTTTTTAGTGTGAGAAATTGGGAATATGGAGTGAGAGTGTGTGAAGACACTGAAATGGGTGAGTCTCACTCCCAATGGGTGAGAGTTGACAGCCCTGGGATAGGTCAGCCAGATGTTTGTTCATTTGACAGACCTGGAAGACAGACTGGCAAACGGTTGATTACTATTGGGAAAATAGTAATGTCGCCCAGGGACACTTCGATAAAAAAGAGATATAAAAATATCTCTCAGAGGCGCCAAGCACAAAAAAAAAAAAACAAAAAAAAAAACAGGGAGACAGACAAAAGGATATATATGTATATATATATATATATATATATATATATATATATATATATATGTATAATATATATTGTTGAACAATTATCAAGTGGAACAGCTATGATGGTCCGCTTGTGAAAGCAAGTCTCTTGGGCTATTATCTAGAAGTGGAACATCGATTCTCAGTGCTACGTTGTTAACAGGAAAAAAAACTCTCCACTACTGATCAATATTTGCAACCAATCATTGCAAGAAAAATAAGGAGATCCATTTGTGGTTTTGTTTAAACAGTATTCAGTAATTTACCTCAATGGTGAATAGAAGCATACAAAAGATATATTCCTATATTTGGGAATGCCATGCGTTTTGAATGTCTTCATGCAGATAAAGCACTACATTATGGCTGTGATGCAAACATAGATGAACAGAATGATTTAGATATCTGGTATCCTTTTGGAAAAAAGCCAAACATGACTCCTGCAATGTGTCTGCATAACCATTAGAAATAAGGTAGTTGCACCCCTGAGTGCATGTGCACCAAAAACGTGATCACAAAAGACAAATCCAAGGTGGAACATAAATGAGAGTTGAACATAAAATGTTATGTTCTGATGTTTTTTATTACAAATATAAAATTTGAAAGCTAAAAAAAGCATCCGTTTCCATTCAGTCCCCTTGACTCTGATACCTCTCCGGACCAAGTAAAACTGAAGGCATTTCAAAGTTACCTATTTATTAAACATGGGGAAACATGGCGACTGCAGAAGCATTTTGCTGTAATTCTACTGCAAAGCTAATCTGTGTTGATTGGAAAATGGGTGGAGCTAAATGCTGGACAATCCAGGAAGAAACTTTGTTAGATGTTGCAGAGACAGGAGTAATTTTAAGAAATGCATAATTTTTTCCTCTCTCTTTAATGAATTCTTCTTCTAACACATAAAATTAAGAAAAATACTGAGGCTTGTGGTTGAAACGTGACAAAAGGTAAAAACCAAAAAACTAGCAACAGTACCTCTGCATGGACATATTTGTATTTAAAATTTGAGATTTACAGCATTAGCCAGAGTAAATCATTTTAATTTTAACTGCTCTTTTGTGTTTCTCATGCAGATGCTCCAATAAAATTGTCCATTGAGGTGAATCGTTCTAACCCTTTGTTGGTGGGAAGCAGTGTAAATTTGACCTGCAAGAGTGTTGCTAACCCTGCAGCAGATACCTACACCTGGTGGTACAGGAGTAACGCTTCCAACCCCAGCTCTGATCTCCAGGTGGGTTTGGGGCGGGTCCTGAGCATTTCCTCTTTGGAGCTGACCCAAACTGGAATGTACATCTGCCAGGCCCAGAACCATGTGGGACAGAGCCGTTCGGCTGAAGTGCTGTTGACTGTGGAAGACACAGGTGGGAACATTGGAGGAACAGAAGTGTTCATGTTCAGTTATTTATTTGGGTTAATTAGGGTTTATCTTTTTAAATCTCAGTTCATCCATTGATTGTCCTTGGGATTGGAATCAAGGTAATTTTTCTGCTCACGCTGCCATTGGTTATCATCTGGGCTTGGTAGGTAACACAGAAATGGTTGCTTTCCTAACATAGAAATGTGGAATCGCCTGGTTAATTGAGGCCTCTTATCTTGTTATTAAAGGAAACACCGGTCTTGTTCTGAAGAAGACAAAGAGGTGAGCACAGGAGCAGGTTCTGGTAAAAACAATAGAGTAAAGAACAATATGCTACAATTTATGTCTTAAACTATTCTTCTTATTTTCAGAAAACCAGCAATGATTATGAAAACGTAATGTTTGGGTGAGCTTTTGGAATGAGGGAGGAAACTGAACACAGGAATCATAAAAACGTTGTTGTACCAAGTTTTAACACATGAACAGAACAGGCTTTCTGAAAAAAACTAACCATTTACAGTCTCAATGTACATTTCCTTTTTTTGTGATGTCTAACACTGATTTTCCATGTAGAGTAGATGATTGCTGTTTCAAATAGTATTGATGGTTTTTATTCTATTTTTAAATTGAATTTAAATATTGGTTTTGTGTTACATTCAGTGGGGGAAATGTGTCAGACACTTTGCAGCAGCAGCTTTCGACCATCTACTGACTGTTTAAAAAAACCAACACTGCCCCCTAGAGTTTGAATTTCATATCTGCATGCTCAGAAGAACATACAATTAGTGTTTTTTTTTTTTATTTATTTATCTTTTTTTTTACTTAAAACCAAACATTATCTGTTCTTAGTAGAAATTGCCCTTTAATGGTTTGGATTAACCCCACTTGGGATTAAGCATGTCAGAAAATGTATAGTGACTGAAATACTGTAATATAGCTTCATAAGCACAGTGATTTTAAGGCAAAATGCCAATACTTTTAATTTGTTAATTATGTTGGATATATTTCATGTTTTATCTTTATATTAAAATTTCAATGATATTTTTTATATAAAAAAGTCTATTTTTGTTACTTAAAACCTTTTTTATTATAAACATGCTAGATCATAGAAGTCTTTCATCAAAAGTTTAAGTCTAAAGACCTTTTTTTGCTACAAAACAAAAAAAATTCAACATCCCCATCCAAACCCTTCCCCTGTCATTGGTATAAGCATAATCCTCTGATTCCCAATTTTTTTTTTTTTTTTTTTTTTTTTTTTACCAAAACTCTTTATACATTCCATGTTGATTGTAAAGGCCGCTCTAAAAACAAGCTGATGGGGCTAAGAACTGATCTCCCAGGGCATCCTGTTACTGACTGTGTGGAGTCACTGTCCTCTTGGTTTTTATCCTTCCCCTTCTCTTCTTGTCCTGCAGAGTATCTACCAGAACCCAAAGTTTATTTAGTTACCAAAACATGTCTGACTGACTTCAGTTTTTTTAATGAACATGTGCTGACTGTCATTTATATCACAAAAATAGACCAACCATTTTGCATCACGCTATAAATAGGAGCTTCCTTAAGATTTACTGAATAGTATTATTTGTAGACAACCTTTCAGTTCACTATCAAAGACAACAACTGCGGAAGTCATATGCGGTTTGCATCTTTAATTACCCATGGTTGATTTCCTGTGTTCAAAGTCACATCTGTTTTTATCTCAACAGCCATGTGCAGATCACCCAAAAGAGACAAACTCATTAATGAAATGAATACAACAAACAAGTTGTTTTAATTAAGTTAAAAAAGAAAGGTTTAGCACTCATATCATTAACCTGAGAAATTATTGAATGTTCAAGGAGCTAAATGTGGAACTGAGACATTGTTTGGGGTCTGGGGTGGAATTAGGCTCTTAAAACATTAAAATATTGCCATGATTGTAAAACTATGCCTTATGAAACATTAGAGGCCTAAAATCTAAATTTTCCATCATTATCTTCAAAGCAACAGTCGAAAACACCCTTAGCCCTTACACAACACCGAAAAAAATAATGCAACCATTTTTGGCATTCACCTAATCATATTTAGTTACTTTAACACAATTGTTTTATGTTAGGGTAGGACATAAAATAATTGTGATAAAGTAACTAAATAAATGCCAAAAGCGGTTGCATTAATTTTTTCAGTGAATGAGTTGTGTAAGGGCCTCATTTCTCATTTATTTGGACTTATCAGAGAATGTGTAAGAGCAAAATGAACAGTCCTACTAACAGAATGTCAACTTCTGAAGTAACTCGACTTAGAAGACATTATAAAAGGACTTTAAGTAGGGTTTGATACATGGCATGTACAGCTCAAATCTAACTATATCACACCAACCCAAAGTACAACTTTCATCTGTATATAAAAAAAGCCAAAGCAGGACAATTTCATCAACTGATAATTTAAACCCCAAAAATAAATTCATTAGTAAATTCCAATTGGAGATGCAATCATGAAATATGTCTCCTATCTTGAATAGATAAACAGGTATAGACATATTTTGTTTTTACTTCAACTTTTTTTGTAGCAGATATTTGGTTGTATTTAGTCAGACATAATGGAAATCTACATATCTAATTATGTATTGTTGCACAGAAAATCATACTTTAAACTCTAATTGGACTTCCATATTTTATTTTGTGCTTTGAGAATAAATAATCTCAACTTGAAAATGAAAAAAAAAGTACACACATACACATTTATATATATCTACTGTATATAATTTTTTTTTTTAACTTTAAGAACACATATGTATAACTACTTTTATTCAAAAACATTATTCAATTTATAATTAAAATCCTTAGTTAAAAAAGATGAATATGAAGCCTTATTGTTGGGTTTTGTGTCGATAATAAGTTGGTATATTATGTAACTGCAAAGATGGAGTCATGTTGCAGGATGATCAGACACGTGTTGGTCCCCTCATGTATCCATTAGCTCTTCACATTTGGGTTGCAGTATAAAAAATGTCTGCTTTCAATCTGTGTCATTAAGATTCTGTGACAGTTGTCCCAGTCAGGACATATGAGCGATGTCTGGCTTTCTTCTTCCCTCTGAAAGCAGAACCAAAAACAGTTTTGTTTTGTAAGTCTGCAGCTATTTTGGTCATGCATGTTCACAATTGCATAAACACCACTTATACACACACAGGTTGATGCAGTTTGCTCATGCACAAAACAGCTACCACACTTTGCATGCATATCATAAAATGCTGCAGTCAGAGTTCTGATGAAAATTAAAAAAATAGATCATATCTCCCCTATACTAGTATCTGTTCATTGGCTTTCTGTTAAATCAGGAATAGAATTTAAAATCCTCTATCTCACATGTAAAGCCTTAAATGGCCAAGCTCAATCTTACATCAGATATCTGATTGTTCCTTATTTTCCTAACAGAGCACTTCGCTCTCAATCTGGAGGTTTTCTAGTGGTTCCAAGCATTTCTAAAAGTAAAATGGGAGGGAGATCTTTCAGTTATCAGGCTACTCTCCTGTGGAACCAACTACCAGTTTAAGTCAATGAGTCAATGAGTCAATGCAGTCAACTGGTTTACCTTAGATAAAAAACTTTGAATCAATTTGACTGCATGATCTAGTTGAATTGTAAAGTGCCTTGAGATGACATGTGTTGTGAATTGGCGCTATATAAATAAACTGAATTGAATCATTTGTTTTATTTATGATGCCCTTTTGACTCGTAGATGCAGTAGTTTCAGCTTTGTTATTGTACAATAAAGGTGTTTAAAGTGGCAAATTACTGTACAAGGAGAAGGGACCCACCTCATCAGCAGAAAGGCAACTGTAGCAACAACAATAGCCAGAATCCCAACAGTTACTCCAATTAGGACCATTTTTCCTCTCAATGAGTCTGATGGAGTTTTTGCTGTACAGTACAAAGCAGAGGATTAAAGAAAACTACATTTTACAAACTGTAAATAGAGCCTTGTAGAGGTTGCCAAATGGCTTAAACTGTCAATGTTTGTCACATAACAACCACAAATTGGAATGAATATTTGCCTGAGTGAATTTTACACAGGACTAATTTTTAATCGATCCATCTTAGCTCTGTATGTTCAAGATAATTTAGCTGGTGAAAGTAAATCTCTGCCAGTCTTTGACAGTTGTTAAAAAGTTGTTTTCAAAGCTTAAACTATATGCCCTCACCATACTTTAAACTCTAAAGGGCTCTCATTCTAGGGCTGCCAACTCTATGAAAAAAGGGACACCTCATGTGCGTGCCAGATGACCCTATTGCCTTTACTTGAATGCAACGACTGTAGGCTACAGTTGTAAAACAGAAAAAAAAAGAAATAGCTCAATGCCACATCATGTGGCTATAGCCTACTTTTCCACTTGTATTTCCTCTGAGCTCTTGCAGCGATGAGGAGGTGTTTGTCTTTGAGTGCAGCAGAGTAAAACTCTGAGCAAGACAGGTTATTATTGAGGTTGAAAATAAGCTCAGCTTTAATTAACTCAGTGGAACATTTGTTCCACACATTCTTCATTAAAAAAAAAATCCTATCAACAACATCAGTGGAAGAAGGGATGCTGAGGACAAAGGACACAGCGGGACAAAGTGCATTCCTTTTCCACTAAATACGGGATAGGTACGTCTATATCTAAATACGGAACAATTCTGTTTTTCATGAGATGGTTGGCAACCCTATCTCCTTTATTGGCAGAAGACAAACTCTCCCATATGATACTGCTAGTAACGTGCATTAGGCAGGGAAAGGGAGTTGCATTATTTTCTTTTGCCACTTTAATGTTCTCCATTTTGTAAAAAGCTACCCAACCATTAATCATTTTTTTCCTACTTCACAAATGTGCTGTATTTTTGCTAGCTCTATAACATTCCAAGTAAAAAAGGTCATGGTTGATTTACAGTAAGGTGAAAATGCTTAAGCAGTACCCTTCACATATTGCAACTCAAATACTAGCTTTATCAAAGTTATTTTAATGCAATTTTTTGTTGTATTTTGTTATTTACTATGTAAGGATAACATATAGTGCTGGGTAATTAATTGATTTTACAATATAACAGCAATTTAGGAAAATAAACATTTCAAATTGCAAGGCTATAGATTTTCACGTTAAATTAAACTGAGTAAGACACTAAATTTCTCCCTCCAGCCCTTTAGGTGGTGGTAATGAAAAGGGAAGAGGAAGTCGCACTATCGCACAGATCCATGCATGATAGTAGAAGTTACACGCAAAGGTTACAGTAAAGTCCTGAAACACTGGACTCTGAATAAGCAAACTATTTCACCTTTTGACAAAATCGTTCAGCCCTACTGTAATCATAAACGATAGAATTTTTAAATGTCTTTCAGTACACCATTTTCTTAGCTTTAAAACAGAGGTTCATCATTTACTGTACCTACCTCTTGAATTTGTTATGCTGAAAGTCATGCTGTCAGATCCATGTCTGTTGCGTGCCACACAGCAGTGCTGCCCACACGTCTCAGTGGTAAAGTTGGCCATGCTGAATGTTGGGCCTCTTCCTGTTAGTGTAGCCTTGGTTCGCCTTCCTGGATGAAAGCTTTTGTCTGCAGTCGGTCGACAGGCTTCACCCTGATACCAGACATAGGTGTCCACCGGTGGGTTTGCCTCACTGCTGCAGGTCAGAGTCACAGGATAATCGTCTCGGGCTCCTAAGATGGAGATACTTGTGTTTCTAGGTGGGTCTAGAGGAAGATGATGCAAAAGGTAAATAAGTAGCTACAAATATTAAAGATTTAAAATAATATATACTAGATATCACTTTTTTATCAAGTAGTAGTAAAGAAAAGTAAAAAATATTTTGAATGGTTTCAAGTAAAGTTAACAATTGCATAGATTAGCTTCAAGGTTACTTTTTACTTACAATGCACATTAATGGCCAGAAAGTTAGATTTTTGCATCTGATTTCCAGTCTTCATTTGGCAGTGGTAGTTTCCAGATTTTTCAGGTGTGACGTCACGGATAATCCATACCTGTCCAGCATGTAAAACCCTGCTCTCTGTGCTCTTGTACCAGGTGAACTGGCTTTGTGCAGTGGCTGCTGGGCTACAACAAGCCAGGCTTAATGCAGCACCCTCAGACACAATATGGGATGGACCTGCTGAGACTGCAACAGCTCCGAAGGAATCTGCTGAAAAAAGTTTGGGAAAGGTTTTTCCATAAAGAACATATTTTCCGGGACAAAACCACATGAACATAAAAATATTTAGCAGGTTTAGCAGTCTATAAGTATAAAAATGTGTATACCACGACCAGAAGCAGCTTCAAACTTATCTACTAGTAAATACCGATATTACTATAACTCAAACACGAGTTTAATAATAAGCAAATCTTAGTTATATCAAAGAACATATACTAGCAGTTTAAACATTTAAGACTTATAACTATATTAAGTCAACTTGCACAGGGATATTTATTTTTTCATTTTGACTGAATATTAGTTGTCACCCTTGCAGAGCAATAGACATGTGACTTGGTAATTTGTACCGGTAGTTATGTGGGACCAGGTCATGCTTGGTCTGTTGGTCCAAAAACCAGAACCCTTTTAGGTCATTATTGCACTGGAAAAGCATGTCCATGAAAGTTCTGACCTGGATCAATGACCAATGGCCACTCTGCCAGTCTCCAACATACACTGGTAACAAGCCTGACTGGCAATGAGGACTTGGACTTCCTGGAGTGTCCCTTTTACAGGGCATCACGAGGAACTTTATCTCTTACATAGGTGCAGCATCTGAGTGCTGTCCTCAGGTCCACAAAGAAGATAAAAACCGGTTGGACAAACTCCTTTGATACCTGGATTAAAATCACAGGGCTTCTCCTGAAGCCAAGGTTGGACTGTTGGACAGAACCTCCTCAGTGGCACCTAGACATCACTTGCCGCGGCCCCCACTTTGAAAACCAGGGGCCTAAGCTAGCATGACTTGACTTATAACTAAAGACTTGAGTCCTACTTGTTCTTAACAAAACGGTATTTCAGCTCCACTTTTGACATGCAGACTTAAAAAGATGATTGAGGATAACAATATCATGGGACGAATAAGGAGATGACACAAAATGAGGAACGAGAAAACCACAGAACTCTTGCACACAAATACTGCACTTAGACAGAAAGGTCTCTGTGGTCAAACAAAGGAAGAAAGAAAACACCCCTTCCCAAAATTAGCTGAGTCATTTTGTGTCTGAAGCAGCGATGATCTGCAGCCATCTATTTTAAAACCTTTAATTACTCCATCATAACTGTTTTCCAAGATTTGTTACTGTTTCACTGTTACTTCAGCTTGTTTTTTGTGTTTTGTTTTTAATTTGAACTGTTATTTACAATTGGTCAGTTTCACTTCTGCTTTCTGTGAAATGAACAGAGTCAAACAAAGGTCTCTGAGAGGGAGAATTATTTGCAAAAACAAAACTAGTTGAACTGCTTTTTTTTTATTTAGATTTTTTCATTTACTGAGTCAAAAATACAATACTGTCGTATATTTTGATTTCAATTTTAGTGGCCAACCAAACATGGACTCATGTTTTTGGCAAAAAATAACAAACTTGCAATGAATTACACTAACTGAAAGATTAACCTAATTGATAATAACAATAAATGAACAGAACCAGTGTGACAAAGAGGCAAGATTAAACCATGTAATCTCTTTAATTTTTAATAAACCAAATGAAGAGAGAGTAAAATATATATGTATAAATATAATGAGAGAATGGAGAGAATATTCTCACCTGCTACTAAGAGTTGTATTCCAGTCTGTGGAGGCATCTTCTCAGTCGTATGGTTGGTAATGAGGTAGAACACGTAGGTTCCACTGTCTGACTCTTTGAGATCAGAAATCCTTAAAGAGCAGTTCTTGGTTCCAGGCTGTCCCAGATACTCCACTCGGTTCTCATATGATGGATCAGGGAAGATACCGGCACTGTGGAACACATATCTGATACACACATACAAACAAACAAACTTAAAACTTTAGATTTTACTGGAAATAATGTCTTGAGTTTATGTTTTTCTGCCATACCTTCCTGTAATACAGCGGCTGTCTCCAAGACACCACATCTCAGACAAAACTTTGTATTCCAGTCCCTTTTCATTGCCTCCTGTCTAATTAAAATAACACTTTTTAATTTCACAATTGCACTTAACATTAACAGGAAGCTTTTTGAATAGTTTTACTTACTGGAGCAACAGCAACACCTAATCATTGGTGATATTTATAAATTCTGACCAAACAAAGGTTGCACAGTAAGCAATGTCCGTTGAAAGGACTCTGGCTACAAGAAACAATGGCTTCTTTATTACCTGAGCAGAGAGTGGCCCATCTGCTTTGAATTGGTCAGAGCTAAGTGGGTAGTCATAGGAACAAGACAGGACTACTGAAGAGCCAACCACAGCACATATGGGACTGGAGGGGAGGTGAACTGACCAATCACCAGCTAGAACACCTGTGCAAGTTAAAATAGGTGTAGTAATACATAAAATAAATACAGTTAATAAGAGAAGTATCAAGTTCTAACAGTGTCATAAAAAATGATATTTATTCAATTCACATTGATGTCTCGATAATTCTGGAATAAAACAGAAATATTTTTACCTCTCATGCAAACAATGATAAGTAAGCAGCAGTAGCTTTGTTGATGTGCTATGAGCCCACCATTGATGTCCATCTTCCTGTAGCTCCACAGTCCTTTTCTCTAGTTAATGTTTCTGCAGGGGTCTGGTGCTTTTTCTGTTGTCTTCTATCAGTGTCTGTTCACTTCTCTGTCTCCAGGGCAAAAGTGTCTAAGCGCTTCAGCTTCCCCTTTGTTTGCTTTACCAACGAGGAACTTGGCTTTTGTCAATCGTTTCATGTCATCATCAGAAGGAAACTGCTTCATAAGAGTTAGATTTGCTTTTTGTGTTTTTCTCACAGCCTTCTAAATGTGTGTGAACCAAGCTGCGCACCTGCTGAGTGAAACACTGCCTGAATCACTATTAAACTGTTTAATTAGGCTGCTGTTTTCAGGTGGGGACAGCGTGTCCGTCACAGGTACAGCTCTCATGCACACCTCGTCCACTCAGGGACCGTGACGTCACTCGCGCCCCTCTCGTGCGCAGCAGAGCGCTCCCAGAAGAAGCAGACCGCAGAGAAAAGAGCGAAGGACGAACTTCAAGTAAAAAACCTCCAGGAAGCTCGTTTTAATTCCCCCCCACTCCTCCAAATGTTGTTCTTACAGCTAGAAGCGGGCGCTGGTGGTTTTGGTTGATGCAAACGGACCAAACTTTGGCAAGAAACGTTGCTTCACTTTTTTTTCCTTTTTTTTTTCTTCTCTTTCTCCGGGGTCAGTAACCTGTGAAGAGAGGAAAAGAGAGGATATACTGAAAAAAAAGGGATCTATCCCCACTGGGGCTCAAACTTAGTTATTTGTGGGTTATGTTTTTCACATTTTTCAATTTTATTTAACTTCAAAGGGAAAAAAGACCCAAATCCACCTGCTATAAAGGAATACAGGTGAGTACCTTGAAGAAAACGTATAGTTTACTACTAAGTAATTAATAGTTAACAAGTCATTTCTGGTTAAATTAAGCGAATAAATATCCAATAAAACAGGATTTACAGAAATAAGACTAAATTATAATTCTGGCTTCAATTGCATTTCAAACATTTGATTTATCCTAACTGTGTGCAACACTTACCTTGATAATTAAATATGTTATATTAAATCGGTATGATTATGATATTTCTAACATATTATGCACATAGACGGAAGTCCACAGCAAACAGCAACTGGTTTCTGGAACCACATCTAGCTGGATTTTTTTTTACCACTCCTACTTCACAGAATTAGAACTATCAGCTGATCTAAATCTTTCAGTTTCTAAACAATAAGATGGCTTTGAATCATGTTTTGTATCTATTCAATAAGACTGAGATTTGATCTATTCCACATGCGTAGCTGGTCTTTTTACACATTTTAAGTCTTGTTTAATATGAGTTGTGATTGTTGACCTTATAAAACACTCAAATGTCCCTATGCTTCCACTTCCAAGCTGCTTATTTAAGAAGAAGTAGAATGATTAGGAGAGAGATGAAGGATGATGTTTCTATCCGCTTTAAGCAGTCTACTAATTCCCTTGTGGCAAAGCAGACCCTCAGCATTATGCTACCATCAACGTGCTTAGCAGCTGGTACAGTGTTAGGTTTCACAGTCTCACCTCAACGCCTATGTGTGCATATTCCTTTCCCCGCAGATGTCATTCAATTTTTCCATGAAGCCTGACAAATTTTACTCAAGCTTGAAGGCGTAAATTTCTGGTCAGAGGCTTTTCCTTTGGTTGACACCATATCAGTCCAGGTTGATGTTAAACTGGATTTACTGAAGGGGCAACATCAGATTTGAAGAATCTTCTAAAGTGTGCTTGTGCCAAAGGTTGTTCCTAACCAACCTGACCAATGGACAGTTATTTTCTAAGTGTCACATGGACACCGTTCCCCTTTAGCCCTGCTTAATACATGCTGTGCTGCATGTCATATCCACGCCTATAGCCAAAGCAGATATTTACCAGCTGCTGAAAGCCAAAACCGATGGGAGAGAATACAGCCAGATCAGTGGCGGCTGGTGAAAAATATTTTTGGTGGGGCTGATATAGCCTAGTGTATGTCTCCAACTAATCCGGAATAAGAATTCAAATAAACAATTGGACAATACATACAATTTAACAGTAATGATTTAATTTACTATATAATAACAGTAACAGTGATGATTTGGGTCACTGTGACGGGGTTCTTTGGCCTCCAAGAATCCAGTCTCAGTTACCGGTGTTGGTGATTTATTGAGCTCAAAAACTCAAAACAGCGTGCAAAAGAAACTAAACATATACAAGATACTCTGGGCCTCAGCCTCCCTCCAGTTACCAGCAATGTAACAAAGAAACAGAAAACAAAAATTGCCGCTTTTCTTCCCACAGCCCTCATTAAATAGTTTAAGCCCCTACCCTCAGGCTCTCTTATTTCTGATTTCTTCTCATTAATCAGTTTTGTCCATATATTACCTCCACAAACAATTGATGTACAAAAACAAATAATTTTTACAACTTAATTCTTTTACACAGATTCATTGACTTATTCAATTACACCAAACTGGGTTTGAACCCAGCAAAGACGCAGCCAGACTGAAGATGACAAGTCCCCGTAGCATAAACACGTACACCCCCCCCCCCCCCCCCCCCCCACACACACACACACACGGCTAACCCCACTGAAATATTAAGTGTGCACCCTCAATACGCAGCAGGTAACCAGGACAGCTTGTGTGTTTTAAGTTCATGGAGCTACTGGGCTCAGCGCGAGTGTATTGGTCCTCACAAACACAGTATAACAGGAATGTGTGTGTGGCGCGCAAAGTTAGAGAGGTTGTTTTAAGCGACGAGGTGGATTCGTCACAGTCACAATAACCATGACAGGAAATGTTCATATCCTACAACAGGGATGTTCTTCTGGCAAACGGGTAGATAAATAAGGATCTCACCGAATTTGGTGGAAGCTGCATCTCGGTCGTTACATTCGCCATCTTCCCTCTAATTGTCTGCACCTGCGCTTGGGTGCAGAAGCCTGTTAAAGCGCAGTATTTTCAGCGCCCCAAGACCATAAAGTTCCGAGACGCTGATTGGCCATTAAATTCACCTAGCAATAGTACATGATTGACAGATTCTCTGCAAATGTGGGTCAGTCTGATCAGCGCCCCAAGAACAGAGACGGTAGGAGTCTGTCTGTGGAAATCCACAAATGAATGACAGTAGATAGGGAAATGTAGTTTATATAATTTGTTTTGCTTATAGGTACACAGTCTAGAGAGTAAAACTGACATTTATGAGTTAATTTCTAAAAATATATTTTACGTTTCTCTCTTCTTATCAGGGAGGGCGGTGCCCCAGCGCCCCCTATGGGCCGGCCGCCACTGAGCCAGATCATCAGCATACTCGAAAATGATTAACCAGTTTTACAGATAATACATCCAGTTTTATAGCCTTTAGTTTATTCAACAACCCATCCATGTATTAATTAAACAGGGTTGGAAGGAGACACTTTCCCTGACACCAACCATTACTAACACCAGAAGAGGCAGATTGTATTTCCCCAGTTTACATGCTGTCTTTTTACGTGCATCCCATGGTTGAAGTTCATTCATTTTATTGTGACTTATCAATTATCTGAGAGTGGCTGACCCTGATCAATGGCTTAAAAGCATCACTGAGCCCAATTTACATGGATGAGTTTTTCCTTATGCCTACATAGCCTCCATACGGCCATAAATGTAGAAATCAGTTCCCAACTTGGGTTTGAAATTAAACTGATTATCAGTTGTGCAACTTAGCTGATTATGCTGATCAAGCAGTACTTAAGATGTTCTGCTTTTCAGCTCATCATTAATAAACTCTGCTGTAGTTTGCTATACTTTATATAGAGTGATTATCACTGCATATGTCCTAGAAATAAGTCACATATTCACTTTAAACAAATTAAAATGAGGTAGAATGGTGCTGTCCTCAAAGCTCTACTATATAACCAATCCCAGATACTGGGGAGTAATGTATGTGATAAAGTTCAGAGCTCTCACCTCAGCCCAAAAGCCAGCAAAGTTGTAAAATACCAGCTTGTTACATTTCTTTCCACATTTTCATTTGGACTTGTAGGTTTTTTAACTCCCTTAGTGCTGCCTTAATGTTCAAATACTACTTGCTTTCATCATCGTAGCCCATGTTCATGTATGACGCATAACAGATTCACTCAGATTCATGCCCCCATCTTGTTCTCTGCTATCCTGGCAGTACTGATTTTTCAATTTAATTAAGCTCAAATCAGTTTATTTCAGTAGTGCCAATTCACAAAACATCACACAGTCCAATGAAAGTTTGGTTAAACATTTTCCCTCCAATGAAAACCAGCTGATAACATCCAGTCATTGACTCCACAGGGTTCGCTCATCCTGGATGCATGTGGAGTAGAAATAAACAGTAGACATTAACTTGCATGTTGACTCCACAGCAATGCATCACACAGAGCATGCATGCAACGACAGTGAAAAGGAAAATCTCCCATTTAACAGGAAAAACCTCCCCAAAAAAGCAGGCTCAGTGTGATTGGCCTTCTGTCATGGCCAACTGGGGTCAAGATGACAGAGACAGACATACGAAACAAACATAGATGCACTGATTTATACAGTAAATACTTTCTATACTAGGATAGGTAATGGTGAACTAGCTTGGTGGCTCTGTGTGTGGAAGACACTGTTAATCATACGAACTCTGAACCAGTTCACATGCTAAAAGGGATTAAAGTGAGTACCGGTAATTGTGGGTCACCAACCAGTTTCCCTCTTCCCATGTTTTAATAGGTGAACTTAAACTATCCCACACAAAAACCTTTCCCTCAGTGTCCCTTGACATCAAGTATTTTTTCAAAAATTGTCTTGGTTACACTTTAAGGAGCTGAACTAATTAAATGTACTTTGTCATCATGGACAAAAATCAGAGGAATGCAAAAAAAACAAACAAATGGAAGCCCCAGTTTTTCTTCTTATATAGGTTTTGATTCAGTAAATATTTACTGTTGTTTTGTAACATTTTTGTTTTATGTGATGTATTTTCTAGGTTTTCAAAAGTACAATACGAGGCACAGTAGCTCAGCCCACCTGCCCAGCGTGGTTATTTAGAAGAAGGGACGAGGGAAACCACTCTTATCATCGTCTATTGCTGCTCTGATTTCTCCTGAGCACAGATGTACGCCGAGAAAGTCGTGACCGAGGGGAAGATGGGTGAGTGTCCAGCTCACGTCGCACACCTTTGGGTTCACAGTTTTCTCCCAAATCAAGTCCTCTAACACACACAGAAACGCACAGATTAAACTGCTGTGGAGGTCATGCTGTTTTTTGGATTTGTGTACAGTCGTTAGTCCACTTTACAGTTAAACATTAACTGGGCCGTTCAGAAATGCTTTGCTGTTTTTTTGATGTTCCCTGAATTTATGCATATGTTTGTTTTTCATGTTGGATATGCTTAGACTGATGTAATATTTGTCTTATTCACTACAATATATTTCTATAATATATACTATGTTCAAAAAGAAATCATCACACAATCTGTCCTCTGCATCTAGAACCTTTTTTTCCTGATTGAAGCAGTTAGAGTATATTCTAGTTGTAGGCTCCAAACTGCACAGTGTGACACAGAGTGTGTTTCTAATCTTAAAGGGATTTATTTAATGTTTATTTAATGATTTTTGAAGTGAGGATCTGTGAAGTAGGTTATCATCAATCATATTTTCCTTACCTGGAGCAGAAAGATGTACCACAGCCATTTTAGCTTACTTTATTAATTTAAATGTAAAATTAATGGCATTTACATGGTGATATGGCTCTGTGGTAGTGATATAGACAGTTTTGGACTTCGCAGCAGACTGTTGGTGGGGTTGGTCTGACTAGCTGCCAGCTCTATCATTCCTTCAGATCAACTGCTTTGATAAGAATGGATTCACCTATTGGATTCTGTGTCAGTTGTGATGTATTGCTGAAGATGTTATGCTATTAACTTCCCAGGTGTTTATGGTTCTTTGATTCAGACAGACTCATCATCAGCTGATGAGATCATTTGACAAACAATACTTCAAGAATTCATTCACCCATTTTTTTGCTGTTGCACTTTTCTGGTGCTGGTGGGTGAGAGGTGGGGTACAACCTGAACAGGTCGCCATTCTATCACAGGACAACACAGAGACAAAGAGGACAAACAACCATTCATGCACACATTCACAACTAAGAATTTAGAGAAGCCAATTAACCTAACAGTCATGTTTTTGGAGTGTGGAAGGAAGCCAGAGTACCCAGAGAGAACCTACGCATGCACAGGGAGAACATGCAAACTCCATGCAAAAAGACCCCGGGCCGGGAATCAAACCTTAGTGGTAAAATGTTGCTTATAGTTCTTTAAGCATTTCAGTTATAACATAAAAAGATGCATTGAGAGTATTACTGGAAAAAAATCTTTCAAAATTGATATGTATTGCATTATAATTAAATTCCATATCAATGATATTACCTTAAAACAGTTTTTATTTTTTTATTTCAATACATCATCTATGATCACAGCATTTGTCACTGAATGATATTCTGGGTTTTATCTAGTTTGATGTGTTTTTGTTTTTTTAGGCAAATATTTAAAAAATGTGAAGTTGAAGAAAGTTTATAAACATGGTAAAATAATTGTCATAAGTTTCTGTAGGCCTGTTGTAGGTATTCTTGGAAGTCTTTCTGAGGCTTTCTTATTTTTTTTTTTTATCGATATTGAAATTATATAGATATGGCCAAAAAAAAAAAAAAAGGAAATATATCATGTTTTGAGGTTTTGGCCATATTTTCTAACCTTAATCTACAGATAAAAAAAAGTTAGAACATAGTATATCGAACGGTCAAATATCAATTCCTACAGAATATTGTCACAAACAGCAGTGCATAGTTTTCCTTGCATGTTGGATGCTCGATTTGTTTTTGAATTAAATTGCAAATGTCTATTAAAGTGCAACAAAACCCTTCTACTTTACTGAAGGTTTTTCCTCATGTATTTTAAACAATTATAGTAACAATATATTAATCAAAAATTTGAACAGCTAATTTTAATTCAGGCATTCGAAAAACAACCTACTTTGAAACATTTGTGTTTGATATGCTAGTCAAAATATATTGTTTCATAAAAAAAAAACTGCAGAGAAGTTCATACCAAACTCTAAACTAACAGTCCTTGATATATTTAAGCCACAGCCAGATACTTTGTTTATCATATTCCTCATAGTTTTACTGCAGCATCATTTAAAACTTAGTCAATGCCAGTAGACTTGCAGTTTTCTTTTCTGATAAGTTTTAACTGACCCTGCAGCTTTAAGACATTTGCTGAGTTCGAATTCATGGGCTGCATCCTCCGAAGGCCAGATTTGTAGGCTGACTACATCATAGGTCTGTTTGGATTCCTAGACTCTTCGTTATGCAGACGAGAAATTTATCCTTCCTTTAGCCCAATTTATGGATCCAGTGTATCCTATGTAGCCTTGGATATACCGTGATTCATTGCAAGACCAAGCAAGCCGGCTGCTCCATGATCAGAGGTAAAAATATACTTGGCGCTGAACAGTGGTGAATATTGAAAGTATAGTTTAATATAATACAAGTATGTGAATAGTTCCATCTAAAATTAATGAAAATAGTTGTTTTCAATGGTTATTGAGTCCGATATCTGGTAGGTAATGTTTGGTTTATTTAATTTATTTTATCTGTCACTGTGTAAATGCGTTTGGCTGATATTTAAGGACAGATTCTAATATATCTGTAGTGTTGGGGACTATAAATCTGGTACGATGCAGCTGTTGAAGCTCCTCGAAAATGTTATTAACCCCTTAAAACAGCAGTTAAAAGTTTGTTATTCACTGTTTTCATGCTTTGTGTGTCAACTCTCACAGTTGCTAGGCGATAGAGTGAACGGTGATAAAAGCCATGGAAGGTTGGACCTGTTTGAATCCACAGCCCGAAGAATCTAGTCCAGGTAGACCAGGTCCTTGGAGGATGCAGCCTTTGAAATCGAACACACCCTATCTCTCTTTCTCTGTGCTGCTTTTTACCCATTGCTGTCTCTGTCTATTACTAATAACTGCCCTTTGCATCCATGTATCAGGCTATCATTAGTGGTAGCCACCACCCTGAAACACAATGGCTTAATAGATAAATATAGTTTAATGAAGCCTCCAGACAGATAATTTGCTCCAATTAAATAAAAATGTATTCTTTGTAATAGCAAGATTTAATAGATGTTTTAAATACTTATATATAAGGTGGATAAAAGAAGGCTGAGAATGAGAAAATGCAAAGTCTGACAAAATTGGATGAAAACAGAAGAATTCTGCTCACAGCTGCAGCCTGTTGAATGCAATGATGGAGAAGGATTACGCAGTGTTTGTAAAAAAAAAAAAAAAAAGGTTGGTAAGTTAGGGGTCAAAGCTTGAGGGGGTTTGGTTCTCAGAATCCCTCTAAGAAAAGAACTACTGACATGTGTAGAATAAACCAAAACCAGGTGCAGGGTCTGCTTTGCTGAAGAAAGACAGAAAAGAGGTGATGCAATTCATAGAGAAATGAGTTTGAAGAATTGAAAAATAAGGAAGGAAACCTTGGTGATGGTATGTGTCAGTCTTTAGTATCATGCTGATCAACTAGCTGAGCAGGTTGCAAACAAATCTACCACATTTATGGTTTAAATGATAACATCAATATCAAAAAACACAAGATGAAAAATGTCCCAACTTGAATCTAAAGGGAGCCAACTAAACATTCATCCTCTTTTGTAGAAAATAAAAATCCTTTGTTACTGATCTACTGTGTTCTGTAACATTTAACACTTAAATTGAATTTACCCTTTTGTTCTGAATTAATGAAAAAAAGAGTTCTATCTTTAGCTGATCTCTCATCTTTGCTCACATCCGTTTCAGTTTTTGTCACACTGATGACGGCGGGATTGCATGTAGAGCACAGTGTTCAGGCGCTTTAGTGATACAGAAAACTGTTACTTTGAAAGAACAGCTCACTTTAGGGTTTTACTAGAGCAGGATTAACAACATGCTCAAAGCTCTTCTTCCTTCCGTTCTTTTGTTCTTTTTTAGGTATATTTCTGTTTTCACTTTGGGTGCAGATGAACCCGCCTGTGGTCTGACATCTGCTCAAACCCACAGGTCTGCCAGGGTGTTTGGAGACGCCTCTGCACCATTTGGAGACTTGAGGAGTTTTAAAAACGATTTAAAACGGTTTTCATTAGAGGGGTCGGTCTCACTGGTTTGATTTAAGTTGCTTTTTTTTTTTTCTTTCTGGTATCACCATTGAAAAATAGTTTGTTTGCTCTGTCATATGACATTAGTCTACAGCTACTGCAGAAAATGACTTCACAAAAGCTCGCTTCAAAGATCTTGGAAATAATCCTTTAAATATCTCAGCACATTCGTTTAATCTGTGGATCAAACTAGGAAGAGATGTGTGTTTACAGGAACTAAAATCCTCATGAAGTATTAGTAATTACACTGTAGTACACTTCAGATATTATTTTTTCCATATCACATCCCCACTTTTGTAACTATGAGAATTTCATCTTAGTCCAGGACTATCAGCATCGACTTATACCAAAGTTGGAAAGTAAAGGGAACAGAAATGCGTGCATTACCTAGGTATTTTAAATATTATTTTAAATACATTGTGGTTTTCTTACTCTAGAAGAGTTCAGTGTTATGGATGCTGTGGACTGAAAAGTAAAACAGCTGAAAAAGCAGGAGGCACCTCCAATTAGATAAACAAAAAATGTCCTGATAGTTATCAGGTGACTGGACTACATTTACCATTAAGCTGTTCTTCCTGCACATATCAACAGCATTCACATATTATAGCTTACCTTTAATTAGGATTGAAATAGATGTTTTTTCCCATCCAGTCTTCTCTGTCCTCATGTTCGTGCTGTGACTGAGTTTTGGTTTCTGAGCTTTGGTTTTCTTAGCTTCTGCTGCTCGTCTGAGGGGAGTAAACCATGGGTGCTCTGAATCATGTGTGTATAATTAGAGGAAACATAGTCTAACTTAGGAGGGGCATATGCTGCCTGGATTATTTTTGGTTTCTTCTGAGCTGAGATGAAATGGGTGGGCATATTTTGAGTTAATCTGTGTTTACATCTTTCAAGATCTACTTATTCATCACATGGGTGTGAGCGATCAGGCAAACCCAGATGTGCACAGTAGCACTCAGGCATATGGTTGTGTTTATATTTACTTTGTTCCTTGACAACCACAGCATGAATTACTCAGAGTTTCTGCTATGTCTTGATGTTGTTATGTGGTAGGTCTTTGCTTAATCCCAGTATTGAACACCAGGCTCTGTCTGACTATTCTCCCTTATGTCTGACTATTTGAGACTGGCTTAGAAATCTATTCATTGTTAAGTTCCTCGAACTGTAATTTAAACTATCAATATTCTTTGAAATTCTGCTTGGACTTAAAAAAAAAATCAACCCCAACTGAGAGAGATTTCAGATCTGTGACAATAACTTTCAACTGATAAACCTGTTTTCTAACATTATAGAAAGATTAGATAATTCAACTGGACCTTATATTTCTATTAGAACAATCCTAAAAGTGAACTTTTTGACTCCAATTATTTGTAACATGGTTGTGTTAGTTTGTATTAAAATATGTCTACATAAATAAAAAGTCTGTTGATCTTGTACATAACTCAGTAAGTCGGAAGAAATAATGAATTACTCATTCCACTGAACATTTTTCATAACTTATAAAAATATCAAATACTTTTTTTTACTAATAATTGAACTTTATTGATCTCACATTGGAGAAATGTACCTCTGCATTTAATCCATCCCCTTGGGGAGCAGTGGGCTGCCATTGTGGGGCGCCTGGTGAGGAGTGGGTGGTTAAGGGTCTTGCTCAGAGACCAAGAGTGGCGGTCTGTGGGAGCGGGGCTCAAACTCAGTACCTCAGGATTCCAAGCTCTATGCCCTAACCGCCTTTTGAATACCACTCATGACTCAGATTTATTGCATTGAATCAAGGATTATATTTATTATAAATCCTACCAAAGTTACTTAAAAGAAAAGAAAAAAAGACACCAACTTTAAAAATTTTGATAATATAAAATAATTTAGAGGATTTCTTAGAATAAAAAAAAAAAAAAACACTTTCAGCTTCTTAAGATTTCAGAAAGTAGAGGATCGCAAACTGGATGCAATCCAAATCACTTATTTTTAAACAAAAGTTAGTTGGTTTAGTGTCAGAGTCTGATAATGGCATGGGAAGCTTAAACAGCGATTAAACCAAACTACGAGTTGGCCTAATCAGCCCAAGTCATGAAAGATGACAGAAATAACTTCTATCTTCTGCCTGCATGAGTCATCCACAGCTCATGGCAAAAGCAAATAACTTCAGTTCAGTCCATGACAACAAATGCATTGGAAGAAAAACAGCAGATTCTAAAAAAAAAAAAAAAAACTATAAATGCAAAAAGTGCACCTAAAACCTTTTTTGATCACATACAGGTGTGGTGCTCAGACTCAATCTTCAAGGGCTCCGGTTTGAGCATCTCTATGATATATATTTTATATTTATGAATCTGTTCACTCAGTAATTCACTTGTTTTTGGATCAAATTTCAGTCTATTTCCAAAATTAGTAGGTAAAATTCATAGTATTTTCTTTTCTGTTCAAATGAACATTTAACCCAGGCTCAGGAGAAGGGCCTATGCTCGACCTCTGCTCATACAATTACATGCATTGTGTGCATGTTGGCATGCTTTCAATTTTGCACTTAAAAAAAACTGTAAATCATGACAAATTGTTATTATATAAATATTTACAGTTTGTTTATTTGCCTTATCACTATAATGTATGAAAATTACTATGGGGGACGCATGGGGGAGTAGCTTGGAGCCTGGTAGGAAGAACATTCTGCCTGGGGTCTTTCTGCATGGAGTTTGCATGTTTGCATGGATGGATTCCCCCCGGGTACTCCATCTTCCTCCCATAGTCCTAAAAACATGACTGTTAGGTTCATTTGTGCCCCTAAATTGCCTTCAGGTTTGTGTGGATTCTTCTGTGTTGCCCAGCGATGCACTGCATCCCATAGACTGCTGGAGAGTTGCTGATTAAAAAAGAACCTATTTTGACTAGTGAGCAATTGGAATGCATATATTGTACTTTCCAGAATGTACATCGTCTGTTATCTGTTTTCATACAATGAAACAATAAGTCACAACAGAGGACTTACCTTATCTTAAAAAAAAAAAAAAAGTTTCTTGTCTATTTCTGAGTAATTTGACTTTTGGTTTATGTTTGTTTTGTGTTAAGCTAAAGGCCAACTCCTGGTTTCTGCCAATAATCATGACACCTTTATATGAGATGTCCTCATATAAAGGTAGACATAACAGATTTCTTGATCTGTCTGACTGGAACGACTTTAGTGTGAGAGACAAAATAGCAGGAGATATAAAGCTGAGAGAATATGAGGAGCTGGTACAGTAGGTGGTTTTTCCTTCCTGTTGGAATTACTATGGTTGGGCTGAACTGTGGAGGTAAGGTTGTGGTATTTCCATCCAAACAGAATATCAACTACAGCCCTGGAACGTCCTGCTGATAATATGTGTAATGAGTCACTATCATTGATTAAATACACACCGTGCTCCCTTCCGCTTTACTTGATATCATACCTCTTTCCTGCCCTCTCCTCTCTGTTAATCATAGTTTTATGCTGTTATTATGTTGAATTATTGTTTGGGTAGAGGACAGGTACAGAGAGTAGAAAAAGGAGACCAAAGAAAAGAGAGAAATGGAGGCATGTGGAGAAGGTAACAGGGTCAGGCAATTATGTAAGATTTGGGGTAAAGGTTTAGATTTAACCAAGACGGTGCCTTAGTTTATAGATAACAAGCAGAATTAGAGAATTATTTTTTAATGTCAAACTGTGTGTTTCAGCAAAGTACTGCAAAGTTTACTTACTTCTATTAAAAACCCAAAGACATTCTCTTACATTATGATCCATAATGCAGAAAACTTGGGGGAAAAAATGCTTATTGCTGTCTAGGGTTGTCACGATACTAAATTTTTCAACTCAATACCGATACTAAGGAAAATATACGATACTCGATACCATTTTCGATACCACAAGGATAAAATTTCCAAATTTTAACAGAAATATTTTGATTAATAATTAAAATACAATAAATAAATAAATACAATAAACAATAAGAACAACATTTTGAGGTTGTTTGCTGTGCACTGTATTTAGCAAGCTTGATAAAAAACTTACAAAATTAAAATTAAGTTTTCCTTACTTGGCTATGCTTTACACACATAACAATGACACTAGCCAAACCGGTTAAGAAACAGAAAATAATTTTCAGCAGCTGCACCTGTTACAAAAAAAGTCTGAAACTGAAAAGTGCACAGAATATTTCAATCACACAGTGTTCTGAAAGTGCATTTTCCTCTATTCTGCACTTTAGATGAATGACTGTTTAGGTGCCACTGGTACTCGATACTTTTGAAAATGAGTATTGTATCCGGATACAGCGTTTCAGTATCGATACTTTTTTGAGTATCGATACTTTTGACAACCCTATTGCTGTCTTTCCAAGCTTGTCTGGTCCAAATTTTTAGCAAACTATCTCAAAATTACATTCAATAATTAAATTAGATCAATTCAGCTCACATAGAATAATATGTTTGAACTTTGTTGCTTCTGTTAAGACCTTAACATGAGTGGACATATAAAGCAGTGTTTCTCATGACAAAATAAAAATACAATCGAAGAGTTTTAGAGAAATGTTGAGTTTATAAGGTAACACTCACAGACACCCTTCGCAAGGAGGGTTACCCACAACAGCCCACTGCAAAAGAAGCCGTCTGTTCTTAAGGTCCATGTATATTAACTGAAGGTTTAGTGGAAGGAAGACATATGGCAGAAATATGTATCTGAGCAACATAGACAACAGAAGCCTGAATGCAACAACTGCTGAATTTACTATGATAACAATGATCAAATCAAAGCTATGTTGTTTTTTGTTTTTTTTTAAATATATTGTCATTTTTCCTTTGCACTGACCTCAAATATGTAGATGTTTCCTTGTGTTAATGGCCTTGAAAGTAGGGATGCAGGATATAATCGGCCCCCTATCGGTATCGGCCTTAAAACTGAATATCGGACATCGGCCACCCCACCGATATTTAACCCGATATTGGATCAGCTTCTGAGTTTAAAAAAGTCAAAAAAAAAAAAATACTACTTGTTCTTCTTCCTCAAAAACTTATTTTTTACAGACTTAATAACTTCACCATAATAACATTAAAATATCACAATATCTTCATATGCTGATATATTGCCATTTAAAAATACCATATCAATCTCTTTTACTAATGAAATATTGCTTTATGTCATCGTTATGCTACGAAATCCCCCGAAAATTCACAAAATTTTGCCATATTTTTATATGTTGATATATTGACGCGGTATCAATCTATTTTACTAACAAAATCTCACAAGAATTTGCAAAATATCACAAGAGTTTGTAACAGAACGATGAAATTTCACGAGATTTTGAAAGTAAAATAGATCGATTCCGCGCTTTTAAAAATCTATTTGATATCAGCATATGAAAATATATTTGAGTATATTATTTTTCAAAGTGTCAGAAATGGATAACAAAACTGCTATTTTCAATGACTACTTATTTTTGTCCAGCTTTAACATCAGTACCGATATCGGTTATCGGCTACATGAGTTTCAAAATATCGGCATATCGGATATCGGCCAAAATCCCAATATCGTGCATCCCTACTTGAAAGTGTTCTTATACTGAGTCCATTGTAGCACGACACTACAGTGCTTACTTCTACTCTCATGCATCTACATACAGTTTTCTCCTTTTTAATTTCTGTGCTGCAGCAAATCCTTTTTATGTATATTACCACCACTTAAAGGGCTGTAGAAAGTCAGTGTCGTTTATAAGTAATGTGACCAAAATTTTGTTTCTCTGGGATTGTGATTTGTTAAACTGTGATTATTTTGCAACTACAATTAATTGCCCAGTCCCACTGTTAAGCCAGTCCTGAACTAGAGACCAATCATGTCTCAGGCCAGTACTGGTTGCTGAACTTTAGAACTCATACAATCCTGACTTTGGCATTCATACTATAAAGCTGATAGCAGGTGCAAATGTGGCACTGAATGCTCTATTTAGGCAAATAGGGATTTCTCCAGTGCTATGGAGTTGGTATTATTCTAGATTTCTAGATTCTAATCTAGATATTCCTTTTAATAGATCAAAAGGATTTTTCTTGTCCTAAACTAAGGGATAAAACCAAATGTTTTTTGATAGTTAATGCAGTATATCCCAAATAAAAAAATCAGTAAGACATTCTAACATTGCTTGGAGAAAGCAATGAGTAAAAAGGCAGAAAAAGATGATGTTTTAGCCTCGGAGGAAAACAATGTAGCATGCAAGCATAAAAACTACAGCAGGGCTGCAGATCACTGAAATCATAGGGACATAATTTCCGGATTTAGCATGAAAACAAACATGAATGTATAACTCTGAGAGGAGAAGTAATAAAGAACATCTTACTCAAAATACTGCTGTATGCAAATGCGTCTCTGCAGATTAGAAAAGAAGGTGTGTATTACCCTATACATTCATAAAGGGTAACTGATTGTGTAATTATGTACTGCTAGTGTTAGAAAATACATGCAGAATACAACTCCTGATTCTGAAGCAAAAAAACCCAACAAAAAACAAAGAAGTTTAAATCTTGACAAAGCCACCATACATAAAACTCGACAGCAGAGAGTTACCTCTGCTGTCGCAGAGATAGAATTTCCCTGGTGGAAATCTAAACATTAGCCATTGTATGCAGAGTGGCATGTCCTCCCTGAACTTGTGCTGCTTTTCTCTTGGCAAAGGCTTTTATGCACAGTTTCAAACCATGCATCCTAGTTTAACTTGAGGCTTTAAAATGGGTAAGAGAAAGTGTGCTCATGTTTTGATGTCAGATAATGGTCCATTACTCCCAATTCATCTGTAACTTGAGAAACTTTTTATTTTTCCAAAGTGAGAATATTTTGCTGGTCCTCACTTTTTTTGGGTTTTTTTTTGCAACTGATTAGGTTTAGGTGAGTTTAGGTCAGGGTGAGGTACTGGTAATTGTTAGGTTTTAGGTTTAGTGTTATCATCACGGTTAGGGCTTAGAAAGGGTTGAAAATACCTAAAAAGTCCCTGCTGAATTTAGCACAATGAGTGTGTTTGTAGTCTGTAGGTGGGGTGCCACCCTCTAAACCAACTTTGGGCACATGAACATTTTTCTGCAACACTGAGTAAAACATAAATTACCCTAAAAGCTACATTTAGAGCAACACTTTGTATTAGCTTCATTTGATAAACATAAAATGATTTTTCAGTACTTGTCGTTTAGAAATGCTCGGTGTTTGCTGCTCTAGCTTCAGAGGGTCAGATCCATTGATGATCCATTGATGGATGGGTGTGGCTATGCTGAGCTATCTGATTTGCTCTCAGGCTGTGCTCATAGGTGTTACCGCAGGCCCAGGATATTGTCTGCTGCGTTACTCTAACCTTGATATTGATGAAGGCCACTGGTTTGTGTAAATAGGAGGTAGTGTGAGGCGGGAATGGACAGCAGCTGACCATTGATGAATGTTAAACTGCATGTAATTTTCTTATTTGCAAAAGAAAAATATATTTTTGTATGTATTTGCATATTTTCTAAAACCATTTTGGTTCTTCAACAGAAAAAGTCTTTAAAAGTGTGAAATATCTACTTGAAGAGTCTGTCAGTAAACAAACCATACTGTAATGTAAAACTCAACTGAACATACTTTTCAGACCCAATAAAGAGCTGAAATGAGCTTGATGAGAAGAATATGGGTATCCAGAGGCACACACTCTCAGGCAGTATGTGCACCTGAGACTGACATGGCACTATATCCTAGTTTTAGGAGTTTGTTCTTGCTTTGAGGGTAAAGGCTTGACTTTGCACTATTGATTAAATCTGCCATTTGTACTCTTCACTTTGTGCCAGTACATGAACTGTCTGCCTCCTCACGTTGGGACAGTCATTGGGGCTGCTTGTGTGCAGATATGGTCTAGTCTAAATTAAACATTAGTCTGACCTTTTATTACTGTTGTGTAAAAAAATGGTTGCTAGGGACTTAGAATCAACATAGTTTAACCTAGATGGATAGATATAACTATTCAGGGATTGAACTTGTTTCCACAGCAGAACTGAAAGTCAGAATATTTAGCAACTGGAAGTGCAACTCTCCGTCTTATAGTACAGGCACTTGTTAGGATTACCAACATTTTCTTTTTCACTGAATAGCCAAAAATAATTTTTTTTAGAAGTTTAAATTCAGATTTACCCTTTAACACTTTGAAAAAGCCCAGAGGATATGTGAAGATGTACACATGCGATATTATGAGACAAAACCTTAGACACATAAATTCTTGTTCTGACATCATGGAAAGAAATTTAACAATCTAGAAAGATTGGGAAATATGGAACCCCACATGCTCACATACTCACTTTTTAAAGACTGATAGTAGAGCCAGATATAAACAGTATAGAAATGTCTATCCATAGTATTTTTCAGAAAGGAGAGGGCCTCTGTGGCTCAGGGTGGAAACCTTTGATGCAAATAGCAAAAGTCCTTGTGAAGATGCTGGCTGAAGCTGGTCAGAGAGCCGGTTTCCACTGAGAAACAAGCTGAAAGGCCACATGGAGGAAAAAAAGACATTACTTCAAAATAAAGCCAGATTATTGTCTGTTTTTGTGGAAATTGTTGTTCTCTGATCAATCTGAATTAAATTTTTGGATCATATTGAAAATATATATTTTTAATAACAATATGATGTTTTCAAGCCTGTAGACATTTTTCTAGCTGTGATGTAAGAAGATGACAACATCATGTTCTCAGTGTGTTTAGGAACTCTTTATCAGAGCAAGAAATGTCTGAATAAATGAGGACACCTGCAAACCGGACCCAGTCATACCATGCCTATCAGGAGGAATGGGTCAAAATTCTGGTTTTGTTGTGTAGCCTCTGAAGGAAAATATGTTGCCTGATTCATCCAGTGTTTTGTGCAATTCTAGATACTTCTAAATTAATTAATTTAAACGTGTGAGTAAAAAAATCATGTTTTGTGGCATTTAAACCAACACAAAGTAACTTTTCATTCATTGTAAAATATTCTTATAACTATTGTGATTATAAGTCGACTTACTGACACTGTTTTGTTTATGCTGCAGATTTGCTGCAGATTTCCATGAAGTTCATGCGGTCTCTGTTAAATCATCATCATCAAAAACAGAATTGTATCTATGGAAAACAAAGATCTGAACTGACTTGTACGTCTGTTGTGTGCAGGGAGCAGGGGCATCTCTCTGACCTGTGTGTTGACCCCATGGCGGCTGATTGGCGTTTTTGCAACCATCATAACCATTGGAGCCATTGGAGCTGCAGTCTGGGTCGTAGGTCAGACTACATAACTTTCATATTTTATGATTCACCACGTTTCTCTAAGTATATCACAATAAATTGCTGTATTTGATTTTCTTTTACACAATTTCTATGCACAGCCTACTGACCTGCTGTTTATTTATATTTCTTTAGTTACCTACTGCACCATGGAGGAGGACACAGGACTCTATGATGGTAAAATAGATTACAGATAATCTAACAAAAATCTGTTTGTCTAATTTTATGCAAATATAACATTTTAGTAAATCCGTCATTATTGTTTACTGTAAAGCTACAGGATATTAATAATTAATCATCTAAAAAATAACCTCTTAAATCTAAAAATGAACACTAAAGTCAACTGTTTCCCTCCAGTTCAGGTAAATTCACCCGACCAACATCTCAGAGTGTTCGACTCTGCTCAGAAGAGGTGGCGTCAGGTGTGCTCCTCCTCAGCCAATGAACTTCTTGCCAGCATCAGTTGTGAGGAGGTTGGATTTGTCAGGTGAGATCATTATTATTGAATCTCTTTTCTTATACATTACAGAAGCCATTTGTCCTGGCAGCTTGATGACCTCCAAACTCATCAATCATTCTGGGTCTTTTGGTTATTAAGGATGCAATCCCACTTTACAGAAATATGTGTTTGTTAACATGCAAAGAACAAAACAGGTGTTTCTCACTTTAAACCTTAAATACACAGACATTTAGATTACATATGCACAGAAATAAGCACAAATGTGAAAAATGATTAACTCACAAACCCATTGCATGTCATTTGTAATGAAAAATAGAGAAAAGTCACATCTTAACATTTCAGCTTTAGATTCTCTGGAAACGATGAAATTCTAATTTTTGGTCTTCAGTATTTTTTTTCTTGATTAATGTCTGAGGGAAGGGGATTTACAATGTCTTTAAAGCTGAACTCAAGACCTAGTAATACCTTAATTTTCAGGTTATTCATTTTCTACTGACAAACTCAAAATCATTTTATTTCCCCTTAATATTTTATATCAGAGACTGACTACTATGTGCCTGATCTGCAAAAGGTTTGTGTTTTAAAACACTTGCAAACTTGTTTGCACATGTAGAGCAGATCTTCAAAGAAGGAGCACAGTATTTTTTTATTTTAATTCAGCAGACAGTGTGCCCTCAGTAGTACTCAGATCATATTCTAATGACCAAACCATGGAAAAGAAGACACTTTATTTATGAGCATAGGATATACGAGTGTAAATATTTACCCATGCAAAGCAATCTTTTAAATCTGAAACTCGACTTCAACCATAGTTTTTATGTTTATTTTTAGTACTTTTGAAAGTCATGTCTGAGGTCATTGTCGCCACAAAGAAAGCTCTGGTACAACAACAGATCATCTAGACAGATTCTGTGGGAATGTAAACATATTTCGACTCAAAATTGGTCAAAAATAACTGAATATGCAAAATTTTTGTGAGTATCAAATTGAATGCATTTTATTTGCAATTTAAAGATCAGGCCCTTTTCTGTTTGAAAGAAAAACTATTGTTTCTTACAATTTAAATTCCTCCGGTAAATCAAGAAATTATTTTATAAAACAAATGTCTGTGGAACATTTCTCTCACTTAATTTAGGTGATCACGAATGGTCCATTTTTAAATCTAATTATTGTATATTTGAGACATAATGCCTAATTAGAGTTTGTGTTTGTTTCAGTTTGGTGAATTACTCAGTCACATCCATGCCAGAAGCCAGTGGTGACGCTGGAGAGTTTTTCTGCGTCAGAAAAGAAGAACTGAGCTATGGAAAGAAAATAAAAGACTCATTGTACCCATGGTAACCAACACCACTGATGTTTATCTCCTAATCTGTTTTCTTCAGTGCCATCTTGGCTATTTACTTTTTATTATTAGTCTGAATCAGTTCTTTGTAAATTCTTAGTAAGATGCATACTCATCTGTATCAGTAATTCTGGTTGTCTTTGTTTTAGTGCCTGTGAGAGCAGGGAAGTTCTTACACTGTTATGCCAAGGTGAGATATCAGGCGTACTCCCATTCTTTGAGGCACACTTAAAATGCTGCTACCTTACACCCTAACCTCCATCTTTGTCTGCAGGCTGCCTTCCAGCTCTTAGAATACCTTGTTTTTCCACATGCTGCTTTTTAAAAAACTTTTTATCCTGCATTGAGTTCCAGAGAAAACATAATTATCTAAGGCTAATTTATTTTCTTTCCTTGGCAGACTGTGGGCGGCGTAGTTTTGCTGCAGACCGTATAGTTGGGGGTGTGGATGCAAGGCAGGGCAGCTGGCCCTGGCAGGTTAGCTTACAATATGATGGGATTCACCAGTGTGGAGGATCCATCATCTCAAATCGCTGGATTGTTTCTGCAGCTCACTGCTTCCCAGAGTAAGTGAGGCAACAATTGTTGATTTTAAGGATTGGTAAAACATTGATTCACCAAAAAGTGTATAAGAATGTAAAATAAAACTTTTTTTTTTAAACTATTCCTTTGTTTCCTTATACCTACTCTACCCAAGGCGCAACCGTTTTATTAACCGATGGCGTGTGCTGCTGGGCTCCATCTACAACAAGCCTGTCAATGCCAACGTGGTGGAGGTGAAGACCATAGTTTACCACAGTAGCTACCTGCCCTTTGTAGACCCCAATATCGATGATAACAGCAGAGACATCGCAGTGTTGGCTCTCACTCAACCACTCACTTTCACTGGTAAGACATTACACAAAGAAAACCAAGTACCTCAGGCCATTACTTTTGGGCATTTTCACTGCATCTCCATGGGTTTAGTGAATGAATGGCATGGAGGGAAAAATGGCAACTCTTGGCTGTTACACCTCCAAACTGCTGATTTTGCATAAACTGGCCTTTTGGTTTGGTTAGAATTACAGATTAAAGAAATTATGTAGTGTAAACCATCCCATATATAAAACAGCCGACCACTACCTAAATGAGAATCTGCCTGACAGAGATATTTATAATAATGAAATCACTATATAATTGTATAAAGAGGGCTACATGTTAGTAAGAAGGTCCAGCTTGTCTACAATGAGTTTGCATGTCCTCTCCTTCCATGTGAGGTTCCTCCCAGGGTTACCCTAACCCTCTGCTTCCCTTCATAACCCTGTATGCATGATATCTACATTGGTCTTTTTAAATTGCCATTGTACGTGAGAATAGTAATAAATAAATGAAGGTTGTAATATACATGTATTTTTGTGTATTTTTACATTTTGCCACATTTTTATTAAATAGAAACTGTTTTTGCTTAAGCAACAGAGTCAAGTATGTGTCCTTTTAAAAGACTACCTCCAGACTTAAGGAGCTGTGAGGATGGAGTTGTCTGCTTCATTCCTGACCTCAGCCCCATTGAACCCTTGCAGAAGCAGCTCGAATGCATTGCTAATGACAGTGACCGACATGATGACACGGGCTGAGATACTGATTAGACAATTAAATAGAACCCTATCCCACAACAGTGTGACCAAGGTGGGGACAAGCTGTTTGGAGATGGCAGAGATGGTTTGAATGGTTTTCATGGACTCAACACAGATACTGTGTGTTCATCCCTTAAATGCATTGTACTTAAAGGTTTGGCTCCATTTAAAGGGGAATAAACTGGCTTTGGATAAGACCTGAAATAATGGACCAACATAAACTTGCTAACTCTGCTGTGCTGCACTTCATTTATGCTGAGGTCTGTGCAGATTACACTACATTATTTGATCTGTAAACAAAGCATTGTTTGTCAATGCAACTACTATAAAAACCAATTATTTTTGAGTGTATGAACAGTACAGTGTACACTTACTGTATGTGCGATCTCTGACATCTAGTGTTCATTATGCAGAACAACAACAACATCTGAACCACAAGACATGGTGAGCTCACTGCAGGGAGAACAAAGCCAGATTACAAACATAAAATAAAAGCATAATATCAGGCTCGCTCTAAAATTATTGTATGTTTATTATTGTTGCGATGAAGCCAGTAATAGATCTTCTGCTGCCGTTAATGACTTTTTCTTTTCTTTTTTTTTACTATAGAAAGTTCTACTAGTTTTGCTTTTCTGTGTTTTTGTGTGCCCTCTCTGTCTTCTCAAACTCCGTGTCTGTTGTTGTTTTTGGCCTCTTACACTGAGCCGGGTTCTACTGTAGGGTCCTTCCTGTTAAAGGGGAGTTTTTTTTTCCGCTGTTGCTTTATCAGTATGTCTGACTGCTGCAAAGTAAACGACACAAAGCAGCTGACTGTCCACTCAAGCTGGAGGGGAGGTTGCTAGAAAATCTTAATATTATAGAAAACAATTATATAAAAAGGCCCTAAAATCAAAAGAAAAAAAATATCCCTCCATTACTTAAAAATTCCGAAAAAAATACTTCCAGACATGATTATTCTAAGAAACCTCTGTCTGATTAACAAGGTGTTACATTCCCTGGCTCCTCCACCTCTGAAAGGATTAATTAAACCTATTAATAATACTCAGAGGATTATACGAGAATCAGCAAGAAGTGATCCTTAAATTCCCCACAGCAGCCCCACCTTCAGCCTAACAGTTCTGTTTAAGGTGGAAACCTATGGAATAGTCTTCCACTTAAATGTTCCATGTATAATAATTTTTAAAATTCAGCTTAAAGAATGGCTATAGCAAAGTCAAATATGTGTACATTAGCTCACACATTACACAATATTGCATATTTCATTGTGTTAGAGTTTTTACGGGTTGCATCAGGTTTGTGAAACTTATGGTGAGATTTTTAATCGTCTCTTGTTGTGACTGTTGTTAGAATTGTAAAATGTGTTGCGCTGCAAATGTGATGTAATAAGTGACCGCTTTTTGAAACCGTGTAACCCTTCCTGTTGGACCATGGAAGAAATTAGTCTTTGGCTACAATCTGCATTTTTACATTCATGTGTTTTTAATGTTTGTCCATTAGCATGCACTGTCCCAGTCAAATAAATAAAAAGATATAAAATAGAAATAAGATATTGGAGGTATTATGATTGGTTTCCTTTGACAGAAAAGTTTGGTTAACTATTTAAAATAATAAAATTGACTGCATTGCATCAACCTTAAAATGTATGTAACTGAATTTAAATCTGTCTGAACGATGTGACTGGGTTGACTATATATCTCTATGTAGTAATTGGAGGTTTTCTGGGTGCCTTGTTATGAATTAGTGCTTTATACTTTTTTTCTCATTACATTATCACTATTGTGAGAGACTAAATGTCTCTCAATAGGTAAATAAAAAGAGGTTTAGGAGCTTATAGAAATAGTCGATCCGTCAATTATTTGACTGTTTTCGTTCTCTTTAGTCCTACCAGGCAGAGCAATTGCATGAGTTTTTAAATATATACTCCATTAAAACATTTTGTACAATGATTCCCAATTTCATTAACTTAAATCAAAGAAAACTCAGATAATATTATCAAACTTTTAATAGACTGTAACATAAGGTAAAAGTTTAGTAACCTGCTGTGTTACATCCTTATTTCAGCTGTATTAATGAATGTTTCCTAATCATAGAGTACATCCAGCCTGTCTGTCTGCCAGCATATGGACAACGGCTGATAGATGGACAGATGGGAACAGTGACTGGCTGGGGAAACGTTGGATACTATGGTAGGTCTGAATTCCTAAAATGCTGAGTTTTTTATTTTTGCTAAGGACGGTAATCAGATATTACTTTTTTGTCTTGCCAATATTTTTTTTTGTATTTAAATACTATATTATGATTTTTAGCTTAAAACATGTCTGTCAACTAGCTGTCTTTAACAAACTAACTGTATTATGACAGTTGATATGTTTTTTTTTCTTGTTAAAGTTGGATTTTCTTTTTCTCACAGGTCATCTGGCAGATGTTCTCCAGGAAGCAAATGTCCCCATCATCAGTGATACTGTCTGTAATGCTCCTGATTACTATGACAACCAGATCACCACCAGCATGTTCTGTGCTGGCTACGAAAAAGGAGGCATTGATGCCTGCCAGGTGAGAAGTCTATGTGTTTAAGTCCAATGTGTTAATCCTGGGTTATTTTATTTTAAAATCTTTGTTAGTCTTAGTTTTGTTCTGTTATATTTATAACGTAATCTGTGTGGTCTTAGGGAGACAGTGGGGGTCCTTTTGTGGCAGCGGACTGCCTGTCTAAAACCAGCCGCTATCGTCTGCTCGGGGTGGTAAGCTGGGGAACAGGCTGCGCCATGGCCAAAAAACCAGGGGTCTACACTAGAGTTTCACGATTTCTGCCTTGGATATCCACAGCCATGAGAGTAAGAGTGTAGATATAGATATATACAGTTGTGCTTGAAAGTTTACATACCCTCCCATTAAAGACAGATATAAATATGTATATTTTTTGATAAATATGTATAATTAATAAATTAAATAAGTAAACAAGCCTGATGGAGTTCTTGAACTAATATTATGTTGACTAACACTTTGAGGCAATCACTGAAATCAGGTGTTTTCTATAATGTTCAGTAAATGTTTATTCAGACTTCTGCAACTGTTGACAGGTATGTTGGTTCACTGTTCATGAGCAAGGTTACTCTAATTTGTCTGGGACTGTTTATTTTAGAATTATAAAAAACTAAAAAAATAAATCAATACTTTTTTTTTTTACCGAAATATCATTTATTACATTTTTGGAGTTTATTTATTTATAGTTTTTCAGTTTTTAATATTTAGAATCCTTCTTTAATCATTCTTGATTATCATTCTCTTTCATATGAGGGTATATAACCTTTCAAGCATATATATATATATATATATATATATATATATATATGTACAATATTAGACTTCTTTTGCCTGACTAAACATTTCTGCTCTGTTTTTTCTGCAGAACTATCACAACTCGCCTGGTGTCCATAAATTGGCTCGACCATGAGATTCCCGCATCCATCTTTCTGCTTTGTCTACTTTTGGATGAGAATTCGAACAATCTTGCTCGATTATACTGTGACCCCTGTGACAGGGAAGTGAAACTATGACTGTGGCCTTTTATCGTCGTTCTGGACTCTTTATGCATCACTGAAGGTAAACCAGTACTATGTAGGGACTGTTTAATCTGTGTTTTTATAACATGATGAAACACAGAAGCAGCAATGTATAGATAATCTCAAAATCACAAAACTGAATTTTTGATTTTAAATCAAATGTTTGCGCTCCTCTAGTATCTGTGAATTAGAGATTAAACTTGAAGTAGAGATAACTGACATCAGAGTTTAATGGTATTTTACTGCACATTTAAAGCTCAATGTGGGAACTCTGAAAGCAAACCTGATCCTCTGAAATGCTGTCCTCCTGGACACTCGTACAACTCTTTGCATGAGTCTCTATATTAGTGCAGGAATTCCTGCTGCCGGTGCTTAAAGTAGAAATGCCAAGTCCACATAAACACTACATATTAGCTAACTCAAGCTAAAAAAAATACATGCAAAAAACGAGAAACCTAAAAATGTAATGAAATGCTTAATCACTTTTGTTTGTTTATACTGCACCATTGTGAAAACGGCAGTTTTCTTTACTTTCCACTTGTACTTATGTGATATGCACCTTCTCTTTTGTCTTTTATAATGTATTTTCTAATAAAACCTCCACACAACAAGCAGTATGCCTATAATAGTTTATATGGAATTGCACAAGCTGCTGAAGATGAAGTTCCCAATCAGTGTTTTCTTGTATATAGATATTAGTTGGTTTGAGTCCCTTATTTTTTAAATTCAGTTTTTTTTTTTTTGTATTTTAAAAGGACCATATGTGACTGAACACAAAACGATCAAGTGAAACAAAATCAATATTGATTAAAATACTTTGTCACTGAAGTATGTAAAAATTATCAGATTATTATAAAAAAAAATGACTTTTTCTACTCGTGATTTTTGTTGAGTTACATAAGTAATAAAGTACCAGCATGTGTATGTTTGAATGTATTGAATGTATGTAAGTATGGATACTGATAATCCTATTCCCAGGTATGTCATATTAAACTTGAACCCCAAAACAAAAAATTATTACATTTTCCAAAATAAAAATACACATTACAATAATGTTGAAACTTTTCTGAAAAAAATACAAATTGTGAAACAATTATGTGAAAAACAATGCAGTTATTGTTATGTATGTATGCTGAGAGGATAATGTAAACAAAAGTGGGTTTTTACCATAAATTATCTTTTTTTTCCCTGAGTGATGAAAAACATTAAATTTAATACAAAGGTTTCATTATTGCAAGTTCAATAAACACTTTGTAAGATTTAGGTTTCTGATCTGAGTGTTTTATGAGAATAAAAATGCAATACAAAAAATAAATATATTAATCCTTTATTTTCTATTGAGTTGCAACATTTACAGTTGAAACTGGAGTGCTTAACAAAATAAGAAACAAGTTGCTTTATATTCTGTCCGGAATGTACATGAATAGTTTTAACTGTATTTAGTTTTGATGTAAGCAATAGTTTCCTTAATCGCAAAACATTACAATAGCAATGAACCCCATAACCTTATCCTACTCACATAAGAAGCTTGACTTTTAGCATTTATGTTTTTCCTGAGACATGTTACATTATTATTTTTATGGTGGCATAGACATTTGAACACGTTGCAAATACATAAATGTGTTGCAAATACATAAATGTGCGGCAAACATGGAAAAAAGGGCTACTGCAAAAACAAAAATGAGGCTAATAAACACAAATTAGAGGCTAACACAAGCAAACAAACAATACTCAAGAAGGAAAGGCTTCAATTAAATCATGTTAAAGCATCATAGGGTCACTTTAGCCACTAGGGGTGCTAGATCTGTGCTTTAGGTTCAGAGCCCGTGACGGCCACAGGCAGCACTGTGTTGCCTCAAGATTAAACAGTCTCCCTGTGTGTTTTGTAATCTGATGGCAGACCACACTGATTTAGCACCTGTCAATTCTGTTTTCTTGCGGTGGGGCCGGTGCAGGCAGTCTATGGGCAAAAGGCTGTGTACATCATAGACAGGTGCCAGTTTGTCTCAGAGCAACACTGAGACACACAACCATGCACACACACACACACTCACACCTGAGGACAATTTGAGATGCCAATCAACCGTAGGAGGAAGCTGGGGTAGCTGCAGAGAACCCGAGGAGATCATGCAAAACACCCTGTTGCTGGGTATTGAACCAGAAACCTTCTTGCTGCAAGGTAACAGTGGTACAAACTGCTCCACCATTCAGCCCCCACACCAAGTCTCATACCTTATAGAGATAAGGCAAACAAACATACTGAAAATATGTATATTATAGTATGAAATTTTCAAGATTTATAGTAGTGAATTTTACTTACTAATTTTGCAGATAGACTGACATTTGCTCTGAATATTTGGTGAGTGAACTGCTGAGTGAACAGATCCTTAAGTATGAAATGTACCCTGGTGATTTTCAAACAGGTGCACTTTAAAAAAAAAAATCAGTAATTGGGATTTTTTTGGTAAAAAAATTGGAGATTAGATTTTTAAGCCAAATCAAGCAGCCTTATTTCCTTTGTACCATTTTTCATTTGCATGTGTTTGTGCGTCAGTCCATATTTTATTTTTGCCAGCCTAATTTTATATTCACAGCATCTTTAGGTGTTTGCAGTGCATATGCATTAAATGAAGATGTTGACTGTAGAGGATTTACTCAGCTTCATTTGATCACTGAGCTGTAAACTACAGAGCTGTCATCTTCTCTTCCTTTAAACCTGTGGAGAAGATCAGTTAGAAACATTATTCAACTTCACTAGTAGAGCTTTGATCTTTCATTACACTCTTGACTTCCCTGTTAAAGATATGGTGATATTGCTGTTGTAGAAATGCTAACTAGGCCTAGTTTCATACCTTGAAAATCAACCTTCTTCCTGTAATTTTTATAAGTATCTTGACCCTGTTTAATGCTGATACATTCCTGCTACACGAATACACAACCTACCAGGAGTTTGTGTCGTTTGGTGCATTCTGGTTCCTAGGTTTGGTTGTTACAGTGGAGTACAGAATCTCATCCTCAGATCTGGGAATCTACAAATCAGAGAACAAAATCATCTTATTTAGATTATAATTATTTTTCGGTCCATTATTTTTTGCTTTGTAAGGACGAACCAAACATATTTACATTTTTTGAGACTTTACGTGGTGGTAAATTGCTGTAGAGGTCAAAACCAGGTGGAGATGGGAGTATTTGAATGTTGGAATAAACTGCATCAGTTGCTTCTTCGGAGTTTGATGTTCTTCCACTGAGTCTGGAGTTTGAGTTAGTCTGCTGGATAAACCAAAAGAAAGAAATTAGGTTGTTGTTCCTCAAATTCTGACTGAATAATTTCCTACATAATAAGTTTAATAATAAGTTTATGTAATAAAGATACACAGGCCGATTCGCTCATCTAAAGAAAGGATTTGGGTTGTTATTTAACAGAGTCTTGTGGGTGTACTCACGTTTTTAACTACCTTGAACTTTTCTTTCCTCCTAAAAATAAGAACAGAGGAAGTAGAAGGAGAATTTTTAAATATTTCACTTTTAGGAATATCATGTTATTCCTGTCACTTCATCCTCTGGCACCTTCTTACTGCTATTGCAATATCAGCAGGTGCATTAATTGTTGTACACAGAGATTACCTTTACGTCACTTCAACTATAACAAGTATTTATCACCATGTTAGATCATAAAAAAGTGACCTCATGAAAAGAACAATTCTTGATGAAGGTTTTAATTTTTCACTTTCATTCACGAGACAACCAGCCTGTTTATTTTCCCTATCAGGACGCCATCTGTTGACAAATTACAATTCCCCCCCTTTGGAATCAGCCAGTCTATTGCATGTTTTAGCCAAAACGTTATACCTTAGACTAATCTGTCTACATATATATAGTTCTAGCATCCTGCATACAGGGCTTCTTTTGCCTTTCGTTCAATAGTTCCAAAACCTTGCCCCTCTTTGTGGTAAAGTATGACCATCAACAGATTTTTTCATCTGAGCCATGGATTTCTGCAGCTCACTTGGCTGCTTCTTAATAGTCACGTTAGATTTAGCCGGAAGCCATTTTTTAGTAGGTTGTCCCATTCTGTTCCCATTTTTTGATCATGGGTTAAGCATTATTGTGTGAGATGGTCAACGTTTAACATATTGTTCTGTGACTCTTCTCTAAACCAACATGCTTTGCTACCAGGTATTTTATACACTTTGTTTTTTTCTAATGGGTGCAAATACAAAGTGTATAAAATTCCTGGTAGGATATATTGAACATCTTTTGTTTTTTACTTGGAAATTCCATTTCCAACAATGTGCAAGAAGTATAAGTGCTTTTGCAAGTTCCTTTAAATGACCTCAAAGTTTCATTTTGCCTACTTTGACAAAAGAATGGTTGATGAAATGGAAACTGAAATGATGCATGTATGCTACAGTTATGATGTGTGTTGAAATCCATTGAAAGGTAATGTTCCAAGCAGAAAAGGAGATTTCCAGACAATTAAGTCATACCAAATGTACGTTACCCAATGGTAAAACTGCATGACTCAGATTAGCTGGCCTAACTCCTAATCGTATGATGACTCACCAGAACAAAAGCAATACTGCGACTAACATCACAACAAGAAATACACCAAATCCAGCTAGGATAGGAAGGGCCTGGCTGCCTGGGGAGTAAGAAAAGTCATTTTAGTTTTAATAAAGTTGCATAGCTACCAGCAGCTAGTGAATAATGCCACAAACCATGCTGCTCTGCTGCCATCACTAGGACCAATCCAGTTGAGTTGGCCTCTCCGACACTGTTCCTGGCGAGGCAGACATAGAGACCGCTGTCGGACGACTCCATGGAGGAAAGGGACAGCACCTGGCCTGAGCCCACATAGGCCAGGGAGTCAGAGCCGACTGTGTCTGTCATTTTGTACCAGGTGTAGCTGTCTGCTGCAGGGTTAGCTTCGCTGTGGCAGGTTAGATTGGCGCTACTGCCTTCAACTATTTGCTTTGGATTCACTGAAACCGAAACATTCATTGGGTGATCTGAAGAGGAGAAAATACTTTTGTTAATGAAATGGAAAGGTGGTTTCACCAAAATAACTGTTATTGGTTCATTGTAGTGTGAAGGAAAAGGTATTTAAAAGATTTTATCTGTCAGAACCTGTATTTGATTACAGAACTTTATCACAGCATGTGCATAATCAAAGTGTTTTTAAGGTACACAGTTAAAAGGAGACTCTTTTGGCTGCAGTGACTCCCCGCCTTTCTGACATACGACCCGCTCTGTGCTGAGAGCACAGCGATTTTATAACATTCAAATCAAATTGCTTAGTTTATAAAACAGGGCTTTCTGTTTTTGTTTTCATATGATGAACTGAAACCGCATGTAACAGCTGAATTACCAGCCAGAGGAAACATGCAAATTTGTGTTTGCAAAAAGCTCTCAAAGCTTCTGCCCGATGGTATCAGATATACTGTCAGAAAAAAAGACTGTCCTGCTAAAATTCTGCTTGAGAGGAAATATCTGTTGATATCAAGATAAATGGATTTGTAGCATTGGGACTGTCAAAGATGAGGGAATGGAATGGGGGTAAAAAATCATAATAAGTTCAAATTAACCTTATTAACATTGCTGGGAACTCTAAGCCTCTCGAACCGTTCTAGTATCCATCTCATTCTACTTACAGCGAACATCCAGCTGTATCTCTGATGAGTTGATCAGATCACTGCCTCTCCAGCTGATGTTGTTCCATGCCTGGCAGTGGTACCTGCCCATGTGTCTTGGCTGGATGTATGAGATGACATGTTTCTGCCCTGAACTCACATACTCTCCATCCTTGTAGAATCGATATCCGCTTTGTGCCACAGCAGGGTTTGCCTCACTGTTGCAGGTCAAAACCACCATACTTCCTGTGGTGACGTCCCCAGATGGACTCGCTGACAACCTCACATCTTTTGGAGAATCTGGTTTAGAGGAATAGCTAGTTAAGTCTCACGAGTGCAAGAAGAACAGGACTCAGATAGCCTGAATTAATTATTTTTTTTAATTAAGGAGGGAAAAAAAACAGCTGATGATCACACTTTCTGTTCATAGCTTACACTTTTTTTTATTGTCAGCACTGGTAGAAATACCTTCACCTTGTGTTGGCAAAAAAAAGGCTTCAGCTCTGTAAACAAAGCAGCGTTGACTAATTTCCAGCCTCAAATTGCTTTCTGCTTAGTTCTCAAGAACACTTAAAAAACGCAAAATAACTTTTATCAAATCAAACTGACTACATTGATTGACAATCACTTTGACATGCTGTTGTGAAAATGGAACAGACAACAGGTGGAAATTATTGGCAATCAACAAGACACACTCAATAAAGGATAGGTTCTGCAGGTGGGGAGCGCAGACCACTTCTCAGAATCTATGCTGTCTGGCTGCTATTTTTGTCACTTTTGAATGCTGGTGCTGCTTTCACACTCTTGGTAGGATGTGATGGACTCTACAACCCAGACAAGTGGCTCAGGTAGTGCAGCTCATCCAGGATGGCAAATCAATACGAGCTGTGGCAAGAACGTTAGCTGTGTCTGTCAGTGTAGTGTCCAGAGACTGGAGGTGCCATCAGGAGATGTGGAGGAGGCCGTGCGAGGGCAACAACCCAGCAGTAGGGCCGCTACTTCTGTCTTTTTGAATGGAGTAACAGGAGGAGCACTGCCAGAGCCCTAAAAAATGGCTTCCAACAGTGCACAAATTTGCGTGTGTCTGCAGGGACAATTAGAAACCAACTCAATGAGGGTGATATGAGGACCTGACATCCACAGATAGGGGTTGCGATCACAGCCCAACACTGTGCAGGATGGATTGGTATTTTCCAGAGAACACCAGGATTGGCAACTTCACCACCGGCACCTTGTGCTCTTCAGAGATGAAAGCAGGTTCACACTGAGCACAAGTGACATAAGTGACAGAGCCTGGAGACACTTTGGAGAGCGATCTGCTGCCTGCAGCATCCTTCAGCATTACTGCTTTAGCAGTGGGTCAGTAATGTTGTGGGGGGGGGGGATTTCTTTGGAGGGCTGCACAGCCCTCCAGGAACTTGCCAGAGGTACCATGACTGCCATTAGGTACCGAAATGAGATCCTTAGACCACTTGTAAGAATATGCTGCTGCAGTTGGCCCTTGGTTCCTCCTAATGCAGCACAATGCTAGACCTCATGTGGCTGGGGTGTGATAGCAGTTCCTGCAATGCTATGGACCGGCCCACCGTTCCCTAAACCTGAATTTGATTGAGCACATCTGGGACATCATGTCTCGATCTATCCACCAATGTCATGTTGCACCACAGACTGTCCAGGAGTTGGCGGAAGCTTTAGTCCAAGTCTGAGAGGAGATCCCAAATTCAACTTCCATTGATTTTTGTGTTATTTTTTTTGTCGGCACATTTCACTTTGGTACAAAACAAAGTATTTAATGAGATTATTTAATTCATTCAGATCTGAGATTTGTTGTTTGGGTGGTCCCTTTATGTCCTTTATGTTTTTGAGCAGTGCATATGATATATACATGTTTTTGGTTTAGGGATCACAATTAGGACTAAGTTGTGAATTGGGGTTAGGGTTGGGCATCAATCCACAATGATTACGTTTAGAGGGGATTGGTCACCCTGCCTTTCTTTCCCATTTTGAAGAATGTTCTATAGTGATTATTCTATATCTGTGTCCTTAATTTGTGGGGAAACAGCCCTTTATTTATTGAAAGCAAACTTTGTGTTAATGTTCAACTATATATTAAAGGGTAAAGTGTAAATGAAAAAAAACCTTTCAGTGACATTTATTTCATCACAGTTTTATTTTGGTAAAAAGTTTGAAGTTATAATTTTTTTTTTTTTTTTGAACATTTTTGATCAGAAATACCAAAAGTGAACGCGGAGGTTTGGCATTGAAGATTACAAAATATTTTAAATTTCAATTAAGTAATCAGTACTTTATGATCAAACAACAAACAAAGCATGGAAATATTTCTGTTGTTGAAGATCATTTTTAATAGATACACCTATTAGTTATCTTTCACACATTTGGGAGTGAGTTTCTCATAAATTACCCCTCATATAATTACTGTTCCTTCTGTTCGTAAACTTTGCAGTGTTCTGATTTAATTGAACACAAAGATAGTCGGCAGCCAATGACAGAATTGAGTTTGTTGTAAAGAAAGTTGTCATGACTGTAATAATTTTTCTCCACACAAACTGATGGATAAATAGAAACATGTGTTGTGTTTTGTGTGCTTGTGAGATGGTTTCCTGTCACTCATACTCACAGTGAACACTCAGAGCAACAGTGGCAGACCACACCGTCTCAGGTCCCTGGATGACACAGTAGTACTTTCCAGCATCCTCTCTTCTGGCCTGGAACTGTGGACTCTGAATTCGGCGTCCATCTTTAAAGAAGAAAAACACTGCAGGTCCAGGACAGCCTGACCTGCAGGTCAGCCTGACGGTGTCTCCCTCTCTGACGGTGCTCGGCTGAACCACTAAGGTCAAATCTGTCACAGTTACAGAGAAATACAAGAGTAACTGCAAAAGATCTTCCAGATTTCTGATCAGTTTCTATATTAGTGTTATCACCTTTTACTTCCAGTGAAGCGTGTCCTTTACTTGTCCAACTCCCAAGGGTCGATGAAAAACGGAAACGATATTTTCCTTGATCCGAGTACTGAACATTATTGATCCTCAGGCTGCAGTCACCGCGGGATTTACCAATATATTTAAAATGGTTTGGTGGTGAATGGAGATCAGAGAGGAGAACCCAGTGCCAAACATTGGATATTGGATGGTGTTTATACCAGCCGACCCAGGTAATAATATTTAGTGCGGGATAGTCGTAATTGCACTTTAAATTGACTGACGTCCCTTTTAAAGCACACTGGTTTTCAAAAGTCACTCCCCAATTTCCACTCCAGACACCTTTGAGAAACAAAATTTTACTAAATGTAGTGAGTGTCAGTCATCTTTTTAGTAAAACAGTGCAAAATAATAATCTTACCTGGAAATAATCCTGCAATAAATATTATCCACCTTCCCATCGTTTAAATCGACCACTGAATCATGCAGCTGTAGGGTACAGTATGAGGACAGGAGGATTAACTGTTCATTTCTGGGGCGTATTCTTAGCTCAATGAAAAGCAGAAGTGGAAATTTATTTCCCCTGTTTTCCATGCATCAATATTTTTGACACTCTGAGCAATAACTAAATTTAAGCTAAAAATCTGCCTCATTGTACAAATAGAGGAAAAGAGCTGTGTTGAAAGAGGATTTGTTCAGATGATTTGTTAACATTGAGAAAGAGAACAGAGTGTTCAGCGTGAAATGGCAATAAGCTGCTGTGGTTATGCAAAGTAAGACATTCTAGTTTTCATTGTCATGTACAGAACTGCTGCAGCTCAGGGTGTTTCAGAAGACGCATTTCATGTCTAACATAGAAGTAAAAATGTAAAATCCCTTTATTTTCCCACAGAACTGGGTACTTGCAACCTTCTCAGAGCACAGGCACTCTGCTCTAACCACTAGGCCGACGACCCCCCAAGAGACAAGCAATTCTTCTTTTAAGAAAGGGCCGCCTTTAAAATTATCTGATTGCAAGTTTTTTTTCTTTTTGCTTGAAATGTTTAAAAGATGTTAAAATGCTTTGATTCAGGGATAAAGAGCAGACCATAATGCTGCAACATCACCTCGTAATTCTCATTCAAAATGGTAAATCAATAACTCCAGCAAAACGGTTAAAAAAGAAAATATTGAGTTGATAACGTCACTGCTGTAAGTCATTTTTGTCTACATTATGTGCATAATTTAATTTTGATAAAAGCTCTTGATGTCCCTCCCTGGATCTTTTGACCTTTTGAAAAAAAAAAAAATTATATATATATATATATATATATATATATATATATATATATATATATATATATATATATACACTCACCGGCCACTTTATTAGGTACCCCATGCTAGTAACAGGTTGGACCCCCTTTTGCCTTCAGAACTGCCTCAATTCTTCGTGGCATAGATTCAACAAGGTGCTGGAAGCATTCCTCAGGGAGTTTGGTCCATATTGACATGATGGCATCACACAGTTGACGCAGATTTGTCGGCTGCACATCCATGATGCGAATCTCCCGTTCCACCACATCCCAAAGATGCTCTATTGGATTGAGATCTGGTGACTGTGGAGGCCATTTGAGTACCCTGAACTCATTGTCATGTTCAAGAAACCAGTCTGAGATGATTCCAGCTTTATGACATGGCGCATTATCCTGCTGAAAGTAGCCATCAGAAGTTGGGTACATTGTGGTCATAAACGGATGGACATGGTCAGCAACAATACTCAGGTGGGCTGTGGCGTTGCAACGATGTTCAATTGGTACCATGGGGCCCAAAGAGTGCCAAGAAAATATTCCCCACACCATGACACCACCACCACCGGCCTGAACCGTTGATACAAGGCAGGATGGATCCATGCTTTCATGTTGTAGACGCCAAATTCTGACCCTACCATCCGAATGTCGCAGCAGAAATCGAGACTCATCAGACCAGGCAACGTTTTTCCAATCTTCTATTGTCCAATTTCGATGAGCTTGTGCAAATTGTAGCCTCAGTTTCCTGTTCTTAGCTGAAAGGAGTGGCACCCGGTGTGGTCTTCTGCTGTTGTAGCCCATCTGCCTCAAAGTTCGACGTACTGTGCGTTCAGAGATGCTCTTCTGCCCACCTTGGTTGTAACGGGTGGTTATTTGAGTCACTGTTGCCCTTCTATCAGCTCGAACCAGTCTCGCCATTCTCCTCTGACCTCTGGCATCAACAAGGCATTTCCGCCCACAGAACTGCCGCTCACTGGATGTTTTTTCTTTTTCGGACCATTCTCTGTAAACTCTAGAGATGGTTGTGCGTGAAAATCCCAGTAGATCAGCAGTTTCTGAAATACTCAGACCAGCCCTTCTGGCACCAACAATCATGCCAGGTTCAAAGTCACTCAAATCACCTTTCTTCCCCATACTGATGCTCGGTTTGAACTGCAGGAGATTGTCTTGACCATGTCTACATGCCTAAATGCACTGAGTTGCCGCCATGTGATTGGCTGCTTAGAAATTAAGTGTTAACGAGCAGTTGGACAGGTGTACCTAATAAAGTGGCCGGTGAGTGTATATATATATAGATATATAGATATATGTGTGTGTGTGTCCACTAGAGGGAGACCCTGATTCACAGAAGAAATTAGGATCGCATATAGATAACAATGCTGCTTAAACTGAGCTGTGAATCTTGTCCATTATTGAGTTTTAACCCTGTTTCTGTTTCTGTAGTAATTTAATTGATTCAAATGTTATTAACATTAATGAATTAATCAGTTTTAGCCTATATATAATCTTATTTGAGGAGGTTACGGACATTTAGTGGTGAAAATTTTTAAGAACTAAAAACTCTCTAGATTTTGTGATAAAGAAATAAATTGTTCCAATAAATCATACTTAACTGATAATTAACTGCTACTGTTACTAATATTTGTTCATGGTTTTATGTCATACTGATTTTCTCGATTGCATGCTCATGATGGTATATTATTGACAAAAATATAAATTAAATGTGAGATAAATAATTACTGTGTTCATATATTATTGTGAACAGTCTTAAAAATCCTGTCTGATCTCAGTCTGTATGAAATCCTATATAACAACTGAATATTTGCATCATACAGTAAAAGGAAGCAAATATCAGCACAATGTGGCAAACTAGTGGTTTGTATCCGTTAACTCAACTGTTTTTAACTTCTGTGAAATTTGAGAAAAATGAGGAAACATAAATGAAAGATGATAAGTGAAGGTTTTCATCCATCCATCCATCCATCCATCCATCCATCCATCCATCCATCCATCCATCCATCCATCCATCCATCCATCCATCCATCCATCCATCCATCCATCTTCCTCCGCTTATCCGGGGTCGGGTCGCGGGGGCAGCAGCTTAAGAAGGGAGGCCCAGACTTCCTTCTCCCCAGCCACTTCTTCCAGCTCTTCAGGAGGAACCCCAAGGCGTTCCCAGGCCAGCCGAGAAACATAGTCTCTCCAGCGTGTCCTGGGTCTTCCCCGGGGCCTCCCCCCGGTGGGACGTGCCCGGAACACCTCACCAGGGAGGCGTCCAGGAGGCATCCTAAACAGATGCCCAAGCCACCTCAACTGGCTCCTCTCGACATGGAGGAGCAGCGGCTCTACTCCGAGTCCCTCCCGGATGACCGAGCTTCTCACCCTATCTCTAAGGGAGAGCCCAGCCACCCTACGGAGGAAACCCATTTCGGCGTGAAGGTTTTATTGGCTTTATTTCTAACCATATCCTCTCTGACCCACAGGACATCATAATTGCAAAATACCTGAAACTGAGCTGCTGTTTTTATTTCCCCACATTTTGTAATATTTGACAGTGTTGTAAGATAGGCTAAAAGGACACACATTTAGTGTGCAAACTGACCAGTTTAACTTTGGAAATTCTGAAATGTGTTGTGAAAAAAATTACAACTCATAATCCAGTCACACAGGAGTTTAACTGGACTACTGCAATATAGCATATATTTATTATTTAAATTCACATTAAAAAATAAAAATCTGTTGTAAACTGGAATACAATATTCTAAGTTGAGAAGAGCAGAAGTCATTTTGTTGGATTTCATATTCCTCAGTATTTCCTGTTGTTCACCACTTAGGTAACAATCTGTTAAAGAAGTCACAGAGAAAATGTGTTTGGGGTTTCAGTTAAAGTCTAACGGAAAATCTGGAGTCTTTTTTTTTTTTTGATCTGCACTCGTTTTTTTTTATCTCCACAAGAGCTCACTCTTCGAAAGTCATTTTGTTCTTCCTCCTATACTGATGTCAATGCTGGTAAAGTGCAGCATTAGCCACCTTGCTATCACTCCCATCTCTATTCTATCAAAAGCAACAGCAATCAGGGACTCACCTGCAGGCAGTCGGTGATTTTAGCTGCTTGTGTAACTACTACTTGTTTGTGTCAGAGACCAGGAAATGATAGTAAACAAACCAAAGCAAACTCCTGATGTGATTAATACTAAATCCACATGAATGCGTATTCCGACAAGCCAAATTATCGTGCATACTCTTGCAATGAAAATAGGTGACATGAAAAAGGGTTTAACGAGCTCTTTTTATTCCTTTTTCTTCTAAAATGTATTAAACATGAATTTAAAGTCAAATCTAAATGGATTGTATTAGTAAGATAACAGGTTATGACTCCTTTAAAATAATCTACATTCACCAGGAAATGTGTAATAACTTTTCTACACCAAAGCAATATCAAAATATAATCTACGGATGGATGCAAATAAAGCCTTCTTGAGAGTTTCTCAACTAAAACTCCTAGAATCACTCTCCATTCCATCATCAATTCTGTTTGAATGCAAGCATCTAAACTATCAGAGGAAGGATACTAGAAATTATGTACTGGAATGTCAGTGTAGAAAATAAACCTAAAAACAACAACATATATATATAACACAGTTTTCTGAAGGGCATAGAAGGACAAGTAAGGCGGCCCAATGTGCTTTTTTGGGGGGGGTTGGTTTTTCAACCGTGACAGGAGGTAAGAGCATAACAAAAAAAGAGAAGGCACCCAGCACAGCTTAGGAGCTGCGTTCACATGGAGGTCATCTAGTTTGGAGCTCTCTGTCTGAACTGGAATGGTGTCAAAGTTCACTGGAGGGAGACAGATGCAGGAAGTAATATGTGCCACTGGGTGATGACAGCAAATGTCTGGTTCACAGACGTTAGACCCGTTCCTCTGTCATTCTGTGGGGAAAAATACAACAGAAACTCAGGAAAATACAACCCTAATCAGGAAAAACATCACAGCTAAAGTAAATAATATTTAATATTTGCTATCAATACAGTGTCAGTTCTGAATCTGTCTTTATTTTAACATCACCATTGTTAATATGCTGTGTTTAGCTGCTGGAGCCAATCTTTTAAAATTATGGCCATAAACTTTCTGTAGCAACAGCTATGGTAAAGAACTGGAACCTTTTGGTTCTGAAACCCTTAAATGATGGCAATGCACACCTTGGTTCACCAGGGTTCTTGTAAAACCCAATGAATCAACAACTCAGAGCTGTTGTTTCAGCAAAAGGGGAACCCACAAACTGATTGTATTAGTTGACCCTGATTTTGGTTTGTATACAGAATAAAGAACATTTAGAACCTAGGCAGGAATCATTGGTTTCTGTTTCCATTGATCATATCTGAACTTTAACTTTACATATCATCTCATTCAGGAAACTTATTCCAACATTAATGTTACCATGTCTGCTGTCAGTGTAAAATATCAATGAAACCATCTTAAATTAAGGAATAATAGCATGAGAGAAGAAAGTGTTTTTATGTTAGACCTGTCTGTTGTTAGGAATCGTACCAGAAGAGGCGCCTCTTCATGCTCAGTGCTGTGGTCGGGACAGTAAAGTGTAAACAACTTTGGAAGAATCTCTTGGTTTCCTCTCTACTCTCAAATTCATGTTGTACATCTGAACCTGATCCGGACTGCAGGGACATCAAACAGGACAAGATCCCATAAAAATAAAATATAATAAGATACATTTGTCTTGTGTATTTTCCCTTGTTCTGGGCAGGCAAGTAACACAATTTGCCACTGGAAAAAAATGCTCTATGTCTAGAGTAAGAAAGATTGATACTGTAAGAAAGATACTAATTTAATTTAAGTGCACAATAGCAAATAATCTTAAATCAAGTGCTAAAATTCTCAATTCATTGGCAGATCTCATTTACCTGCTCAAATTAAGGGATAATACACTTATTTTAAGATATTTTAACTTGTTTTAGTTCAGTTTTTGCATCTTCAGTCATTAGTAATTCTAATGAAACTGTGTAAAAGGCCTCAAGGTAAAACATTTCAAATAGCAGTAGATTGTTCTCAAACTATGGGTAACAGTGGTTGAAGAACACTGATGGGATCTGCAGTTTATGCACACAGAAAAATAAAGTTTGTAACAAAAAAAAACAAAAAAACATTAGATAAAACAAAAACCGAGGAGATGCTTTAGTAGGAGTCTACCTGGACATCCTGGAGTAGTGCACAGAGATGAAGCTGGAGGTGGAGCTGCATCCTGACACCTCTCTGATTGGTGGAGCATCCATCAGAGAAATGATGGAGGGATGTGAAGCATCACTTAAATCCTCCTCCTGTGCACACATGAGAAATGTCTGATTCCTCTTCTTTTCTACCAGCCAACCTACCCCAGGTGATGATCAGCTCTGCTCACCAGGATGGCGGACATCTTGCCCTTTCTGACTGGGAGGGTCTGTTCGGCTGGCTCACAGCACACGGTGTCTAGTGTCAGTGGTGGATGCTGGGGTCAGTCACCAACAAAATAAAACACAAACCACAGAGGATAAACCAGATAAATGGGATCACAAATCATGGAAAATAACTCCACACTTTACTGTGGTACACTGGATCATTCCTCAAAACCCTGTTTTCCCCATCCTGTCAGCTTCAGTCAAACAGAAAAGGCTGAGTTATTCTTAGACTGATTAAAATCAATGAAAAAGACAGCTGTACCTTGTTTACATCCTCTACAGGCTCCGCGTCTATTGTGTGCATGTTCTTACTGTGAGGGCAAACACACCATCAGTAACAGCGATAATGGAAAAAACGGGCCAAAAAGCAAGGAATCAAAAGGGGAAAGAAAAAAATGGACACTGCAGAGGTAAAAGTGCTTCAGTCACCTAATGATGACAGCCACCGTCAGCATGATGAGACCTACAGACACACCCACTGCTGAAGCCAAGGCAATCACTTTGCCTAATGGACCTGCCGTAGGACGAATTGCGAATGTTATCAACATGAAGTCATTTGAAGAAAAAGCTCAGTGAGCTAAAAATGAACAGAATGCATAAAAATAGAAAGAGAGAGTGATTAAAGAGCTAAAGAGACACACATCAGAGTCTGGACGAGAGTCTTATATTTCCACTTCTTCTTTCCAACGCTCCATTTCTTCAACTGTCTAGACTCAAAAAGCAGTTTTCCGCAGCACCTCATCACCTCTTCTCCTCATAGTGAAAGTGGTTTACATGACTCACAGTGAATCATAGAAAAACGGAAATCATGAGACAAAGAAAGCCAGAGGCCGGGCCGACAATAAGGCTTCATCGCTCATCGCTGCAGACAAACAGAAACCATATCTGAAAATCTGCTGCGCTATAAACACTGACAAAATACTCCTTCAGAGGGCTGAGATGATCAGAAACACAGCTGTAAATGCGCAGCAGGTGGGTTTGGCCGCAGTTATCTGACACCTCGTCTCCGCAGATGAGATACGACAAAATACTGACAGGGCCAGAGACGGAGGGAGGGAAGGAAACAGACAGCAATGCTGCCAGGAGAGCATCAGCTGTTTGCTTTCAGAATGTGTGTGAATGTGTCACAAACATAGGAGGTGATGGAAAATTCAAGGATGGATGAATAATGATGAGACATTTTAAGAAAAACTCTGGAGCTGAGCTAGCCAAGGTCGTGTGGGGCCTCAGACAGGATCGATCGGGGGAGGCTCTTCCTGCCAAGAACATCCCCTAATATCACTAAGACGGATTTGATGGAAAATAGACAGAAGGGAGTTGAATACAAAACAAACTGAGATCAAATATAAAGAAAAAAGATTAAGCTTTTAGCACCACATACAGTAACCTGGTGAACACTGCCTGTGTGCCAATTTTTTCAATTTGAAAAAGTTTAAGATGCTTTTGCGGTTTCTGTACTGAAACCATTCAATCAAAATTCTTAATAAACAAACATAAAAATTTAGATTTGTGTTCAGTGTTTAATTAAAGGATCTTATAGGAGGCCCCTGAGGGTTTGGGCTCAGACCGCTGACCCAAATAAGTTTCCACCTGCAGAGCTTTATTGTGTTGTTTTGGCATTTTGACAGTCTTTCCTGTTGAAGTTTACAAATGAAACGAGAAACTAGACAAAGAAGATAGAACTGATAATAAGGTAAGTGTTAGAGAAGTGGTGAAACATCCAAATATGAGGGTACCTCTGACTCTGACAGTCAGCACCAGAGACCTGTTGGCTCCGATCCGATTCCTGACCTCACAGTAATACTGACCGCTCTCACCAGGACCGACCTCAGAGAAGGTGAAGACAGGACCAGACTCAATGACCCGTGCTGCTTTCAGGAAGAAAAGAAGAAAAAAAAATTAGCTTTACATTTTTGGATGAAACAATCAGGAGAAAAACGATCGACTTTAGTGAGCATTAGCATGAAGAGAAAATCAAATCAGTTCTGACATTTTGCATCGCCCCCGTCCACAGGCAGTCTGTACCAGGTGAAGTTGTCCACCGCTGGGCAGGCCTGGCTGGCACAGGTCAGGGTCAGGGGTCGGCCAGCGTCCACCACGCTGGAAGGTCGAGCCAGAATTGAGGTGTTCTTCGGGGGATCTGGATAGAAGATGTAAGGGTAAAAGATTAATGTTCTAGTAAATCATTTTCATAACGATAAACAGCCCTGAAGTCTGACAGAGTTCCCATATTTTTTCTAATGTTACTGTTAAAACTCAAAGTCAGCAGGCTTCAGCTGGGTCAGGGAAAAGAGCAAAGAGAGTTTTACCAATACAGACGGTGAAAAAGTCTTTTGTTTTGTTACTGCCACAAACTGCACTGCTGGATTTTATGTGAAATGAACACAAAATAGCCCAAAGCTGTGGACAGAAGGAAAATGATGGATTGCTTTCAAATATTTAACAATAAAAATCGGATATCTTTCTGCCATAATTGCACAAGACTTTCTTTTTTCCCCTCATTCTCTTTTACAAGTAGTGAAACCATAGCAGGACTGGATGGTTTGGACTTGGACTGAACAGATCTAACAGATCACTGTGTTTCAATCTAGAATAATTAAATTCAGCTTGTTATACGTCAGCCTTATTTCCTGCTGAACAGTGAACCTTGGCTCAGTTTTCTGCAGCCTCTAGCAAGCTTTATTCTTACTAACTTTCCTGTTTTGAGTTCTGTCCTATCAACCCTCACCTCCTCTGTCTCTGTACTGGCTGAAACATCCCCACAGTATAATGCTGCCACCACCATATTCCGTAGAGGGAAAGCTGTATTTCGGTTGATGTTTAGTGATTTTTTTTTTCTTACATAGATTTTTTCCAACAGGGTTTCAAAGTTCAGCTTGATTTCATAGTGTTATTCAAACAATGATATATTTTGTTATGAAAAATTACAAATATTTTATCATTCATTTAGAATACTTGATTTAGGCCAAAAAAATTAAACAAACAAAAACAAAACAACAATGCCGTCCAATTGGAAAGCTTTTCCTTATTCAGTTAAATCTGATTTATGCTCCAATTCTCATTGATGTCATTGATGACCCTGTAATGGTAGACCTACAGCTGTGTCAAGCTATTTCCCAGTTTGCATTTCAGTTTAAACAAGGGGATGTTTGAAGCTTTTAATATTATCTTCAAAATACCGGGCTGCACCATATTTAATGTAGGGGTATCAGAATGAGCACCATGAAGTATTTCCATTTTCCTCCCCTTTCACAATTATCAATACTTTGTGTTGATCTGTCACCTACAACTGAACTAGAAACATTAAGACAGTTGTCATGTATAAAAGTTACAAAGGTCAGAAGACTTCTGATAGACCTTTAATTAAATAGCAGCTTGAAAAAAAATACAGGCTATAAAAAAAACAACAAATAATTAGGTATTATTACTAAAAATGACTCCCAACCATGTCACCAAGAATGAAGAATGTCTGAAGTTCTTACAGAAGACGTTTAGTGAAGAAACAAGAGAGGTTTGGGATCCCAGCCGGTTTGATGCGCTGCAGTAGTACTGACCCGCGTGATGAGCGCCCACAGATGGGAAGGTCAGGTTCTGGTAGTTACCTTTCTCCACTGCCTGGTTGCCTACGATTCGATACCAAACATACCTGCAGAGGAAATAAAGTGGTAGACGATGATGATGGTGATGCTGATGATGAAGCAAGAACAATGTATGTGATATAAATTGGGAAGTTAATAAAGGTTCATGTGGCTGATTTAAGCAGAGCTGTACCTGCTGGGAGGAGGCTGGGCATGGCTGATACAGCTCAGATATACATAGGAGCCCTCTCTGATGTCTCTCTGAGGACTTATCCACACATGTGTGTTCTTTGGTGAGTCTAAACAGGTAAAACAGCAGCAATCTGAGAATTAATTCTAAATCATGTTAACCGATAAAAATCACTTTTAAACAGTAATAACATCTTTGCAGCCTTGCTGCATAGCTGATAAATTTACAGTCGGTTATTGAAAAAGATATTTTTAAATCCTGGTGATATTTGGCCTTAACTGTAGCCAAAAACTTAGCAGCACACATACAGGAGACATTGAGAAAAAGTGATTCGGAGCGATCTGTTCCCAGTGAGTTGCGGGCGACACAGTAATATTCTCCTCTGTCGCTGTATTTCAGGTCGGAGAGGTGGAGCCGAGGACTGAAGCTGTCAAGTAAGCTGCCGCTCTCCATGTCTGGAAATGAACAGAGAAAACTCTGAATTATCACCATGATTACAAAGCTAAGCTGGATAAAACATTTCAATGAAAGTATAAACATTTTATTTAGATACATCTTGTACTGCCCTCCACACTGCACAAAACATTAAATTTAAATATTTATATATTTCATTGTATAAAATCTGTAGAGCAAATAGTATGTATAAATATGCGTATGTCTATTTATCTGATTCAATTATTTCCTTTATTTCAGCAAATTGAATATTCTCCTATTTACCTCTACAAATTACTTACACCTGAGACATATTTCTTAGTTAAAAACTTTCTTAGAATTTATTAGATGGTTCTCTATTAAATATCAGCAAGTAATCCTTAACTTTGTTGTTCCTTAAGTTTAGACATTTTGGACACAGCCAATTTTTTTTAATTTCGGCAACAGGTCACAAGAAAGAGGTGGGTATCGTACCCTTAAATTATACTAAACTAATTTATTCAAAAGTAAAATAGTATTTGGAAAAACGGTTAATCAAGTACAGAGTTAATGTCCGTAACATTTGATGAAACATCCAGAAAATCAAGTCAAGACAATATATAAAGTTTTAAATGCTGGTATTTCTAGGACTGAAATAAAAAACTACAAATAGTGTAAATCACATAATTGCAAAATAGCAAATTTAGACTGAGTGTAAATGTAAATGTAATGATGAATCGTTAATTTCTCTTTATGCAAGATCAAACCCTTTCATATATGTGTGTTTGGACAATAACATACAGCCAATGTTCGACAGGTAGTGTCCCAACATGTTTTGTTGTACCTTTAAACCAGGCAAAGCTCTCAACGGGTGGGGCTGCATCGCTGCTGCAGGTCAGAGTGACTGAGCCCCCCTCTGACAGCTCCCCCCCAGGAGATACTGCAATGGAAGTGGAGTGGGGACTATCTACAGTGACAAGCAAAGAAAAACAAATCAATGCTCTTAAATGATAAAAAGGAGATTTTCAATGATTTATATCTCAGGATGTAGAAAAGCAAACCAATTTAATAGTAAATCAAAAAATATAATAATCTTTGTATTTGCAATTAATTAATTGCCAATGAAATTAGCATTTTTTTACACATAAAACAATGGTTATTTTTTTCTTATTTCAAACATTTAATGTCACATTTCACTACCAGGTTTTCTTAATCAGGTTTTTTTTTTTTTTCAAATTTAGGGAAATACACATATTTTAAGAACAACATTTCTTCCTTGTAGCTTAATTTTTCCAGTGCAGAACCAGTGACAAACTTGGACCAGTCCCACCATAAATAGAGAAATTTAAACATGGCTTATTAGATGAACTTTTGTGCCATTAGAAATGAAAAATTGATTTATCAGTGGAACAAAAGGTATGAGATGTGAAATATCTAATTTCATATCTATCTAATACATAAAATAAATTCTCTAAAAAATGAACGTGCTGTTAGGGGTTTCTCTATGTAATTTCATAGCATATTCACCAGGATTCATATGGACTACCAAACAGCCAATAAAACAACCCAGGAAGATGGTCTTTCATTTGCATCTGAGCTAATCATCATAGCTGGTCATTTCAAATAAGGTCTGCAGCATTATAATTAGAGCAGAAAGGGATCAAACCTTCACAAATGTCTCTATTTATGTTTTCTCCAAATTACACAACACTTGCCCTTAACCATCAACCATAATAATTAAAAAGAAAAAAGAAGTTTTTTTCTTCCTTTCCGTCCCCTTTCAGATGCATGTCCACAGCAAAAAACGTCAGAAATCCTACTGTTGGGATCTGGAGCTGTACCACCTTCCTCGAGCAGAGTGCGCCGTGGGTCCTCCTGAGCTGAGCCTCCAACACACCTGTGGCCCATCTCATCATCAGAAGACCCACCACTATTTAACCTGCCTTCAGACTTTGCCTCAACGCCGCAGTGTTGATCTAGTTTGGTTAGCAACCTGAGCCTAGTAAACCTGAGAATCTTTGCTATCTCCAGTTGAGATAAGATTCTAACTCTTCCTTGATTTTGCCTCACAGGAATCCTGTCTGTCCTTGAAGCTCTGGATGAGCTTAACCTGCAGAGCCTGCCCTCGTGAGCCAAACCTGAAGACTCTTCTGTGGATTCCCCTGCAGCTCTTGGCTAAGAGCTGGAAACCCAAACCAAGGTCTGCCCTCAAAGTCAGAAGTAAGACGCTGAAGCAATTATTGGACTCTGCTGAACAAACAGTCTCTGGACCCGACAGTTTCCTCTCTCAAAGAGAAACCCGGACTCCTTCAAGGTATTCCTCAGCAAACTCTAAGACTCATAACTCATCAGTCCATGTGCTAATTGAACTGTCATCCCTGCAGACTGCAGTGAACCAGCCCCCAGGCCCGAAACAGTTCCAGTGCAATATTCTTGTGCTTGTGTAATCAATAAACCTTGTTAAACTTTTCATCAGCCTCGGTGTATGTTCTGCATATTGGGTTTACTCTGAAACCAATCATGACACCTACAGAGCTTCTATATTGCTTGGCTGACCCTACTTACGTCCCATCATCAGAGAGACAGAAGGTGACTGGACGTTCAGGGTCGGGATGGGTCTGCAGGTGTATCCCCCTGTCTGCTGCTGGTCAAAGCGGTTAATGATCATCCATTTCTCATACGAGCCAAGGTTAAGACCATTCCTGTGTGTAAATATCACATCACAGTAAAAATGACAGTAATACTATGATATTACTTCTTCCACTGTAGAAAGAAAGAAAGAAACGATGTATGTCTAATTCCCATCCAGTGCGTCCTATAATAACAGCACTTTGGGAACTTGGGAAGCTAAATGGTGGCATTTACTTGGATTTGTTATATTACTGTGCAGATTTCATAAATGTGAACTCATTTCAGTCAGACAGCATGTAAATTACACATCTTTACTAGCAGATATATCACAGGTTTGAGTGTGGTGTCTAGGGTCTGATCTCATTACTCTACAGCTATGCTGCTCAGCCTGTCATAGAGTCATGATGCATGGATCTCTAACCCTCTGAGCATGTCTTGAAAGTGTTTGGAAGCTCACTGACTTTGTTGCCCAAGGAGGGAACTGTAAAGGTAGAGGAGCTAAAGAGAACTAACCAGAGCTGTCAGCAGAAGGCAGACAGCAGCTCTTAAAATAAAGAGAGCAGTGGGATTTTTTTCAGCAAGAATAGAAAGCCAAATTGTTATGATATTCATAATATGTTCAGTAAAGCTGAACAAGCTCAATAGTTGTTTCACAATAAAAGAGTCATTTCTAGGACAGTTATAGATTTACATAAGGTGAAAATGTAAAAGTGTACTACTTTAGAAAGTAACGTTTAACTCCTAATTTGGTAAAAACTAAGCAGACCTTTAAAAACAGCTCCATTTATTATTTGGAGCAGCAAGCACAAAATAAAAGATTGGAATAAAGTTTGTAGTATTTGTTGAACTTACACACAAGGATTCCATGTTTTTTCTCAAATCTAAACTATGAAGGAAAAAAGTTTTACTTTTAAGTTAGTTTTCTACCTGATTTTTGGTTCCATGTACAGAGAAAAACTGAGGCAGGGACTCTGTTTAGCTGAGTCTCTATAGCTCTATAGCTCTTAAGTCTCTATAGCTCTTAATGACTCCCCTGTTTCCGACGGACAGAGCTAAAGCTGATAAAAGTTGTTTTCTTTTTTTTTCTTTTTTATAAAATGCTCTTTGATCAAGGCCTCTACTAGTTCTGCTTTCCTGGATTGTGTTTTTCTCTCCTCAAACAAGGTCCTGAACCTGTGGCCATTTGTTTCTCCTGCCTGTCCTCTCAAAGCCTATCTAATGACTGCACAGACTAACTCTGGTTCTGCAAAAGGTTTTCCTTCTGTACAATCAAACCAAAACTGACATGAGACTTTAATAAACTACTTCAATATATCTGTCATGATTTTGGCGCTGATGGCTGGCTTGATTGCTCATTTCATTCACATATCTAGCTCTGCATCACTCATCAGATCCACCTGTTGTAGTTTCCTATTTAAGCTGCATGTTTCCCAGCCATAGGTACCAGATTATTCTTGCCTTTGGTGTTGAGAGTAACTATAGTCATGCCATATGGGGGTGGGGGGAGTTAGGACGATTCTCAGGGCCCTTGAATGAGAAGGGGCCCAAAAGGAGAAGAAAAGATTTGGTGTGATATATTTCTCAAATATAAAGAGAACATCCAGCAGTAAAATACATTTTCTTCATGTCCTTCTTTTTTCAGCAGCAAACAGTGAAACAAAGAATGATTGACATCCCCCCTCTCTTGAAATTGCAATACATTTTTCATCTGTCATTGGCAGCTCGTATTGGGGCTTAAATGCCACCCGCATGTCATTTGACGTAGTGACAACGAAAGAAACAAATTAACAAGAAAATGTGTAAATAAGCTGCAGTTTGTAAAAATGTCTGTGGCTGAAAAATGTTTCACACCTCTAAGTTATCTTTTAGTCCTATTCTTTTTTCCTAACATTTATCAGGAAACTTTTGGTCTGTTACCATTTTAAAGCAGACATGTTTCTCTTCAGTTTATAAAATGTTTTGGTAACATTTCTTAAGGCCATTTGATAATTTATCAGCCTTTCGGCCGTAACTGTGATATGGCATTAGTATAGTTTATGGAGCCAGCCTACACATTCATTACATTATTTCTCCCATCAGGGTTATTTTTATTTTTACTATATAGTATTTTGTCTATTTTATTACTGATTCTTTTTTCTCACCATGTTGTCTGGGAACTCTTTAATGCCTCAATCATCTGTGTCCATGTTTACTGTATATATCACACCTGGTTGATCCACTCTCCCCAGTGGAGCATAATTTTGGAGAGGAGATATTAAAGAAGAGGAGAGAGAGACAGAAGACCAAAAGACAGAAAGCCATGAAACAGACTACTTTGCTTACCCTCTTCGTCATATTGCCTACAGACCTATAATTCATTAATTATTGTTTCTCTATTCTATTCCTCTCTTGTTCAGGGGTAAAATATAACAAGAGGAATTTTGTACAATAACAGGACTGGGAGGAAGCTGTGAGTTTAAGTTTAATGTAGACCTACACCAAAACAACAGTGAGCAAGCACTATCAATTGGAAGTTTGTTTCTATTAGTAGGCTTTATATGAGTACCATCAATAACCTTTTCCCAGTCCAGCCCTCATTGTATTACTGTGTAATCTGGATCAGATCATATTTGGCTTTAATCTGATCCCATGTTTGTTTGTATTTTAAAAAGAGGGAAAGTTCTGTTATCTATGAATAGGTTTGGATCAGACCCGATTACCTCATAAAATGCTTTGACTTGACATTGACTGTAAACAGGTTCTACATAAATAAGTTTATCTAACTGAATGAGATAAGTGACTGTAGGTCTACCTATAGAGTGCCAAGCTTGTCCCTGGGGCGGCACATCCTCGGGCCTGGCATCCTACAAATACTGTTTCTCCAAATCCAAACATGTTAGCAGGCCTGGCTGGGTGTACCTGGACCTGTAGGTCTGAGAAATAACATCGGATAATGTTACTGTAAGGTCTATAGGATAACCTGTCATTTCTAAAGTGATTCCTGTTGACCCACCTGTCACATCCAGAGTGATGGTGTCAGGGGAGGACCACGTCCCCAGAGGTTGGTCTGTCTCAAACCTGAAGTGATACTGGCCGGCATCACTCAGCTTCACATCCCGAATCTGGACCGAACAGCTATGGCTGCCCCCAATGTACCTGGAACACAGGCAGCAATTCAGTGAGATCCATCCATCCATTTACCATCACGCTTATCCTGAGTGCGGTCGTGAGGGGTGCTGGTGTATATCTCCAGCTGTCTATGGGTGAGAGGCGGGGTACACCCTGGACAGGTCTCCAGTCCATCGCAGGGCAACACAGAGACAAACAGGACAAACAACCATTCACACACACATTCACACCTAAGGAGAATTTAAAGAAGCCGATTCAGTTCAGTGTTCAGTGAGTTGTTCTGTAAAAATAGGAGATTACTTGTTCTTCTCACCGTGTGCGTCCGCGGTAGGACAGGCTGATCTGGCTGGGTTCAGTGTGGTGAGCAAACTCCCTGCGACCCTCAACCGACACCCGAAACCACATGACCCTCATCAGAGTGTGACCTGTGGCGTGTCACACAACATTGTTATTCACTTAAACATATGATAAAAGGTAGAATCTACAAGACGAGGAATGAACAGTAGAGGAAATGGACTTAAACTATCTGGAATTTGAAAAAAAAAAAAAAACTACTGCTCTACTTTTTAGGTTTTCCCCAGACTGTTCTCATAAAGCCAAATAACAATGTATTTAATTAGAATTAAATTTACTAGACCAACACAGCACAATATTGCTTTGAAGTAGAAATAGATAATTCAAAGTTTTCACATTTTTTATTATATGATAGTGAAAGTGTAGTGTGTTATGCATTTAAATCTCTTAATCTGAAATCCCAACAGAGCAACCAAAGTATCAGTTGTGCATCTTAACACTCTGGAAAAGATTTTCCTTCTCTCTGAAAAAAAGAAATCCCAGAAGAAGCCCTGTTGCCTTCGTGTTTTTACATGTTGTGTTGGTGATACAGCAATCCTGTATTAGAAGATGGACTAAGGAGACCAAAATATTACTTTTTAAGTTTAAAAGCCCTATAAGGAAAGAAAACTACACACACCATTAGAGGTGATGGAGGCAATAAATTGAGTAAGTTACAAGTCAGACAAGCAACAAAAACCCAAAGATACTGTTGGATTTATATGAGGAATCGTTTAAATTGAAACATATTAATGTTAGAATGACAAAGTCAAAGTGCAGAACTACATCCAGCTCGGAATCTGTGATGAAAGATCCAACTAGAAGAGCTCAAGTTATTTCTTTTTCTCCAGATTTGCAATAATGATAGACATACACTTTATTGCCCAAACTATTCATTTATCTGCACTGACTCCCATATGACATCCCTTTCCTATTTGTTTAATGTGGAAGTTATGTCCCCTTGAAGGCAGCTGCGTCTCGGAACTTCCCTACCGGTTCTTTTCCTGGGGGCAAGTTATTTACTACTCTTAAAACCATGTAAAAAGGGACTATAAAAACAGGAGTAAAAAAGTAACAGAGTTTATTTCAGATCAGGTCAATACAGGACAGAGAAATTGCTTGGAGGATGCACAGCTGTGGGCTCAAAAAACGTCAGCAACCGTCCGGCAAAGATGAGCAAAGATTGAGCCCCGAACAAGGTCATCTCCTCCTTCTTATACCTCATGAGTCTATGTGTTGCATCATGTGGATGTTTAGCTGTCTGTATCTGAAACTGACACGCCATCAATGCCCTGAACTTTAAGCATCTTGCTTCTATGCCCAAGGATTACAGATACGTCTCCTCTATCAGTCTGGCTCCAAGATGTTGCCATATCCTATGTATTTCTAAAGACATAAAGGCTATCCTGATTTAATGACCTCCATACACACAGTGACATCCACAATGTGAAGGAAGGCCTTCTACTCTGTCTAATCTGGCTAACAGAATAACAATGCACATGATGTATAAAGAATAAACCTAACATAATCAACAGGGTTTCAATATTTCTCAGTCCATCGTTTGCTATTAGAACAGCCTAAACTAATCTTGGAAGGCTGTCCACAAGGATTAGGTGTGTGTTCATGTTAAACTATGACCATCCTTTTAAAAGTAAATTTGTGAGGTCAAACACTGACATTGGATGAGAAGGACTCACTCTATCTCTGCTCTAATACATCCTAATGGGATTCAGTCAGGTTGAGGTCAGGACTCCTTGCAGACCAATCAAGTTCATCCACACTAGACTCTGCCATCCATATCATGATCATGACCATCACACTCTCTCCAGCAAACTTTCACTTGGCACAATGCGGCCAGACAAGCACTGTTTTCCTGGCAACTGCCAAACCCACACTGGTATTTAACATTTTCCAAATGGAGAAGCACAATTCATTAATCCAGAGAAAATATCTCCACTGCTCTGGAGTCCAGTGGCGGCTGCTTTACATCACTGCATCTGATGCTTTGCATTGCACTTGGTGCTGTGCAGCTTGAATGCAGCTACTGGACCATAGAAACTTCTGCTTCCATGAAACTCTGTGATCTTGAGAAAATCTGAAGGCCACATGAAGGTTGGAGGTGTGCAGTGATTGACTCCCGCAGAAAGTTGCCGATGTCGTTGCACTATTAGCTTTAGCATCCTCACTTTGAGAGACCTAATACCTGAGTTGTGCCTGAGTTGTTTTCGTTCCACCTCACTTCCATCGTCTTAAGATACAGCAGACAGTTGACTGTGAAGTATTTAGGATCGAGGGAAATTCACATCTGGATTTGTCACAAAGATGGCATCCTATCACAGTTCAAAGCTTCACTGAGCTCTTGAAAGTAAGTCATTCTTTCACAAATGTATCTAACAAAAGCCTGTATAAATAGTTGCTTGATTTTAAAAATCTTTGGCTATGGAAGTGATTGGAACACCAGATTCTAATCATTTGGAAGGGTGAGCAAAAACTTATCGCAATAGTGTAATATATTATACCTCAGTGTAACTCCAGGGAAAGCAGGTTTTATAAAGTCTTTCAGGGGTGGAATTAATAAATGATGATGCTTTTTAGATTTATACAAAACATTAAAAATAAAGTAACAGTAAGAAGTTTTCTTCCTACTCCACAATAATGAAATAGTTTGTCTAGGTCTGTCACATAAAGTCCAGTAAGGTACAATATTAGAAGCTATGCAAAGTGAATCCAACCTACCTGCTGGGAGGTCATAACGGCAGGGCAGAGTGACCGCAGTTCCTGCCCACACACAGATCACCCTCCTCGAAAACGAAACACTCCACCTGCTCTGAATACCTAGGAAATACCAGCAGCTCTTATAATCCAGTATTTGGGATAGTAATTTAGGAACCAAAGTCCAAAGTCCAAAGCAATTTAATGCACCAACACATTCAACTCAATGACAGACTCAATTATAGGGCCATAAATCTGAATAAATTCCAGCATATTTCTTTTCCAATTTCACCTAAATTGCCATCTGCTGACAACAACATCAGCAAGCTAAATGTTAAATATTAGGTTAGAAAATAAGGGTCGATAACATGTCTTGTTATGCATCTAAGATGTTTTGAACATCAGATCTCAGGAAGCAGTATCCGCAAGTTAAGCAGAAAACATTCTCCTTGTGCAGCCATGGTGCCATCCTGTGCTGCTGACTGTTGGTCTGGTTGGCCTTGCACAAAAGACAATCGATAATTAGAAATAAACTGGATTGTAATGACAACGGCATCTAGCTGCAAAACCTTGTGAACATAATAGCAATCATTAAGGTTTAAAACTTAAAATTGTAAAAAAAAAAAAAATAAAATAAAAATGATTAAATGACTAAAACAGGAAAACTCCACATTCATTGTTTGGTTCTAGTTTTCAAAATGCAATGAAATAAAAAGTTTTCCAGGATTATGAAAAAGTCTCTCATACCTGGTGAAGCTGTGAGGATGATGCAAAGAAATAATACACCTGCCAACATCTCTGCTGACGTGAGCTGTTGGGTTATAATAAACACCAGATTAAAGCTGATCATCGCACTAATCCAACAAACACCATATCAAACTATTTAAATTTGTAGCGCTCACCCCTCACAGTATCTGCATCCACCTCAATTCAATTCAATTCAATTCAGTTTATTTATATAGCGCCAAATTCACAACACATGTCATCTCAAGGCACTTTACAGTTCAACCAGATCATACAGTCAAATTGATACAGAGTTTTCTATCTAAGGAAAACCAGTTGATTGCATTGACTCATTGACTCAAATACAATCCCCCACACTAAGCATGCTTGTAGCGACAGTGGAGAGGAAAAACTCCCTTTTAACAGGAAGAAACCTCAAGCAGAACCAGGCTCAGTGTGAGCGGCCATCTGCCGAGGCCGACTGGGGTTCAAGGAGACAGAAGCAGAGATACAAAAAGCAGCTGTAAAAGGCGGCCCCGTCCAGGAAACACACAGCCAGGCAGACGAGCTCCAAGGCAGCTCCCATGCCAGAGGACGAAGAGAGCACATCCACTCAGTCACGGTCAGAGAAACAGGACCACACTGGAAAACAGGCCGATCTCCAACATCTATAAACAAGGGTGTTTATAGAAGCAGCACAGCTGATGTTTCTTTCCAGGATGACGTCACAGCCAAACAGGAACAGACGAGGCAAAGCTACTCTGAGGAAAAGCAGAGAGAGCAGAAGGTTAGAGATTGAACTAACAGATTCTGCAGAATAGGAGAACAGAGAGAGAATGAAGCAGAATGATGAAATGGGGGTCCCTATGTCCTCCAAAAGTCTAAGCCTATAGCAGCATAACTATAGAGATAGCTCAGGATAACCTGAGCCACCCTAACTATAAGCTTTATCAAAAAGGAAAGTTTTAAGCCTAGCCTTAAAAGTAGACAGGGTGTCTGCCTCACGGACTAAAACTGGTAGTTGGTTCCACAAGAGAGGAGCCTGATAACTAAAAGATCTGCCTCCCATTCTACTTTTAGAAATTCTAGGAACCACTAGTAAACCTGCAGATTGAGAGTGAAGTGCTCTGTTAGGAACATAAGGAACAATCAGATCTCTGATATAAGATGGAGCTTGGCCATTTAAGGCTTTATATGTGAGAAGGAGGATTTTAAATTCTATTCTTGATTTAACAGGAAGCCAATGAAGAGAAGCCAGGATAGGCGAGATATGATCTCTCTTTTTAATTTTCATTAGAACTCTGGCTGCAGCATTTTGGATCAGCTGAAGGCTTTTAACTACAGTTTGTGGACTTCCTGATAGTAAAGAATTACAATAGTCCAGCCTTGAAGTAACAAATGCATGGACTAGTTTCTCAGCATCACCCCTGGACAGAATATTTCTAATTTTTGCAATGTTCCTCAGATGAAAGAAGGAAATTCTAGAAACCTCTTTGATATGGGATTTAAATGACAGGTCCTGATCAAAAATAACACCAAGATTTTTTACTTTATTATCTGAAATCAGTTTAATCCCATCCAAATGAAGTGACTGGCTAATCAGTTTCTTTTTCAGAGACTCTGGTCCAAAGACTATAACTTCTGTTTTGTCTGCATTCAGAAGCAGAAAGTTAAGAGTCATCCAGGTTTTTATGTCTTCAAGACATGCCTGTAATCTATGTAATGGGTTAGCTTCATCTGGATTTATAGACAGATATAGCTGGGTATCATCAGCATAACAGTGGAAATTAATACCATGCTGTCTAATAATTCTACCAATTGGGAGCATGTATAAAGTAAAGAGAATTGGTCCTAGCACTGATCCCTGTGGTACTCCACAGGTAACCTTTGAGCGTGTTGAAGATCTATCATTAACATGAACAAACTGAATTCGATCAGATAGATAAGATTTAAACCAGTCTAGTGTTGTTCCTTTAATTCCAACAAAATATTCAAGTCTTTCTAAAAGAATATTATGGTCAACTGTATCAAATGCAGCACTAAGATCCAACAGGACGAGCACAGATACAAGTCCATTATCTGAGGCCATGAGAATATCATTAGTGACTTTCACCAGAGCTGTTTCAGTGCTATGATGAGCTCTAAAGCCAGACTGAAACTCTTCAAAAAGTTCATTATGGTGGAAGTGATCGCAAACTTGTTTGGCAACTACTTTCTCAAGAATTTTGGATAAGAAAGGAAGATTGGATATAGGTCTATAATTGACCAAGTCATCTGGGTCAAGAGACGGTTTCTTAAGCAGAGGTTTAATTACAGCAACCTTAAAAGCTTTAGGTACATATCCCTGTAACAGAGATAGATTAATCACATCTAAAATGGAGGAGGAGATCAAAGGGAATACCTCCTTAAATAACCTGGTTGGAACTGGATCTAACATACAAGTTGAAGGCTTAGATGAAGACAATAATTTTGCTAATTCAGAGAGTTCAACTGGATCAAAGCAGTCTAAACCCGGTTCAGATTCCATGACTACCTCAGGTACAATCGCGGATAGAGGAGTGCTTATGATCTTATTTTTAATAAGATCAATCTTATTTATAAAGAATCCCATAAAATCATTGCTGCTAAGAGCAGGTGGAATGGACGGTTCAACAGAGCTATGGCTCTGGGTGAGTTTGGCAACTGTATTAAAAAGAAATCTAGGATTATTCTTATTCTCCTCTATTACTGAGGAGAAGTATGCTGCTCTTGCTTTACAAAGGGTCCTCTTATACAGCAGTAAACCATTTTTCCAGACTAGGAAGGACTCTCGCAGGCCTTTGGAGCGATATTTTCTCTCCAGTTTCCTAGCATTTTGCTTTAAAGTACGCAGCTCTGCATTAAACCAAGGAGCAAGCTTTCTATTTTTAACGGTTTTCATTTTCAAAGGAGCTGCGTTGTCTAAGGCAATACGCAGAGAACTAGCAACCCCATCAACAAAATCATCAACCTGTGAAGGGGAATAAGCTAAGCTTTTGCACTCTGCAGCACTGCTCAGTGACACAGAGGAGAGAGAAAGTGAAGCAGATTCTTTAAAATTTATAACTGCACTATCTGATAAAGATCTACTAAAATTGAACCTTCTTTTGGGGGAGGAGAACTCTGTTAAAGTAATCCTGAAGGTTATTAGAAAGTGGTCAGAGAGGACAGGGTTGTGAGGAAATACTATTATTTCTTCACATTCTATGCCGTATGTCAGCACAAGATCCAAAGTATGAAGATGAGAATGCGTGGGACTATTCACATTTTGAACAAAGCCAATAGTGTCTAAGATAGCATTAAAGGCTGCTCTTAAGCTATTGCCTTCAATGTCAGCATGGATGTTAAAATCTCCCACTATGATGACCCTGTCAGTTTTTAATACCAAATCAGAAAGGAACTCTGAAAACTCATCTAAAAATTCAGAGTAAGGACCTGGTGGACGATACAAAGTTACAAAAAGAAGAGGTTTTCTTGCCTTGAAATTTGGATCAGGGAAATTAAGGGTTAAATGTTCAAAAGAGTTGTAGGTATTAATTGTTTTGGGAGTAATCAGTAAGTCAGACTGGAAGATTGTTGCTACTCCTCCTCCTCGCCCAGAACTTCTGGGGATGTGAAAATTTAAATAGCTTGAAGGAGTTGCCTCATTTATGCTCACATAATCCTCTTGCTGCAGCCAGGTTTCTGTAAGGCAAAACAAGTCAATGTGATTATCACAAATCAAGTCATTAACTAGTAGACTTTTAGAGGAAAGCGATCTTATGTTAAACAGACCGCATTTCATTGTTTTAACTTTTTCCCCAATTGGAGTTATTTTGATTTTAATTAGATTATCATGATTTACTCCTTTGCGAATCTTTGCTAATTTATTAGATTTTGGTCGTGGGCAAGACACTGTCTGGATGGAGTAAAGAGTGGGTAACAGTAGAGAAGCTGCAGAGATGTGTGTTAAACTACAACTCTGCTTCCTGGTCTGCACCCTGGGTGGTCAGGGTTTTGGAGGACTAATAAATGTGGCCAGATTCCTAGAAAGAAGAGCTGCACCATCCAAAGTGGGATGGATGCCGTCTCTCCGAATCAGACCAGGCTTTCCCCAAAAGGATTGCCAATTATTAATGTAGCCCACGTTGTTTTCAGGGCACCACCTAGACAACCAGCGGTTGAATGACGACATGCGGCTAAACATGTCATCACTGGTCAGATCAGGGAGCCTCAGAGCCTGGATGTTCATGCTCCCTCCTGACAGTGATGGAGGTGATGAGGTTTTATACGTTCAGAAGAGGCTCATTGTCTCACACCAGCTGCTGCTGGATGGGAGGAGGAGGAAGGGGTGGTCAAAAGAAGGAGTCTAAAGAGGAGGAAGTGTATGATATAAACTGAGGTCATTTATCTCCTCCTCTTCAGTTCCTTGAACAATTTCTACTGTTACTTATTATACCACTGTCTTCCATTGGAAACTGCATCTGAAGGTCAGTTAAAAAAAGAAATGAGCCTTTGTGCCAAAGTGAAATTGTGACATCCATGTGATCACATCACTTCCACACTGTTTCAGTGAAAAGAGTCTGTGCTGCAAGTCAAATGTCATTAACCTGTAGTTCGTGCAGGGCCGGCCCGAGGCTAATCGAACTAAGAAACATGCATAAACATGCACCTTATCAGGATATTTAACTTAAGGGATTAGGCATTTCATCTCTCTTATTCTACTGTGTTTACATTATTTGAGAAAAAAGGGTAAAGCAAGAATACAGAAGAAAAAGATGTGCTTTAATTTAAAGGCACATCTCCCAGTCTCCCCTGTTTTTAAGACCTACTAAGCAAAGTAAACCTCACCTCAATGTTATATATTCACATGAGAATCAAGAGCTCATAGTTCTCAAAAGCAAACGTTCCTACCAACTGATCAACCTAAATAAAAGAAGTTTTTATCCAAATTTGTATAAAAGCACTAAATGGGAAGTACAGTAGAGGTGCAGATGAAAAAGGTTTAAACAGTTGATACCTGAGGATTAAAACAGAAAATCAAAAATAATTCCATTTATCTGGTGGTAATATCAGCTATTGATGCATATGTTATATAGGGGAGGATGTTCTTTTCTGGGTGGTTCATTAAAATAATTGGTCCTCCTAATTGTCAATCATTCTGGTGATATATTTACGTAAGGCCCACATGCAGTACCTCTGTAAACATCTTAAAGGCTTGATCCAAATGCTGAGGACATTGACTCTAAAGCAGTTGTTCTTAACCTGTGTTCGATCGAACCCTAGGAGCTCGAAGAGTCGGTCTCAAGAAACACTTGTGTAAAGTCCATGATGACCCGTCCCTCTTTTTTTTTTTCTTTTTTCTTTTGTCAACACGCCCCGCTTGGCCATCACTTGCTGCAGAGGATGACATAGTATTGCTTGGCCAATGAGTGCTGCGGGGAATTTAATGCACACAATAGTCAACAGCTGTCGTAATTGTAACATTTTGTGGTTTCATTCTTAATATTTTAATCCATACTAAATATGTCGAGTAAAAAATGAAAGGGGTCGGACGAATATGTGCAACATGGATTCACGTGTATCATGGAACGGGATGGGAGTCAGCATCCTATCTGCATGATATGCAATTCCAGGTTTAGCAACTCTAATCCCGCACCAGCAGAACTAAAGGAGATGACAAGAAAAGGAACAGACTCCTCTATGAAAATGAGATGAGAGTAGCACTTGCCAAGATAAAGCCACACATATCTGAACTTGTCTCCCAAATACAACAACAGAAGTCACATTGACATGCAGGTAAGTAATTTGGGGCAATGCTTTATTCTGGCCCCCAAAAAATAAGTTGTGGATTCAAAATGACAAAAAACAAATTAAATTTAAAATAAAAAAATAAGTCATTAAAAAATGTGAAAGTCTTAAAAAAAAAGCCAATGTTATTTTTAATTAGTAATATAGTAAAAAAGAATACTTTTTGGGATTGAAATTCTTTTATCGGGCCAAAATATGTTTGGGGGGGACAGAATAAAATAGTAACATAATTTCCTATCAGTTCATGCACTGTTGGTTTTGTTCTTTCAATTCATCTATCACTAAAGAAGGGTTCTTTGAATGCGCATATGAAACTGGTGGGTTTTGTATCTCAAAAAAGGTTAAGAACCAATGCTCTAAAGACATTCATCACAATGAATGTTCTCTCCCACGATGCTAGATTCCTTCCTTTGAAATCTTTTTACAGGAGTTTAAAACGGAGTGTCATTACCTGTGAAGGTCAGACACCATAATTAGACATTTAAACCTTCTGTTATTAGCCTCTATACCACAATTCAACACTGCTTCCATAAACTCTATTATTTTTGTGCCGAAATAACCTGATATGAAAGAAAACCAAGCTTTTAACATTAGAATAATTAAGTAAGCAATCTTAACCACAGAAAGAATGAAAACTCTACGTTGTAAATCTAAAATTTAGTACTAACAGATGGTGCATAAACCTGGCAAAACAATTGAAGCTTTTGTTGGCCCACAACACCACTGGATTCTCTGCCTTCTTTGGCAAGCTTTATATTTTTCTTTTAATCTATATGCAAAAATCATTTGATGCCCCGTTTCCGGTACAGAGGTTTGGTTTGTTCCTCAGAAATACATAATACATGTAAAGTAACCACAGAGCTATCAGCAAAAGTCTGCCTGTTCTCACTCTGCTTAGATATTGTCACAGCATGAGTCTGAGCTGTAAACAGAGTGACTGACATTTGTAGTTTCATGCACGGTTTATTTATGACATGAAACCGGGCCTGTGGGCGGACATTAATATACATAAGTCAAACAGACATTGACTCAGCCGCCCAGATGTCCTCTTATCCTTCGCTTTAATTGAGAACTGTTGGCACTGAGAACTACCCGCAGCCAGACGTGTGGAGTTCGAGACCTCTCAGTCAACTGTGTCCACTTAGCTTGATGAGTCTAAATGACTTTAACATCCTCTGCCCTGCTGCAGCCACAGCCAATGGATGTCAGTTTAGCATCACCACTTGGCCAATTGGCTACTTAGCCCAGCTCTCTGACCCAGGAGAAATGATGATGTGCAGTTTAACATATCAGTCAAGCTCAGCTCACAAGGCGACCAAGCAAAGGAAACCGGGGATGTTGATTTCCAGGCATCAGTGGTGCTTTGATAGAACAACCTGTGAGAATTCAGGCAGTAAAAATCAGATCTTCAATTTGCATATTTAATCTGGGCAGATTTATATATATATAAATATAGCCTGGGTTAAATGTCTTTAATTTATTTCATAATTAACAGGAAGTCCACTCTCAGAGCAGTGAGGTAGTGATGCAATAAAGCAGCTGATCTCAGATGCTCTGTTAGATTCCTGTTATATATGTCTTTTAAAACATGTCTTCCTCATTTTTTGTTTAAAAATGACTTTTTTGGACAATTTTCAATCTGGCTTACTAACAATCATTTAATGCAGGAAGGCTAGTGACTGGGAGGTTTTACAAACTACTATCCTTAAGTCAATTGTAAATTCTTTTGATGCCTCATAATAAATCACCATTCATAAGAACTGAACATAAGAATGAACAGATATCCAAGCTGAGGGCTCTTCATGTGCATAATTTAATCTGGTAGAACTTGATATCTACAGGGTTTTATAGGTCTTTGTATCATTAAAATAGAAGTATTAGTGGTTTATTAAAATGACTTACAAGTGGAGAGCTAGGAAAGTAGATAGCCCTCAATATGTTCCTCATTTGGCTCCTAAAACTATGAAGGAGCTCTGCATTGTGTTTAGTGGAAACTGTGAGTCCAATTTTAAACAGGAACCATAATAGGGAACACAAAGTCTAAAAATCCTCAGGATATGGGGTATATATGGGGTAAAAAGGAACAATATATTCCAGTTCACAGCTTGGTTGGTTGGATTATGGGTTATGGTCCAATTGGGTCTCTATTGGGTGTCCACATTACCACGACTCTTATACGATTTAATGATTCCAGATCCCAGAGAGAGAGAAAAAAAAAACAATGACTTTGGTGCTTGGCTGAAAACTTTACAAACCTACACACTTTCTTTTCTCCAACTTTCCCATTGCTGTCTGTGTTAGAGTGAGTACGAAGATTGGTGGGCTCTGAGCTTAACCTGTAACCACAGCAGGACTTCAAAAGGATCATGGCACACTAATAGGTCAAAGCCTGATGTAATCTTAATCGAAAGCAGGCTGAACTAAATGAGTGAAGAGAAACAGATGGATGGAGCTAGATTAAGTGTGACTGACCACAAACAGAGAGAGAAAGAGGGTGAGATAGAGTGAGGGGAAGGGGAGAGTTTGAGGTGAAAGGTGTGTGTGTGTCGGGGGGCTAAACATGATCATAGTTGCAAAAGAAGAAAGATTTAGCAGGAGAAGCAGAGAAGAACAAGGAAGGATAAGGTGTAAACTTAGAGAGATGGAAAAAAGGGACTAAAGGATGAAAAACAAACGTTGGACAACGTATCCTGCCCTGTACAGTAGGGATGATATCCATCCACTGACCGCAGGCCGCAGGCCAGATGAAGTGTGACCGTCTGGTGGTCGGACTGGACCTGAAGATTTTCCGCTGTTGCAAAACACTTCCTGCCTGCTGTTTTTATGTAATGTGACCACTCACAGTTTGCTCCCCTGCCATACTTTAAGCTGAACAATATGTTATTTCGGTGTTATTTCTAATGCCCACAGAATGGACGGGGAGCTCTCCAGGCCCTTCCAGGTTTGGATGAGCTCCATGTGAGCTAATAACGATAGCGCTGTCAAACATATGTTAGTCTTCACTGTGCTCTCGGTGGGGGCAAGAATGACGACGATCAGAGTTACAATCATATCTGACAATGTGATATGTCGTCCCTAGGCTGTCTTTTAAAAGCTGCGTGTGACGACCTGTTGAGGGGTTTTTTTATTTTTTTTTTGCCTAAAGAGTCACAGAGCCAGTGGGGAATTTAGTAAAACAATAAAGAGAAACTAGGAGGTAGGGAGAAAGACTGAGTTTCCTCTTGGTTAAACTAATATTAACAGCTAAAACACACAGCCTTAAGTCACTTACACACTTGACTTTACAAATTAAGCCAAACTAAACATTTGGTGATTTCTTAAAACTCCTAAATCTTTGAAATGTATTGGAGCTCTATTAAATTTAGCCTGGTTTTGCTCATTCCTGTCCCATTCACAAACTCTGCTGTGGGGTTGGATTTCTGCTCCTTGTCTGCCAGAGACCTGTTTGTGGCTGCTGTGGTATTCCTAGCTGAATGAGTCATGTCTGGTGGTTATTATGGGGCAGGCGTTTTAACTCACCCCCCGACTCTCACCCCGTCTAGTGGCAGCAGACGAAAATTGCATGAGATTTATTAAGCCTCATCCAGTTAAGCTGATGAAGAACGGTTCTCATTTAACTGGGCAAGATCAGTTAAGCTTTGCATAGTAAGAATAGCAGACAGTATGGATGAGAGTAAAGAAAGCTCTAACACAAAAAAAATTTAACAGGAAATATCTTGGAAATTAACTTTTTTTTGTGAAGTTCTCTTTAAAACTAAGAATAATTCTAACAATAATTCTAAAGTTAACTTGGTTAGCGTATTCATTAAAGTGTGTGTGTGTTTTAAATAAAAGGAATCACAATATCTTACTTTTTATTTAAACGTTATTTTGTTTCCTGTTGGCACCAAGAAACCACAATTAAAATCAGGGAAAATTAAAAACCTTATTGCTGTTTCCTTAAAACCACAAAATGAAAAAAAGTTTTTTTTAATATACCTTTTTAAAATTATGAAATTGTTCAAGCAGACTCAGATTATTCTTATTTGATAGAGTCAAGATGATTATGACTTTTCAAATTCTAAGGCACACCTGTGGATATATTTCAAGGCCACATTTTAAACACAATCCTCGTGTTACCCTAAGGAAAAATCCGAAGAAATTAGGCTGGCTATCAGCAAGATAATTGTTAAACTTTGAGCAATCATGGTTCATCTTTGGTTACAATGTCCACAAGACTGGAGGTGCAACATTCAGCTGTTAAAACTATTCAGTCTGACCACCAACATCCATTCCACAACTGGTCGTCGCAACCCAGCTTGACAGAAAAGGGAGATTTCTCTACTCCGTAGAAAGTCACTACGCTTCCATTGCAGGTGTTGCATCACTTCACTGCACTTGTCATAACTGTGCAACTCGCTTTGCTAGAAGCACATCCATCGCATGGCTTTTCATCTCAGTGTTCCCGATAATATCCCTCGATCCGGTCACTAAAATGGCATTTGGTGTGAAGGCCCCATTGAACAGTTCAAAGGTGAAGAAGCACCTTTGAAAAAGGAAATGCAGTGAAAAAATAAAACATCAGACAATAAATTTAAATACCTCTAATTTACAAGATTAATTTGACCACGATCATCTGACAGGAGATGATCGTAGTCATTTACCTGTGTTTCTCTGTCATTAAACGGTTTGAAACTTCCCATTGTCTGACTCACCTTAAGTACTGGGTCCATCTGTCCCGTTTAAGACAGAAATGATTAAACAGAACGGGATGCGGACTGCTGAGGATAAGTGGACCGCAGCGACTGCAGAAAGGGGGCGGGGCACAGCTTAATCACTGACACAGTGCAGGAAGAAACACAGGTACTGTAAGTGATCATCTGACGAGATGACTGACTAATGATTGAGTGAGTCACTTACCTGGTTTAGCAGTTCAGTCCATCCTCTCCGAGGAGGGCAGTATTCAGCCAATGGACTGCCAAACGAGATGCGATTCAGAGCCGTTGTAGGTTCCAGATCTGCTCGATTGATCAGATCTGCTCGGGGCCCTGTCCCTTCTTCTGACGTCATCCTATGGCAATCCACTCGGGAAATACTGTATTGCATTGGTTTCTTAAAGTTTGTTAAGGAAGAAATTTGCTATTATTTTACATTTCATTTGCGATCTAAAGTAACCGAAAGTAGAAAACAGTCATTGTCAGTCTTGAAGGAATATAAAGTGCGTTCTAAAGGCTGGTAAATACTTCGAAACTAGAAGTATGTGCAGCACTCTGCTGCACCTCTCCATAATTGTAGGTGACCGCAGACAGTGCCACAGACAGGAGGCCTCTGATTGGTTAAATCTACATCTGCTCTACACTATGTGTATCTCCTGTTTGTTAACTTACAGGCTTGTTTTGCTTGTATGACCACGATTGTGGAAAACGACACTGGGACACTTTTTCCACCAGGATCCCCGCACTTTTTCGCCCTCCTGTCCCTCAGTTGTTGGATTAACTTTCCCCCATTTCCTCACCACCTTGGCCGTATCTAGACCCAAAGCTAGTTTGTGATTTTCCCCTTTTACATTGTGGCATAGAATAAACATAGTGCGTACAACACTACAATATTGAGCATAAATCAAAAATGTCTCCATCTTACATGTGACAAACTCACTGCAACACACTGCTGCAGGAGTATAACCAGCCTTTAAGACTGAGCTCTGCCATTTAACGAGGTGAAAAAAAAAGTCTCAGCTTATTTTTATTCTTTTATTATGATCTGATGGCAGTGGAAGACAAATGGGACATCTTAAAAATGATTTTTATAGAGAATTTAGACAAATAAAACTGTTATTCTATTTGTACAAAACTATCAGTTGTTGTTGACACAGAGTTAAAGGTAGTGTCAGTTATGGCTAACTGACCGAGCTAAAAGCACAGCTAAAAGAGGCAAACCTGTTAGCTTCTGAACACAGCTAGCCACAGCGCTACCCAGCTCTCCCGCTTTACACCATAGTCTTGCAGTTACTTTTTTTTTCGGTTTTGTTATCAATCAGGTAAAACTTCATTGATTATTAGACACGCTCACGCACAGGCGTAACTTTCTTAAAGACTGGTGTAGACATGTCCCCGCCAACTTTGGTCTGGTGGGGACAGTCCTCACCAATAGTCTCCACTTTTTTTCCCCTTTCCGCTCATTTACTTTAGCCAAAGGTAACAGAGGTGGTGTGCAGCTATCTGTGTTCAGAGTGTTTTTAGTCAGTTTTTTTTCCTCTCTCACACTGCTCCCCCTATCCCGCCTAGCGGTTTAACATAGTCGGATCTGTCACTTTGAGACATCTGATTTGCGGTCACATTTCATCCATCTCCCTGGATTCAATAGACCCCCCCGCAATTGACTGCTAGACTTCCACACCAACAGACCTCAGTCAGTCCGGGTTTGACAAAACACCTCTGATGTCATCAGTCTAAGCACAGGCCCCCCTCAGGGCTGCATCCTGAGCCCCCTGCTGTTCACCCTGATGACACATGACTGCGTCCCCAGGTTCACCACCAATCACATAGTGAGGTTTGCAGACGACACCACGGTGGTGGGCCTTATCAGAGACAACAATGACCTGGAATACAGAGAAGCGGGGCAGCTGGTGGACTGGTGCAAAGATAACAGCCTGATCCTGAACGTGGAGAAGACGAATGAGATCATCTTGGACTTCAGGAAGAACCAGCCTAACCACGCTCCACTAATCAACAGCTCAGCTGTAGAGGTGGTTAACAACACCAAATTCCTGGGGATGCACATCACAAATACCCTCATCTGGAATGTAAACACCACCTCACTGATCAAAAGGGCAAAGAAGCGCATGTACTTCTTGCAGAGGATAAGGAGAGCCCACCTGCCCCCACCTGTCCTCACCACCTTCTACAGAAACACCATAGAGAGTGTTCTGACCAGCTGTCGAAGCATTGGATGCAGGTCCAGCAGATTCCATAACAGTTTCACTGCCATTAGACTGCTGAATGTTGTGAAAAAATGGGTTATTGTATTGTATTTTATTATATTTTATCATTATATATAAAACTGAAAATGTTAGAACTGTAAATTTACAATCATATATTAATAATAATGTTTTTATATTTTTTTTTTACTATTTTTTAGGGCTGCACTTTTTAAAAAATGAAATTGTCCAGAGAGCTGTTCTAAACGAAATTCCTTTTTGTTTTGCACTTGTGTCAACAAAACAGACATGGGCAATGTGGAGTCAACAAGTCATCTCCATGTCATGTATTTGTTCTACCCAGCCACTGAAGCAGGTGAGTCCAATCTTCACCGTGAATTAACCTGTGCAGATTGGACTCACCTGGTTAATTGGCTGGGTAAAACCAATACATGACATGGAGATGACTTGTTGACTCCACATTGCCCATGTTTGCAACAAAATGACAAATAAATCTGCCTAAGTCTAAGTAAAAGTTAGGCGACATCTCTAAAAAATTAGAGATGCCTCCTAAAAATCTGTTTGTTAAACATACGGAGCTTTCTCAGCTAAAAATGGCAACAGATTGTAATTTTATACAAGTTAGTATTATAATAGCTTTAAGAAACAGTGTGTTCTTCTTCACAAGTTAGAAAAAACCTTGGCTTCTCAGAGGACTATGGCTCACAGCTACAGGGTAAAATGAACATATGTTTTCTTATTGTACAGACAAAATCAGACTACAGAGCTTCTACATATCTTTAAATTTGGTTTCTGGCATCATTATATAATTAATCATTTTTAAACAGAGAACAGAGAGACATAAAGTAAGAGAGGGAGAGCTGTAGATTTAAAGGTGAAACAGATTTACGGGAATATACAATATGCAATAAAATATATCTCCAAGTTTACCACAAAGTTTACATGAAAAATATACTATTCTATATTTAAAATGCAGCATATCCAGAATTTTCTGGATGGATGGATGGAATTGAAATTGTACATCTAGGGATGCATGATATATCGATTTTGGCATTGGAATCAGGCCCTATATTTGTAATGCACCAAAAGGCATCTCTCTAACATCTATAAATATAAATAGCAGTGTGTTATGGTTCTCTTGTGGTCTCAATTATAGGAAAGCATTCAATGAATATATGTTTGAGATCATTTTGGGAAAATACAAAACGTAATGAAAGTGTTCTGGTTGAGTAACTGTAGGTCCATCAGCCACATCTGTCAACTTTCAGCCAATCATGTAGTGTAACGTCACTGGCATACGTAGGATCCAAGCAGATCTGGTACCTACACCGTTCAAAGTGTCCCAGATGCAGCAACGACAGTGAACAGGCATGAAACCAATTCAGGTCAAAGAAACGGTTCAGAACCGGACAGTTCCGAGATCCAGTAGTCCGTAGCTCGACCAGGGGCTCCAGTCCGAACAGGAACAGTTAGATCCAGAGTTCCAGGAATCCTCACAGCGTTCAGGCAGGTTTAGAGTTCTAGGAGTCCAGCAGTGTGCTCAGACACGCACATGCAGATGAAGACAAGTGGGCTCAGCGGTAGAGAGGAACATAGACAAGACATGGTACCAGAGTAAATGTGGAACTTTAAACTGGTCTCCACCTTGGAGTCAGGCTTACAGGAATTAAAACTGACCTCCCCCGCGCTTCGAGCCAAAACCCTGAGGCCCCGGTGGAGAAGAGCTGGGAGACGATCAGGAGACAAACGCCAAACCCTCTCAATCCACTGGCCTCCAAGACTCAGGAAAACCAAAAACCTAACTTAAACTGGAAACATAAATAACTGACACGAAAACATAACACAAATAGACTAAGAACACACAAATTAACTAAGAATACAAGAATAAGATCTGGCCCCGATAACTGGGCTGAACCATATATATAACAGAAGGGGCAGGTGAATAAGGTCAACGATAATAAGAGAGCGGGGAGGCAAGGGCAGGAGAATGAAGTGAGTAATTAGATCAGGTACAGGGGCTGCAATCATGAGAAAAAAAATATATAAAACAGACTAATAGCTTCTCCATCATTAAACTGGTACATTATTGTTTAAGATTCTTGACACCATATTGGACCATGCAAAACACAGATTTGCCTTTACAAAGCCTCAGAAGGGCATGATTTATGTACAAAAATTAAACCTGTACATGAAATTATGTTTTGTTTTAAAAACGTGTTTCATAATGCTTTTTTGTTGTTGGCATTCATACTGGTGTGATAACTTAGTATATGTTAGATTCGTTTTCTGTATATGTCTATTTTGAATTTACAGCCCTCCCCCCCGGAGAAAACTCTACAAGCCGTTACTGATGCTATCATATAAGAAGTTGTGTTTAAGGATTTTCTTGTATTTATTATAAACTGCCTTTTACATAGACAAATTGTACATAATGTGTGCAATCAACTTAAATCTATTCAATGGTTTGATTGCAAATGATTATTGATAAACAAAATCTTGAAATAGCCTGACCCCCAACAATAAAAACTCAGTCCCACGCTGGACATACTGGAAAAAACTGGTGGACCAAACCCTGCATCGGGGATCCACTATCCCAGCATAAAGATCAAAAGAGAATAGATTTTTTTTAAAGAAATAATTTCAACATATAATCAGTTCAGCATACAGACAAGATGACAAAAGTGAATACTTTTTAGAGGTAGAGTCAAAGTGGGTAACTTAGACTTAGACTTACTAACCGAAAACTGACCTTGACAATAAAGCTTGTCTAGGTCTAGACGCACTTATTGTCTAGGTCAGTTTTCAGTTTGTACACACAGAGTTTATACAAAATCAAATTCAATGCATACAGCTTTTCAACAATGAATGAAGTAGCTTAGCGGTGAAAAGAAGATTCCATTTATAAAGTGTAAGAAAAAAGGAAAACCAGTTTAAAGACATGGTGCAAAAGGCATTAATATGGAAAGTTCAGAGCAGTGCTATGAACGTCTGATCATGGCATCTCTTCAATGTTTGATGTATGTTTCCAAAAACCAGGTCATTTCATAGTACATCAGTGACTGTTTGACAACAAGTTATGTTTTACATCAAACAGTTTTTGTTAATAATAAACTATTCTTTAGTTCACCAGTTTTGATATGCTCCTTAAAATACTTGTACCACTCATTTCTATTAATTTCTAATGGAACAGCCAATTGCCAACCCACATTCAGCTCTCTAATTTTTATAATTGTTTTAATGATTTTTATTTTATTGTGGTGGATATAGTCCAACTTTCCAAGCTCTTTTCATCATGTTGACGCATAAGTAACACTTATCCAAGAAAAACAAACCAACCAAAGGCTGTTATTTCTTCGCTGCCTGAATCCAAACATAATATTAATTTGTAAGGGCCGGCTTTTAGTTCTACTAGTTGCCTCCTGTTGGTAAAGCAAATGGGCACGGGAAAATGTTGCGCTTACTCACTATCCTTGTTAGATGTTACCCATAATCCAATGATGTGAAATTCAAACCAACTGAAAAATATTAATTTAGTGTTTTTTCTTTCTTTTGTTCAGCTTGAGAACTCGACCCATTCATAGCAGCAATGTAATGAATTCCAAACCACGTGTTTTATTGCGAAGGGTTTCTGTAGCCGCAAACAAATTAAGCTGTCTGAGAAACTCTAAGGTTCAGTGATAAGTGGTTGTGTGGGAGAGCTCAGCTCACCTTGTTCACATCTACTGTCTACTTCCTAAATATTCCCAGCTGGGAATCTCAGCCTGCAGTGGCACAAATGCTCTGCTGGGATCCAAATGACTTTCCGTTTCTGAATCTGTCCGCTTGTATTTCTTGAGTGTTCAAATATGAAGGAAAGCCATTTCCTGGTCGTGACTGAGGGGGAACATGTGTGTCCACTGTATGTAGGATACAATGTGTGTATGTGTGTGTTCTGTCTGATAGTTTTACCATGTGCAGAGCCCATGTATGAGGTTGAATATAGTCTGATATGAAGGAAGCTGTCAGGACTGGGCTACTGTCGGAACTCCGTCCTTCTACTAATACTATGTCCTCCCTTTCCACTGCTCACTCACTCTGTTTAAAACATTTCTATAAACTCTCAGTAAACTGAATGTTTAACATCATGAGAAAATTGCTAAATAAAAAGAGGATTTTTAGTGTTAAATACATTGTGGCCCTGTTGTGTTTAAGTACTTTGATGTAGATTTGTTGCTTTGTTTAGAAAACACAAATAAAAAAAAATTTCATTATTTAACTTAAGGAGAAAACATCTTTCTCAATTTTGGAAAGGCCAGGCTGTGAATTTCTCCTCTCCTCTCCCCTGCAAAGCATTTCAGACATTATAAACCGGATTTTTATGTCATCTTTCTGTTGATGCTTCTGTTGAGCTGGTTAGAAATGTCTCGCAAAAGACATCCCAGTAAAATTGAAATGAGTTGCTTCATATTTAGTATTTAAAATAGACACCCAAACCCTGTATACTATTATGCTGATGATGGTGCCTAATATGACATATTTTCATTATAATCTTACACAATACTTAAATTATTATGCATTAAACATCCAACTACCAAATAGTTCAAGTGCAGCATCTTTCTAGTACCTGCTCTCCCTCTATCAGAGTCCTGCATATGCAGGTACCCGAGGTACCCTGTGTAACACGTACATCTCAAACAGAGTCCTGCCCCGAGTGGGGCATCCATTGTCATGGGTACCCGTATCAAACATACATACACAGGTGGAAAAAAAGCATGTATTATTTCACGGATGCGGGAGCAGGTATATATGAACAAAATGCGGGTATCATATGTTGCAGCATAAATGAAACTTATTTATAGGCAAACCTTCTTACTTCAGCCAATTTAAAACTGTTAAGTTGTGAGCACAGTGCCAACTGGATTTGAGCGTGAGGTAATGTTCATTTCTGCCTCTGTTATTATAAAAGGCCCCATTTCGGATGTGATCTGTCATGGTTTTGGTTCTGTTCAAGTTTTATCTCCGAGTTTTAATTGGTCTTATTTCCATTTTTTGTTATAGTTATTTTTGATTGTATTTGAGTTCTTAGATATTTCTTGTTTTCCCTCTTGTGTCAGTCTCCTATTCCCTGACTCCCTACAGTATATGAGTTTTTTTGTGAAGGGTTGTTTAATATGAGTGACATGTTGATCAACTTTGTTTGCAAAAGATGAAAAAGTACTAAAATTATGCTCAGATTACACATAAATAGATTAATATATTCTGTGAGAAAAAAAGGAAATATCTTAGGGTTAGGATTAGGATTCATTCAGTGATAACAACCTACTGAGCCTACTGGTAGGTAGGAGGCTGAATCTGAAGCCATTCTATGGGAGAAATAACTGTTAATAATGACCATTTAATGGGATGATAACATCTGAAGCAGCTGAAACGGCTGTGTGTGCACTTTGTGATCAGGGGTCGGGTCACACTTTATTATTTAAGGGTGTGCGGTCTTGTCTGGGTTTTAAATGGGGATAATTGCGGGTAATGGGTCGGGTCTCGGTTCTGAACTCTACAGGTGTGGGTGGATACAGTTTTGAAAAATCAGACCTGTGCAGGAGTCTATCCTCTATCCCTCTCCACCCTGCTCCCCTTCCTGCTTGGCCCCAGAGGAGCTTAGTTTGCCTTTTTTCTCCCTACCCTGTTTTCCCTATTGTGAATATCATCATCAAAACTTCAGCTGGGCTGAAAACTTTCCTCAAGAAAATGCTAATTTTTTTCACCGTCATAAACGATTTAAACTGCTCTCCACCTGTATTAGTAGCTCGATGTGCTCCTCTTTTAGGAACTGACAGACTCACTAGGCGGTAGCTTGTGTATGGCAGTTACCATAGCAACAGTGCATGTTGACGTTGATTTATAATTAACATTTGGCTCTTCAAATATAAAACAAATCGCAGTTGGAGACCGAGATCATCATCCTCCAGTCAGTTTCACTGTACAGTAGTTTATTTTAGTTTATATCACGATGTAAGCAATAAATAAATTAATAAAATACCAAGGACATGACCTCTGTGTCTTTAATAGTATTCATGGGCCTGTTAGATAACACAGTGGATGGACCACACTACTTGTGGGTAGCTGAAGTTTAGAAAGTTTGCTGCAATAATTTTTTTAGATAGAGGACTTTTATTTTGAAAAGCGGTCCAGATAAGGAATGCATTTTTAGTTTCTTAATAGTATATCCTTTAACTTTACAGTAATGATGTGTTTATTTCAAATTGTGTACCTGGGTCAGATTCTCTGAGATTCACGATTCATGATTTTTATTTTGTTTTTCCATCAGTTTCCTTATTGTTTACTATGGGCTGTTATTTTAATTTTTTTTTTTTACCATTTTGGATTTGCCACACCAATTCAACTTCTTTTTTAAATATAGCCAGGTGTTTTAACTCATTTTCTTGTGTGTCTTGGAGCTAACATTTAGTCATGCCATTGTTTTCTTATTTATTTAGGCTGTAATATTGAATTCATAAACGTTTTTTCTTGAGCTTCTAAATGTTTTACCCTGTTGCTTGTTTCAGCTCATCCAGAGATGCCAGTCAATTGTTAAATCCCATTCATCGCATTGATCCCATTGTTTTCCCACAGCCGGCATCAGTTTTCCTCATTATTGATGTCCTTCTTTTTTAAAGTAATGTAATGGCTGTTATGTCATTTTAATCTATTGATCAGAGCTTCCCATTTTTTTCTTGCTGGACCCGTTTTTTTACGCTCCTACAAATTTGTCTTTCTAATAGTTGAATAAAAGTAAGTCAACTGCAGTAAACTGTGTCATAATCAAAAATTCCACAATCAGATCAAATAAACAGAACTACTATAGTCAAATGTAAATTATTCTAAATGTAATTGTTTATTTCACTGTACAGTAGAATTTAACATTGCCATCAATATTTTTTCCCACTAGTCCTTTCCCCCAGTCATGTCTTCCATTTTGAATGTCAGTAGATGAGTGAGCTGAGCATAACCTGACCTGGTACAGGTTACCCATTGTAGGTATATCTATATAATAAAAGAATCATCTGCAGGAATTAACTAAATGAACATGAGTTTTACAACCCATAGTGTATATTTATGTTTCCTCTTGTCTAGTGTTGAGTCTTTGTTTGACTTGTGTCTCACACTGACTGCACTTAGAAATTTTTCCTTGCTAGAAACTCTTTAAAGGAAAGTATGACTCAACAATGAAACTGCTGGTTAAACAGTGTTTTAATTACACTATTTAGAGAACGTTTTAAAGTCTCAATTACCCAGTGGTTCATAAAATCAAGATCCAAATCCAGACTAGACTGTAGTTTTAGTGTCATGATTTCAGGAGTACACAAACACAGACACAACCTGTGAATTAAACATTCAAACTTAAATCCACTGTAAAAAAGTAAAACTCCCGAGTCTTTTCTCAGTATTTTCTTAAGGGATGGTAACGCACTTGTTCATGCACACCACTATCCAAAAAAGCTAAAAAATAAAATAAAATAAAATAAACAGGACATTTAGAATAACAGGATTTTCTCCTAGAATTTCAAGTTTTCCCTTTTAGCAAAGACGGCTTGCTTCATCCCTTTTTCGATCTATCATCTGTCCAAAATCTGATCACTGTGGTCTTCAAAGGTGTGCCCTTTGTTTTTGAGATGTGTATAACTGAATATTGCATTTGTGTAGATACATTTGGGTCCCGTAGTATAGGAATCGAACAGTTTTCAGTGCATTGGACCACATAAACTGTGCCGCTCAGCTTTGTGTCATGATTCCTGGCACTAGTGCTGGTTGATTCAAGTTTCAACACACCTGTCAGCTTCGTCCTTTTTCTAATCAGTGTGCATCTCATTCATCTGTTTACTTTACTATATAACCAGCTCTCAGGCCTGTCACTGGTGCCAGAATATTATGAGCCCTTGGTGAGTTTTATTCAGTATCCCAGCATACCTGTCTGCCTGCCTGATTTTGACCCGATTCTGCCTCCTGATGCTCTGAGCCTGCCTGAACCCTATTGGACCTGTCATAATGTGTTTTTGGAACTCTGACCTGTTTTTTGTGCCCTGCCCTCGCTTGCAGATTCTCCCCTGGATTGTCTCTGGATCTCATATCATCTGGATTTGACTCTGGACTAGCTTCTGGATTCTGAACTCTGGTTTGTCTCTTTGGCCATTCTCACTGTCTCTGCTCTCACGGATGTGACCATGTGCATTCCCCTTGACCAATGACCAACTGTCAGAGAAGGATTCCTCCAAATCAGCTTGGACAGATTCAGAAATCCTCTGAGGTTCACCTGTTGGCGTCACACGCCAACCGGCATCTTCAGAAACTCTCAAAGTTTGTCCCCAAACATTAGAAGGTTAGTGAAACAGAATCCAACACTATAAATATTTCCCTCTGTTTCTGTATGGTCTCTCATCTGTCCAATTACATCCCAGAAGTTCTGGTTGGTTACTCTGGTCAAACCCTATTGACCTGCTACATGCCTGGATCCTACCTCACTCTTAGGTGTTGGACTGAACTGCTAAACGAGGTAAGTAACTCACTTGGATAATCATCTTCAGTCAGATTATCGTGGTCACTTACCTGTTTTTCCTCCCTTACCAGAGTGCCAGTAATGGCAGCCGCTGCAGATCCACAGCTTTGCGTTCTATCTTCTTTGTTATATAAACACCTTGAACATTCCCACTGTCTGCCTCGCCTGAATACTGGGTTTTTCTGCCACGTTTTATGACAACAATAGACCTCATGTAAAAACATTTTCTAATTCTTGTTGTAAACACTCTTAACTTCAGTTAATGATCGTAAATGTTCCTCATAAACCTGACGCAGTCCACCTGTAAGTAGGTTAGCTCAAGTTCGTGAGAAATGTAAATCTGCATAACTACTAGCCAAACAATTCCATATAAGGCTACATATAAGAGGGAAGGCTTCAACGTCCAACCTCTGTCAGAAGGTGTTCATTCATAAAAAAAAACATAAATATATATTTTGTTTTATGATCCAAATGAACATTTTTAAAAGTTCTTCGGAATGTAACTGTGCTAAACTCAAATATCTGCTTGGTTGTTCAAGATTTCCCTCAATAGAAAAAAGAGATCCTGATAACTGATACCTAAAAAGATCATTCCTAAAGCCCCTGTCATACATTGACAATTTAGCCAGCGTATGCCTGACGTCCCAGATTCTTTTATAATGCTTGCATACACTGAACTTTCTATGTGTTGTTTCAGTTTTGGGTGTATGCATAGAGTATTCATATCGAGTCTAGAACTTATGTCCAATGATAGGCTAACTTATTCATCAAGCATGGCAGCCTAATGCCCATGAAATGTCACAAGCCAGTGTACTGAGGGAGGCAGCAATGCGTCCGAAGGCGCATAGCCTGCAAAAAAAGATGTCTTTGATTGCGGTATTAACCTAGCGGCTGTTCACTGCCCACCAAAAAAAAAGAATATATAAATAGAAAAAAGAGAAAGAAAGAAAGAAACAAACAAAGAAACAAAGAAAGAAACAAAGAAAGAAGGTTTGCAGTTGCAGCAGATTCAGCATCATGTCTGCTCGGAAGTTTGTTGGTTTTGGGCGTGAACACAGGGAGGATCCACCACATTCACCTTCTCGCTCACCCTATGATGGGGATGCACTACAGAGTACATATGGTTTCCTCCTGTGAACCCCCTTTTATACCAAAATGCTGCCAATACACCACCAAACAGTAGCTGTAAGATAGAAACCAGTTCAGTGGTCGTCTGGAACATGTCAGATACGTTGATATGCATTGGAGATAAGTTCTTCATAAGTTACGCATAAGTTATGCACAAGTTACTCATAGTTTTTGGATAAGCTAGACACCATGATTAATGAGTAACTTACATTTAACATATGTCAATGAACAAATAACTTACCTGTAACTTATGGCTAATGTATGAGCATATGCTTGCGTACGCTAAGAAATTTTAATCATACATTTCTTGACATACTTGCCGTATGTCGACGTGTGCCATCGTGCTTCAGCATACTTCAGCGTTTTTACCAAATTTTTCTGCGTTAGGTACACGCTGGCTAAACCGCCAAGGTGTGACGGGATTGAGACGTGAGTACTTACCATCTTTTGTTTCCTGAGATCTGACACCTGAAAACATTTTATCCCTGAGACCTGTGGATGCCAAATAATTCTAAAAACATCAGAAATGTATCTTAAATAGAAGGATAATTAGAATTTATTGATGATCCAGGAGCGTTTATCTGTGATATCTAGATGAAGCTTCTTCTTTTTTTTTTATTCAGTTATCTTTTTTTTCATCTGTTGTCCCTTCCAGTGGACAATAATTGTAAAAAAAAAAAAAGAAACTAAAATTATAATCACATGACTTTGTGGCACGCTTTAAATTAATGAAATAAATACATGTTTGTAATAGCAATCCATAAACTATGAGAAAAGACTACAATCATTATGTTTTCATATTAAAACAATACATTCATAAGGGGGAAATGGAAATAAATTAGGTTTTGATGTGATTGTGGTGGTGTTGTCCTTCAATTTCAATTTCAAGAATTTATTGTCATTGTCAAAAAAAGGCAACGAAATTGTGTTTGGGGTACAATACTTAGTAGCAGTAGTAGTATTTAGAAAACAATAGACAATTTCACATTTAAAACATTGGAAGATTGATCATATTAGTTGTGTTGGTTGTTGATATTACAGTAGGCGTTATTATTTATGCACTATTATTATATTCTCAACTTAAGATGATTTGAAAAAGTTTCCAAAACATGACTGCTAGGTTAAGTGGCTTCTCCAAATTGTCCTGTGAATGTGCGTGTGCATGGTTGTCTTTGTGTGTCTCTGTGTTGCCCTGCGAAAGACTGGTGACCTGTCCATGCTGCACCCCGCCTCTCACCTGCTGCTCTCATAAACTTTTTGGATGTTAATTGTATATGAAATGTTAAATCCTGTACAAAAGCAATGAAAAGCTCAAAATTGGATGTAGTTCCGACAGACTGGTGGCCTGTCCGGAGTGTACCCAGCTTCTTGCCCATAGACTGCCGAAGATGGCCACCGGCCCCATTGCGACCTTGACAAGGACTAAATGGGAGAAAATGGATGGATGATTCAAGGCACGGTAAAACAACAAAGTCTTAGCCACTTTGTCACAAGCATACATTCAATAAAGATAGGTTTGCCTAAGGTTCTCACTGGAACTAAAAAGTCCTTAGACTGGTTCCTTATAGCTTAGAGAATAGACTTTAAAATGCTTCTGTTAATCTATAGGTCACTGAATGGATCAGCACCTTAATACATAATAATGTGAGTGTATCAAATCCATACCACTGGAGTATTTTATTGTTTCATTCATCTAAGACTTTGGATTTTCTTTATACTGAACTTTGCTATATAAATAATTTTGCCAAGTCTTTTTATGTAAATGCTATGGTATATCATTTCACTTAGCTCAATAGCTAAAGTTATTAAATTACACTTAAATTTGTTGCAAATGGGGAACTCACAAGACCTTAATGTCCAGATAGAGCTTCTTAGGGTTAGAGCTACTTAGGGCCTGAAACAGTTAACTGTTACAGGCATTAAAGGACATTCTTCTCAGTTGTTCCAAACCTTTAATCTGATCTTTAAAAATACATTTTGAGGAAACCTGCACCAAATTCTTTTGTGATTAAGCAATGTTTGGTCAAAATAGTTTCTTTTTGGCTTCTAGAAAACGCCTATGACAGCAGCCTAGCCAAAACTTTATACTTTGAAGTGCCACATGGAGGTAGCTATCAGATTTTTTTGTCTGGTGCCTAGTCACTCCCTGGCAGTCCTTCAGCTACTCGCCCTGGTTTTGTGTCCTCTGCATGGACCAAGCTCCTTCAGCCAGGACTTTCCTGCTATCCCAACCCCAATTCCAACCTTAAGCCAAACCCTATAGTTAGCTTTTTTGGAGGGAAGACGAACCGCACAGGCCATTTTCTGGTAATTGACTGCAAGTAGAGTTTAAATAGTCAGACACATACACACAAACTCCGCTTGCATGCATGCATGTGCACTCACATAAACACAGCTCCTCACAGACAGAGAGTGGGTGCAGCTGCAGCATGTGCGATAATGAGGCAATCCTTGAAGGGACTCATCTGGACTGTGTTATATCATCACCCTGGAAACAATCCACTGCTTTAAAATAGGAGTTTTTGCTCCCTGTCAGCTGCAGCATGAGCTCATCCAATATAATTTCTACAATCAGGGGGAATAAAATATATTTAATGGCGTAAATGTGCAAAGCGCCGTGGTTTCCTTAATGTCTTAAATTTTTGTTGTGCAGACTGGTTTAGAGCGGTGTCAGCTAATCTTTGTCTAAACAGGATTGCACTTGTCTGTTACCTTCTAAATTAACTGGAATTAACTGTTAAAAAAGAAAAAAAGAACAAAACATAGCTTTTCTAGTTATTTTGAAAGTGAAAGTACCTGTCCTGTATGAAATCGTGAAATACCTAGCAGAAGCATTCAAAGGGTGGCATACATTTGTATTTAGTCCCCTTTTACTTTGTTGAGTTTATATTGGTGAACCTGTGTTGATTTTTTATTGAATTATCGGGAGGCTAAACTTTGTCAAACTTCAGAAATATAGTCATTAAGCTGCATTAAATATTGGGTAAAGTGCAGCTGATATTAAGAGTATGTTGCCCATTAATCAGGTGTTTAATCTGCTCTCAGATGCAATCCTTCGCTCTGCAGCAGGGGGAGTCTGCCTTTCAGCCTCTACGAGAAATCCCTGTTGAGTTGTAAGCCTCAGTCTATTGAGGTAGACAGTGAGAAAGAAAAGCCCTGATTGGATACTAAGCTGAAATTGCACTACCAGTGAGGCTAAACCTCTTAGAGGGTCTATGGAGCAGGAGCAGGTCGTGATTTTTCACTCACAATGGCAAGACAGCGAGGAGGCTTTCCTCATTAGTCTGGAGGAAAAAGCTCTCACTCAGTCAAATAGTCGTCTTCTGCTGATCTCTTGCTGTGTTTTCAGGAATTTAAAATTTCAGTGCGCTTCACAACAGTTAATTTCACCCGTTTTAGTGATGTGTTTTATATCTTTCAACATTTCTTTATACAATGCATGATGTTTGGATTTAATTAACACCATTGAGCCTCCCCTGTTTCAGAGAGCAGCAGCTGCCACTTCTGTTTACCAACCAACCATCCAACCAAAGAGGGGTTAAATCTTCAAGGAATATCCTGGCTGCAAATGTCTAATAGAAGTTAGTTTATTCAAGCAACTGAATATGGGCAGAGCAGCGCACGACTGCTTACCTACCAAGACAAGCAAGGCAGTAACAGTATTGAGGGAAAATTTAATCACTTAAATCAGTGGTATTTAAACAGTTTAACCCTCTTTAGGCCAAAACAAGTAGCTCAAAACTGAAAAGTACTTGAGAGCCCAACAAATAAAAAACATTTTAAACCTTATATTTCAATATGCCATATAAAGAATCTTTTGTTTTAGCTGTTCAACAACAAAAACCAAATATTCTTGATAAAAAAGTTGTCAAATATTTTGTTGTAGAAGAAGGATATCATCAAAGTAGAGTGAGCAAAAGTCGCTGAAAAGATATTGCTCTGTTTACTATGCAATTTAAGAGAAGGCAAAAAGCTTGTTTACTAACAGACAAAAAATGTGTGTTGCGCCTACATGTTCCAATGTAAGGTTTTGAATTTATCTGTCATATTTTTAGTACTAATCTCAAATGAAAAGTCCTTATTTGCACCACACATCTACTGGATACTGGTTTGACATACAGTAGTAGCCATTCAAAATTTCCCGACTTTCCTTGATGGACCCTTGGCAGGTCCTTGGCTTGTCCCCCTTCAATTCCTTTTTAAACATCAATATTTGTACTAAAATATTCTTTCAGTCATGATTTGTGGACATTAAGATCTATAGAAAAACGTCATCTCCTGGTCAGACCCCGTAGTTCAGTGAAAGGGTGGAGTCAGGGTAAAAACAATGTGCAAGAGGGGATCTCTCCTGTGGCTGGAAGTTGCAGGGGATGTTGGCTGCCATTTGGCTGGCATTTGACTGGGAAGGGCCATTTTTAATGGTTGCTACTCTATCTGTACCATTCCTGAACTGCATTCTTGTCAAAGTCAAAGCCTAAATCCAACTGACAATCAGTGTGAGGACTATTGAATTCTTATTGTCAGATGGTCATTAGATGTACAAAGATAAAGAGAGACCCCAGAAGACCTGTGGGTAGAAACCTCAGCAAAAGGAGGTTATATGAAGAGTTGACTTGAAGGAGCTGAATCCACATACAATGCTTCACAATTACTGTACTTACCAACTTGGTCTAAGTAAACTACATTGTACTTTGTGGTTTTAAGGTAATACATTGTTAAAAAGATCAAGGAAGTTTGGGTCTTTGCACTGTAAAACTATGCAGCACTCACTTCATGTGGTCTTCCAGGTGTTCCACTTTTCCAAAGAGTCTCAGTGAACTGCTGACTTCATAGCGCTCAGATGGTGTCCCCTCCTGGTGAGGCTTGTATTACTAACCCCACATCTGGGCGGTGAAGTTTTACGGTAGAACCACATGCAGGCAAAAACTCTCATTACAATAGTGCACATCAATAGGCAAATGAACACCGATTCTCATTTTTTGTTTTGTACAGTATTTCTTTTTCCATGTCACTTCTCCCTCAGATCGGACATGTCAGGCTTGTTTCCCAGGCAACAACTTTATTAAGGTATGCATTTGTGTGTGGGTGTATGTGTGTACGTGTGAGGTTTACTAGCAGGTTGTCGTGGTCCAGAGGGGACAGCCCTCTCCAGCTGCCTCTTTACAAGGGTGTAACATCAAACACATGCATTCCCGCACATTTTACTTTATCCCTCTGAGTCCCTTAACGAGTTCATCAAATGAACTTGTTTTATTTCTCCCATCTTATGATACTATTATCCTCCCGCTAAAACCTGCAAACGGAATTAGATTAAGACTCAGCTTTTGTTTTATCAGTGCGGCAAATTGGCTTTATTGAGTGAGCTTAGATGGTTGTAGTTCGACAGATCTTTCAGCATGAGATCAGAAGGTGTATAGTATGTGTGCAGCTGATGTACCCAGCTGAGGGAAAAGGAAACCTTCTCTCTCTAACCTCCTGCAGCCTGGTGATGTCAGTGACAGTTTTAAAGAAGGATTACTTTTCACTCTCCCTGGAATTTTCTCTGAAACTTGCCTGACTGCGGCGCAGCAGTGGAGCCGTCATAAAACTCTGTATGAAGTATGAAATGTTTGCACTTGACCTGCCTTTAAAACCGCCGTCACACTTTATGATATTTGTAATACATATCCACATTAGGTTTGGTAATGTAACGAAAAGATTCTTTGGTGACTGACATTTACAGGGTCTTTATTCTACATCCTGGAAGCATTTATTTTGTCGGAAAACACACATTCAGTACATCAAATGCAATAAAATAAATTCCACCCAAAGTTCATTAGACTACATAAACACTGACAATCTCAGAGAATGTAATATTTCTCGGTTCTAGTAGGTCCTGTCTTATATTTAGAGAGCTTTAAAAAGTATTCACACCCCTCGGTTTGTATCACACTAAAACAGAGTACGTGACTTTGAAGCGTAATGGAAAGAATAATTTTTTTTTCAATAAAATATAGTATTAATTTATATTAAAGGAGAAGTTCGGTTTTTAACACTTTTAGCCCATTTTCTGTAGTGTCCAGGATGAAATCGAATGATCAAATGACCAAAATTTTGACAATTGGTCCTGTCTCTGCTTTTTGGCTCATTTAGAATCCACTCCTGGCTGCTTCAGAATGGCTTCCATAGAGCATGTCCGATAATGTCCTTAAAACAACCTTAAACGTTCTTTTTTTAAATATGCTACTCACCGGGTCGTCAGCGCTGTTCAATGACGTTCCAAAAAAAGTTTCGTAAAGAAAAAACGCTCCTGTAGTGTTTTATTTAGCATTTTGTAAATCCCATTGAGTTCTGTTGGAATAGTCAATATTCCCCTGCCACCGGAAACGGAAATGGGGCCTGTTTACACAGTTGTAGTCTTTTCGCTTCACTCTGTGTACTCCGACGTCGAGGTGCTAACGTCTCTGTTAAACACTTTAAAAAACTCTGAAAATGGAATACGAAAGGTGGATTCTTGATTCTCGACGTCGGAGTACACAGAGTGAAGCGAAAAGACTACAACTGTGTAAACAGGCCCCATTTCCGTTTCCGGTGGCAGCGGAATATTGACTATTCCAACAGAACTCAATGGGATTTACAGAATGCTAAATAAAACACTACAGGAACGTTTTTTCTTTACGAAACTTTTTTGGAACGTCGTTGAACAGCGCTGACGACCCGGTGAGTAGCATATTTTAAAAAAAGAACGTTTAAGGTTGTTTTAAGGACATTATCGGACATGCACTATGGAAGCCATTCTGAAGCAGCCAGGGGGGGATTCTGCATGGGCCAAAAAGCAGAGACAGGACCAATTGTCAAAATTTTGGTGTCGATCATTCGATTTCATCCTGGACACTACAGAAAATGGGCTAAAAGTGTTAAAAACCGGAATTCTCCTTTAAGTTAGCCATCTCAGAGGGTGACAAACCTCAACAATAACAGATTTACAAAAGACTGAAACAGATCATAGAATATATGTATGTGCTAAATGGTTCAGTTAAAGTCCACCCCAAACTATAAGCAAAACAAATTAACACTCTTATTGACTCCCTACAATCTGACTGAGACTGAGCTATTCTTGATTTCTCATCGATTTCAGTTATTTGGCAAACCTGTCCATCCAGCAGAGCTGCACAGTAGCTCAGCTTTTCACACTGTTGCCTGCATTCCTGGGTCCTGGGTTTCAGCCCGTGTTGGATCTTTTTTCTGCTTGGAGCTTGCATGATCTCCCTGTGCATATTTAGTTTATAAATGGCTCTCTCTCACACTCCAGATGGGGACATGTAACCAGAAGGTGTAATAATGCATGTCTCATTTTACTAATGAGCTGAAAACCAGAACATTCTGAGATCCTTGAACCCAGAACAGTTAGTTGAGATCTGACACACCACCACCCAGATAGAAACTAAAGATTTTTGTTAGGGTATATATAAGGTTGATTTCTGATGGCAGTCTGAATGCTTTTAAATACTGATTTTCCCTCTTTGAACCTGATTGGGCATCAATAATGTTAGATCTCTGGTCTTCTGGAAATTTCCCATCTTAATTATTTGCTGCCATTAAAACATTAAAACTATTTCATTAGCTGTAATTGATTTTGTGTGTTTGTATTTTCATTTGGCTCTTAAGCAAATTACATATTAAAAATACCTTCTTGTAATTATTTTTAATTAATTGATCCTTTACTCCTATTGGGGACTTTGTATTGACTTCCATTCATTTCATGTTCATTTGTATAGCCCAACCCCAACCTTTACCCTCACCCTAATAATTACCAAAATAAACCTAACCTTAAATCTAACCTGAACTTAATTCCCACCTTAGTCCTAATCCAACAAGAGAACCTTTTCTCGTGGGGACCAGTTGACTGGTCTCCACATGTAGCTGTAAGCAGTGTTGGGCATGTTACTTTGAAAAAGTAATTAGTTATAGTTACTAGTTACTTCTCCCAAAAAGTTACTGAGTTACTGAGTTACTCCACAATAAAAGTAACTAGTTACTAGTAAAAGTATCTATCTATCTATCTATCTATCTATCTATCTATCTATCTATCTATCTATCTATCTATCTATCTATCTATCTATCTATCTATCTATCTATCTATCTATCTATCTATCTATCTATCTATCTATCTATACTCTGTGTGTGACATAAAATATGGATCTCCATCCCTGCCACAAAGGCCATCAAATAATGTTTAACATAAAAAATACAGTAGGTTGAAAAGGCCATCCATCCATCCATCCATCCATCCATCCATCCATCCATCCATCCATCCATCCATCCATCCATCCATCCATCCATCCATCCATCCATCCATCCATCCAGATTTCTCCCTTTCTCCATATAGGCTATCATTTGATCGTTCACTGTCTCCATAGTTATTCTGTGGCGCGAGCACAGGGCGACTGTTGCGCGCCTTTAGCGAGCATGCGCGTTTCCTGTCGCTTGCGCGGTGAATCGTGCCGCCTGCGCTGTGCGGAGATGCAGGGGAAACCGTATGTGATGGGGAAACGCATCTCGACATAACACCGGTATTTCGCTGTTCTGCTGCTGGAGTCCTCCTCACTCTCCATCTCTCTGTGTGTGCTGTACGTTAACAGCCGCCAGCGGAAACACCCACCTACCCAACTGACAGACGGAATCTCGCTATACATCAGTCATTCTCATCCTCCCCTCTCTCATGACAAGGCCCGCACAAGTCCTATCATGAAAAAAAGGTTCATTGTGCGACCTGAGTAACACGCAGTAACGGGGTTTCTGCAATGGTAACTGCGTTATAGATACAGTGAAAGTAATTAGTTAGATTACTCATTACTAAAACAAGGTAACGGCGTTAGTAACGTTACTTTCAACGCCATTAGTCCCATCACTGCCTGTAAGTCCCCACGAAGTAGCATATTTCTGGAAAACTGGCATTTTAAATTTCCTTTATTTTAAGGAAAGCTCAGAGAAATGCTCCTCATTGTACCACTCACACATTGTCAGATACTGACATAACTTCAGTGAGTTGTGAAGAAAAATCGTGCCACAAACCCATACAGTGATATACATGTTACCATACATTTATAAAGTTACCAAAGTAACTTTGTACGCTCAACTTCAAAATTTTATTTGTTGTGAATCATGTGACACACTATCCGCAACCTAACAATTACCCTGCTTGTCAAATACTGAGGCGAGTGGTATCCCCTGTTCGTCAGTATGTGATGCACAGGGGACTTTGACCAAGAGGAGTGAGGATATAATGGTTTGTTGTCTTATCTCAACAAACTTGATTGTTTATGGAAATTTGAACCAATATTCCTCCTCGAGCTTTTCTAGAAAGTCTGTGACCCTACCTGTGAATCTTTATGTATCTTTCACATTTGTCTATTTTTTTTCTCTCTCCCTCTTGATCTCAAGAGCTGCAATTTGTTCTTTCAAGTTTCAGCCAGTGGAATCATAATCACGTTGTACCCATGTCTGTTTCCAAAACCCTGTAAACTCTCCTTCTTTGCCCCCCGCCCCACCACCGTCTTTCCTCTGGTGATGCGAGCTCCCTGGCATTTGAGGCAGCCAGTCATTACACCATGGAATATATCTGGGCCAACCAGACCCCTAAAAGTTTGGAAAACTGTGGTGTGCAAGATTTTATTTATTGTTGCCTTTAACGGTAGACAGACCCTGTTAACATAAATCATTTGCCAATGATTAAAGGTTGGAGCAGCCGTAAGTTTATCTCTGTCAGCTCCAACAACCAGACGGATGCATCCAAGGGTGGCTCTGGAAATGATTGAAGTCAACCAGAAGACCAAGACAGCTGAGCTCATGTAACCACTGAGGGAATGACCCGGGGAGAAAACACGAGCGGTAGGCAGAGATGGCTGCACGCAGGAGGGGGAAGAAAAAACGAGTGAGAGAGCATTTGAGGGACTTTAAGGGAAAGTTAAAAATACAAGCAGAGGTGAGCAGGACTGAGTCAGGTGGTCAAACTGTTCCCGCCACCTCATTAGTGGCAGTGACATCACAGCTGATTTCTCTTTAAGGCCACTACTAGAGCACCACCAGCCCTCTGTTAACGGAGATCTGGAGCTGCTACTGGCCAGATTAAACGACAGGGTCTGGGGAGCCGCTTTTATGTTTCCTATAACTCAAAGCAAGAAAAGGAAAGTAGGCTGGACCTGCAACGATTTTGGAGTGATCACAGCAATGTTTTTATGTGCTAGAAGTTCTCTGAACAGGTCCGGAAATCCATTACCAGCACAGCTACTGTTGTCTGTAATTTTTTTCCAAAAATAAGATATTGAGTATTTGCCTTAAGGATATAGCTCATAATATCCCTTACAGAGAGTCTTCAATTTGGCTTTCATGAAACTTCCTGTCGTAGTTTCATTAGGGTAGGGACTTCTACCTCGTTCCCATCTGGTGCTTAGGAGCAAAGGAGTTTTCTCACAATCTTTGTTACATTTGTACAACTTGTAACTGATGTTTTTTGTAGATCCTTTTTGGAAGGCTGTATTCACCTCTTATTGCTATTTTATTAGAAATCACACAGCCAGTATCTTGCTTTCCTGCTTCAAACCTTCAAGTTGATGATCTGATCATGATGGTCATGATGATTACTTTATTGTAATCATCATGAAACACAGATTTTTACCTCTCTGTTACATTTTTCAACATAGAGGACTGCCGTTTGCTGGAGTTAACCCAGTAGAGCTTTATTTTACTTTATACCACACCCAATTGTAGGATATGCTGTGAATGCATATTGTAGCTAAATCAGTTGAATTGAATCTATCTCATGTTGTATATAAAGTCAGTTTTCTCCTACCTTGTATTTTGTCCTTGGTAACATAAGGTTTTTTATTTTTGTGTTATTTTAAATTTCATGTTGTAATGCTTCTCTCTTTCTGGTATCTATTTTTACAAGAGTTTCAGATGCGGCAACATATTTCAGTTCGGATCAGTTCAAATCATTTATGGTTATTATAAAGATAAAGTCAATTTTAAAGTATTATTCCCACCAAAGGATGACAAAGTTTAATCCCTGAATGTAGCCATGCAGCCATAGCTGCTGTAAATAGTTATACTATTATAATGATCAAGTCACTATTTACACCACTGAATTTACACTTACATCAGTACCTCTCATAAAAACAAGCTGCCACAGTTAAGAGAATATCACTCCTGCACAACAGGGATGGTAGCAGAATGCTTAAATTGATACATTTTTCTTAGAAATGGCCATCATCCTAATTGCTAGGGTTTTATTTTTCTAGGGTTTTATGACCCATCACTGGAAAACAAAACATGGATGGATTGCCGTAAATCAAGTGCGGCAGTAATCGGCCTGATTGGATTTATCTCCCTTTGATTAGCATTAGATGCACTAAATCAACATGAAGATGGTTTATGACCAAAGTATGACTTGTAACTAAAGAGATCACTTTTAGGTAAGAATGTTGTACATTTGAAGAGATGGTTAACCTTACGCAGTTTGCTGAGTTCTCATTCTGTTCAGGTCCCCTTGGACATAGGATTCACCTTGCTCTACCCTCTCTGAAGGAGAACTGGCTCAGAGTGCAAGAGAACCATATCAACTTTGAAAATGTACCTTTCCTTAATGACACTTGGTTCTTGGGGAACTGGAAAAGTTGCAGGTATTTCAGCCTTGATTACAGCATGAATCATACAGGTTGTCAAGAAAAGCCCCAGCAGTGCGTTTGGTGATAAGAAAGGAGAAAAGCCAAAATAAAAGCTTGAAAGATGGGGTTAAATAATATCATTGGAGTTTGGAGAGTTTGGGCCCATCAGCACAATGCTAATTTAAATCCTTGACGCTAAAATAAGCATGTAATGCTTTCCTGACACTTGATCTGAACTGGAGGTGAGAAAGCCTTGAGCAATGTGCTTCTCCTTTTGCTGCTCCCGTCCTTAGCCAGGTGTGAATTTGTGTAATTGTGTTTTTCTAAAACAAAGAGCATATGTCAGAAAAAGCCTTTGAGGGTGAGAAGTCAGCCTAGACAAAATGCCGAAGAAATTAAGCTAATTTTAAACGAGCACCAGATAAACTGATTGGAAACAGACTTCCAGCGTGCAGTTTCTTTTATTGCTCCTCTGTGTTCACAACTGCGACGAGATTCACACAAACTAGATGAGACACGCTCGTACGGCGGGGCCCACATGCATGACGACAGCCTTCAGACGCACTCAGACAAACGAGATAAAAGTCACACAGGCTTTAATTCCCCAGCATTCGTTTCATTGTTTTACAGCATTCTGAGGGTTGTTGAATCAAACAATAGCTTTTTACTGTGAGCCTGAACTCACTGCACCGCAAGAGTGTTTGTGAGAAACTCCATCATAAAACGGGATATGAATGGAAAAAACTAAGAGAGCGAGCATGGCCTCAACTGATGTCTTCCAGTTGTGTGACCTCTCTTTCCTTCTGCTTCTTTTTTCTGTCTCTGTGCTTCTCTTGGTTTAATAAGGCCAGCTGTAGAGTCTGGCTCTCTTGGGAAACACAGCAGAGTGTGGCTGGCGCTGAGGCTGCATGAGGCTGAAATTGGGGCTGGGGTGGGGAGCGAGTTGGGGGGTGAGCACTTCCGACCGGTTTCCCGATGCAATGCACCATGCAGTCTGGAGCGCTGGCAGACGGCCACCATCTCTTTCCCATTCGTCTTTTTAGTTTTAACCCTTCTACATTACTTGCCTTCCTTCTCTTGCTTTTCAGCTTCCCTTTTTTTAATATATTTTTCTTCCTGTTGTCATTCTGTGCCTCCTGCTATGGAAGCCGAACAATACCTTTCAATGTTATCACAACAAGTCCTGATCCTCCCTTCTACTCTGTTTTATACAAAATGAAAGCATCTGACAGCTACAACAGACAGCTTACCTGCTTGGGCTATCTCTACCCATCTATACATCTGTGTTTTGGCATCATCTCAGGTCCAGGCCTGCTTCAGATATATGACAAGCCCCTGACCAATGCCAGAATGGTGAGATGTATATCTTTCTTTGTGTGAGTTGTGCTTTTGTGTGAGTGTATGTGTCTGAGAGAGATTGGACCCAGCTAAGCTGGTGGGTGTTTTTCATCAGACTAATGAATAATATGTCTGAGTTGAGAAAAGAGTATAAAGAAAATGGAGAAGAGGAAGGGAAAGGATGGGGGAGGAGACGGGTGGGGTAATGACTATCAGATGGTGTTCTACTACTGTGCTGCTGCCACCACTACAGCTGCCGCGTCTTTTAAGGGGAGAAAACCACTCTGTTTTACAATTCATATACAATATATTGTTGTTATACTCCAGAAGTGTGGAACAGCCACCGTGAGAAAGAACAGCTCAAATTTTGTATAAGAGAGAGTTAAAGGGGCCCAGTTACATACAATGACCTTAAAAATGTCTACACCAGTAGCTCACTCTGGCTGCATTCAAAGGCTTTCCCAAATTATGGCACCCTGATGGCCTATTATATTTGATTCCTGTCTTTTGGACTTTTTAAAATTTTTGTTCTATTTGTTATATTGCTAAAAAGGTTTTTGTATCAACCCTAACATGACTGGAGGTACGATATCGAGCATGTGTGCAGTGAGGAAACAAGGATGAAAGGGAACCCAGCAATTCCCAGATGAGGTGTAAAAAAGAAAGAGGAAAAAGTCCAAGATTAGGTATAAACAAGGGGCAAAAATTATTAGATGCCAAAAGAAAAAAAAAAGTTGGAATTCATTGAAGTAGAAGCTAAAGCTGCAAATGCTGAATAGGTAGATGCTTTAGTAAGTACTGTCAGATGGCATAAAACCAACGTTGCAAAAATTCCTCTAAGGGCTAAAAAAGTACTAATAAGCACTAACAGGACAAATTATTGCTGTTTATTGCTTTATTTTAACAAGAAAATTTATTGTTTTTTTAGTTTTTGGTAAAGGCATAGGGCTCCATTAAATGAACTGTTCAACTTTGAATACATATATGCCCAATAAAAGCCATTTTTCTTTTTAGATTTCTTGAGATGGACTCCCTTTTCATATGTTTGTCATTATTTTTAGTAAAGATGTAAGATGTAATAATATCTAGACAAAAAACAAAACAGAAAAACAAAACTAATGATTTTAAGAGGTTTTAAGTAAAATTATGGGAAAGAGGTGATTTGAAGAATTTAAATTCACCAGTGATAGACCCAACATTTTGAAAAAGACTACTCCAGTGATAGACCCTATATTTTGAAAAAGACTACTCGGTTTGTTTAAATTTCGAAGTATCATTTCAATTTGTATAATAAAATCACTATGAGCACTTTTATTTCATACCTAAAATCTGTTCTATGTACTGCTCATGTTCATGCTGTTCAACCTGATTGATAGGCCTTTCCTTTAGAGGCATGTCCATCCACATCATGTCAAACCCAGGCTGTGTTGTGGACTTAAGTCAACAATTTTATGTAATTTTATGTAAATTGCACCATTATTTTCCTGTAATATAGATCCTTCCTTTTCATACAACCTTCCCTGCCCAAATACAGATGTGCTATTCAAAAAAAGACTCATAGTCAACATTATTTCAAGTCCAATGTGTTTTAGCCTGGAGGCAGTAATTCAGAGTGAAATGGATGCTGTCAGACCAGCCATCCTCTCCGGAGAGATGCAAATACATGGAAGATCATGCTAATGCATGTAATGATGGACCACAGTGGGTGACGCTGGGTTGGAAAAATATTTCATGGAGCAGAGAACCAGAACTGTATAGAAAAACAGTGTCTGTATATACTGAGTTGACAAATTGTCTGTAGATAAAAAATGTGCTGAAGGAAGTTTAATCATGGTGAGTGGGTGATGGCTACAGGCTAGCTTGATATTTTACCCTCTAAATGTTTTAGGAGAATCCAAATAAACTGTTTAACAAGCTTGTGTTTCCATCATTACAGTATCTTGTCTACAAGCCAGAGCTGAAACCCTTCAGATGAAATTTCATGTGTTGTATTCTCTAGAACCTCATTGACGCAGTCCATTCAGTGGCGTATCCTGCTTCACATTCCATCTGCTTTAACTGCCTTTATCCATTTATGTCAAACATGCCAAGAAGAACCATTATATTCAAGTGATTCTGAAATGTATCATGAACCTAAAGCCTACTGTCTACTGAATTAGTTGCACCTATTTTCCCCCCATTGCAAGAGTAGTGATGCTTTAAATGGGACTGTGAGTATTTAATGCATTTTGGTTAGTTTCTTTACCTAAATATTGATTATTTGGCAATGGACTGTAACTTCAACCTAAGTGTTGTAGGCTGCTTATGTTTGAATGTGGTTAACAAGGGGGACCCATTTCTGATTAGAGCTCAAAGACTTCTCAGTTCTTTAAAAAGATGGCCTTAAGTGCGCCTAAAATGTGTTTACTACTCAAGGAAATTTGTTTCAATTTGTTTTTGTTTGTTTTTTTCACTTTGAGACAAAGCTTTGACCTCCACATACTGTTTCCGCCCTCCTCAGTGTTTCAAGTGCGTTGTGTATGTGCTGAAATCAACCACTGCAACCAACACTGGCTTCTGTTCCTAAACTAAATACCACAGCATAAACAGTACGCCTGAGACACAAGGAAATAGGCTGGGAGTCAGGGGGGAGAGTGTGGACGCAAGAGGAAAAATCGACAGAGAAATTGAGAGTGATGAATGCTGACCGTAACATTGTGTAACTCACATATTATTCATTATGCCATTGGTTTTCAGCAGCACCTTACTATTGCCAAACTACACAGAAGATGCATACCGGCAATAGCAGCTTGGGTTAGGGTTTTCACAAAGGTACTACTGAGGATCTTGGACTTCGTAACTAGGTTTTATATCTGCTGTCAGTGTTTAATCATTGTTGATTTAATGACGGAAAATCATGGTAAGGTCTTGCAGCTAAACACTAATAGGAGATAAAACCAAAGATTTCCGCTCTTGTCTGATAGCTGTATTTTGTGTTTCCTTCTCAATCATATTTCATTTTCTTTTCCACACATATTGCTTTAGGAAGTAAATGAAGATGAAGATACATCCTTTGGATCCAAGAAAACTCATCTTTTTAACAAAAACACTGAGCTCCTAATGTAGTGTGTCTTGTATTAGTACTCATACCCATCAGCATGTATTTTTTCATGTTACAAACACAAACTAAAGCTTTTTCTCTGGATGTCAATGTGGTATAGTAGCACACACAGTATAGAACAACTTTGCCATCTAAATAGGGACATTTCTGCCCACTCAGAGACTTTATGGAAAACACCTTAGGAAGGCATTTTTCAAATTTGGCAAAATATTTTCCATTAGATTTAGGTCTAATATAGTTAATATAGACATTTCATCTCTGCATTATCTTCAAGGTTGTTGCTATGATGGAAGGTGAACCTCTACCCTAAGATCTCCTTGGATTCTCCTGGATCTTAATCCATTCCTTGTCTCATCAGCATGATGCCATGATTGTGTTTCACCTTTAGGAAAAGGTTGAGGAAGATGAACAGTTTTACTTGTACAGTTTTCCATCACACATAAGACTTTGCATGAATGATAAAGGGCTCAACATGGACCTGATCTGAACACAACCCCTTTTTGCACATGGTTTGTGTCATAAATACTAGTTTTGGTCTTATGGCTTCCTTTAAACAATGGCCTACTCTTGGATGTCCTTCACAATGGTTCAGTGCTGAACTTACTGCTGTACTGCTCACGGATTCTCCCATTCAAGTTGAAGCTCTCTACATTTTTCTGGTGCGATCGAGAGAATTTTGGGACTTGAATGTTGTTTTGAGGGTACACTGTGTCAGACACATGGAGAGGACATCAATGCAATGACTGAAGGTTTGACTGGCTATTTATACTTATGCTTAGATAACACCACCAGAACAGTGAGCTGTTTCCCTAATAGTATACCCTGGACTACCTGTGATCCAAACAATAAAAAAGAGCCTTTATTACGGAGGAGAGGAAATTATTTAGAAGTGTATAAAGGCAACTTAAGGTTAGGATGAGAAAAAAGCTAAGTGTTATACAGGAAGAAGATGGAAGGCAAGCCCCAGCAGAACAATACCAGAGATGTAAATCCCTTTATTGTCCCACAATGAGGAAATTTACTCTCTGCATTTAACCCATCCACTTGCAGAGTAGTTGGCTGCCATTGTGTGGTGCCTGGGGAGCAGTTTAGGGTTAAGGGTTTCACTCAGGAACCCAGAGTGCAGGCTATAGGGAGCGACCAGGTACTTGCAATCTTCTTAGAGCACAAGTGCACTGCTCTAACCACTAGGCCAATACTCCCCAAGGGATGGAGAAGATCAAAGGCTTCCAGCAGAAGGATGATCAGAGAGACAAACGTCTAGACAAGGCTCATTAACTGACCTATTCTTCATTTAGTTTAGTTCAGTAGTAAGCTCAGATATGCTCTCCTTTGACCAAAGGCCTTGCTCTCACACCTTTAATTTTTCATCTACCATCTCTGCCATGAAGCCTCCTGTTTCTATGCATTTTTTCTCAAACAAATCAGAAGAAGGTGCTGCTCCCTCCACTTTCAACAAACCCACTGTTGCTTAGGCAAGGAAGACAGCACTGTGAGAATCATGTTCTTAGATTTATCCAGTGCATTCAACAAATTCCAGCCTGACTTACTTTGTAAGAAATTAAAGTTTACCTGACAAACAGAAGGGTCAAGTCGCTAAACAGATAGTAGGTAGCACAGGAGCAACACAGGGGACAGTAATCTCACCATTCCTTTTTACTCTGCGTGCCTCCGACTTCCAGCATAAGACTGCAGAAATACTCAGTTAACTGCAGCCACTGGTTTTATTGGAGATGGACAAGAAGCTGAGTACAGGGAATTATAGACCCGCTTTGTGACATGGTGTGGATAAAATCATTTGATCCTAAATATGGAGATGTCTAAAGAAACGGAAACAAGTTGAATCCTATAAACATAATGGGAGAAGAAATGAAGGTGGTAGAATATGATACCCTGGTGGTCACCTGGATAAGAAACTACACTGAAGACACAACTATGAAGCCGTGTACAAGAAGGGACCGAGCAGATTGTATTTCCTAAGGAAACTTAGGTCCATTTGCAAACTTATGTTTGCAAATGGTGCATATTGCATGATGCATGTATTGTGCTTTTTCAGTCTGTTGTTGATAGTGTGATCTCCTCCCATCATCTGCTGGGGTAACAGTATTTGATCATGAAGATAAACAAGCTGATAAAGAAGGCTCGTTCTGTTCTAGGAACTCCTCTTAGACCTCTGGAGATTTTTTCACTGGGAAGAATTAGTTATATTATGAAGAACATTTGGGACGACAGTCAGCATTCTCCTTAGAAGGCTTAAACAATAACAGAGCATCTTCAGTCAAAATCTTCACGAGATTTGATGCAAGACAGACTGATTCAGAAGATCCATACCTACAGCTATCAACACCTGTCAATGAGCCCATTTAATTTACCCTTTGGTTTGAATAATGTTATTTTTGAATTAATTGAATTGAACAGAACTTAGATTCAGTTCAGTTGAACTGAAGTGTATTGAATCGAATTTGAAAAAGAAAAACTCTCCTTGCCTAGCCTGCCAATTTAAGTGGTCAGCCGTTTCTTGCTAAGGCTGCAGATCTGCTAAACAATCTTGTAAGAAACCTCTAATTCCTTCAGAAAACCATCCGTATTTATTTTCAGGATCAATTACACTCACGGATGGACTCTTTACTGATTTGATACTTCTGATTTGCTATCCTATCTGGAGAAATAATGAGAACCACATTATTATTTGCCTTCCTCTGTAGAATGTTCTGATGGTTGCAGGTGACTCTTGATCTGAAAAGACAGAAGGTTTTGGTGTAAGCACAGAATATGATCAATAATGATCCAAGTTAGATTCTTGTTAAATGCACTAAATCTAAATCAATTTAAATAATAAACTTTAGGCCCTCTAGTGTCAAAAACTGTGAAGTTCAAAAAGCTTCGGCTGTGGCTCAGTTAATCCATTAGCTAAACTTATTTAAAGCTCAGTCTGATCGGCCAGCTTTAATGGATGTGACGCCCCTTGGTTTAACGTCCAGGGGAAACATATAAGAGGACAGAAGAGTGAATGAAAGATGGCAATTAGAAAAGCAAACTCTTAATTTAATATTCACAGTCAATACTTAATCACTGTCAACAATGTAGCTGAGCAAAACATGACATTTAATGTCCATTACTGAAGGTCTGTTTTTTCATTTAACAGGACAAACTTGGGGGAAAGCATTTTTCTTTATTACACAATTCATCTAAGAGACAGACTTAAACAAAATGATAAAAAAAAGGGAAATCAAAGACATTTTAAAACATTTTAGTCACAACTTATAACAGATTCAATGTTATTCCTTTGGCCCCTCTTGCTGGATTTTTTACTCCAAACAGCTGACAGTGTTTTATCTGTTCATCTTATCTGTAAACCTCATTCATTTTAACTGGATGGAGAGCTGAAATGGTCTCTGAGGGTGATGCAATCAGTGTTTTTGGGTGGATATCCCCTGGAAAGGATCAGCATGCAGCCAAAACAAACTCCTGCTGATGGCTCGCCTCTTGCCTTCGGTCTCTGTGGTCTGCTTTCAGACAGCAGCCGAGGGACTCTGAGGGCTCAGAGGAGGAGGAGCATGACAGTCCTCTTGGCCCTCCCTCAAAATATAAGCCCAGAGGCAGGCTGAAACACTCAGACCGCACGCACATGTGGAGCAAACAGGCAACGAGAAAGGACAAGGGAGAAGACAGCAAAGGAGCATAAAGCTGCCAGCACAGAGCAGTCTACACTAGTTTGGCTTTTGGAAGTAAAGCAGGTAGAAAGAAGTTATAAAACAAGAAAAGAGACGTTAAAAAGAAAAGGCTCGATCTTCAGGTGCTATTTTGAGTTCTGTATTATTCGTAAAGGAGTGACTTAAGATTTTAAAAGACTTTGGTGATGTGAAGTGTTATGGGTTTTAGTTTCTGAGTAGATAATAGAAGAATAGTGCAGAGCTGGAATTTGAATGCACCTGCAGCAACAGATCAGAAGACTGACCTTTTCTGGCCTTGATCTGTAGATCAACCTGCTGATGTTTTACTAACGAGGGTTATAAGCCAAGCCCACTTTGTCAAACGCTAATTGACACTTGTTGGGAGCTCCACTGCTTTTTGCTGCCGAATTCATCAAGGTAAAAATGACTTTTGCCATGCTACGCACTCCACCTCCAGCCGGCCGCTTCTTGTATGGAGACATCGGCCTCCTATCAGAAGACGACGATGAGAACTGCAGCGAGGGGTCAGGCTCTGAGGACCGAACCAGCAACTCTTCCAATTCTGCATCATTTCGCCAGTCTGCCTTCCACATCAAGGTGAACAGAAAGAGGAAGATGTGTGGGAGTGCAGGTGTAAGTGTCTCTAACCTGACGGGCAGGCTGGGGCCCCCAGGCTCATCTCCTCCTGGGGAAGTTCGCCAGAGAACCGCAGCCAATGCACGTGAGAGAGATCGCACCAATTCAGTCAACACGGCGTTTACGGCGCTGCGCACGCTCATTCCCACTGAGCCGGCCGACAGGTATGGAGTCACAGCTTTCATTCATGTTTGTAAATCTGAATAAGCATTTGTTATTTCCAGCAGTAAATAAAACATTCTACAATGAAGACATTTCTGATATCTAAAACTTTTTACCGTAGGTTTAGTACCAGTATTATTTCTTACTGTTTTTAATAAATCTTTCCGGACTGCAGGAAACTCTCAAAGATCGAGACGCTACGTCTGGCCAGCAGCTACATCAGCCACCTGGGGAACGTGCTGCTCCTTGGCGAAGGTCTTCATGACGGACAGCCCTGCCACGCCCCCTCGCCTCCGTTCTTCCACGTCAGCTCCTCCCCCACCAGAGGATCCGACCAGTCGGCTCAGCCTAAGCACATCTGTACCTTCTGCCTCAGCAACCAGAGGAAAATGGTGAGCTGAAAAACAGCAAGTGTGAGAGATATCAGCTGAGAAGGTCAAATCAGAATGTATTCATTGTGACTGGAATGATAAGGAGATCAGGGTGGTCATAGCGGAGGGCCGTTGAGTGAGGTCAGTTTTGTGTTAAAGCCTGACCCGAGATCAGCAACTGTGCCAATAAACCTCAGCAGCCCTGAGGTTCTTTAAAAGTGCAACCTCGTTTAGAGTCCACTTTTAAGGGTGAATAACCGTGCAATATTGCCCTGCTGGGGGTTGGTTTTATAAGACCAGCTGTCTTTAAAGTTCAATGTGGTTTCTAAAAAATCCTTTGCACTCCATATACATGATTGTTTTCCGGACACAGGAGTTAGAGAGAGCTCAGGGGGACCCAAGTCTTTCCTCAGCAACTCAGACAACCATGAAAAATAGGAATTTAAAGTTTACAGGAGGTTTCATACAGAAGAAGATTTATCACCAAGAGTGTTTTCAATCTGTCCAAAACAGTGTGTAAGATAAAAAAAATAAAAAAAAACTGTAAGGAAATGACAAAGTTTTGACCAAAAGTCATTCAAAAGTAACTGCTGCTACATTTTTATACAGATACAAAAACTAATGAAAAAAGCTTAATATAAAAGACGCATGCGTTTTTAAAGACCTAAAGCAAAAAGGTGAACCTCGGTAAGTGTGAGTTTCTGCCAGACTGATCCAGCACAGGAAATTGACATAATCAAGAACACTCTCCCATAAGAAAGTCACTGTTCTGATGAGAAATAACAGGGAATGAAGGATTGCCATCAGCTGAGTGAAATCAAATATTTACGAGCCCAGTTCTGGTTTTGACAAACAGAGCGGCGAATGATAGAGAGTTGACGTCCACTCAGGCCTTCCTCTATAACCGGGTCTGCTGCCCATTTAGCAGGATTTATTGGTAAGGAGCTGACATCTGGCAGACTCCCCTGTTACCCCAGCAGTGTGTGAAAGCTAATACCCTCTTCAGTGTCTAAACCCAGAGACCCTTTAGCTGAGGGATGACGGGAGTCCCAGCAGCGCGAGTCCCCCCTTTCCCCCTTTTGCCTCACCCTCTGAACTTGTGCGCCTGAAAGCCTAGACGTCCTCGATGTCCACACCAAGAAGCCGTCAGCTGGGAGAGACCGGGCTGAGCCCAATCTTATTTTCACTACAAATTTTTTTTCTGTCTGTCCCCCCTCTTGCTAACCTCCTTCCTCCTTTATTCTCATCCACATTCCCTTTAAATCTCAGTTTTTACCTGACCCCAATCCCCAACCTCCCCCGCCACTACCTCTTTGCATATCGATCAGCCCAGCGTAGGTCGTGGCTGTCAGTAAGAAATGTGTAACAGTATCTGCGGCTGCCAGCCCAGTGCTGTAGATGCATGACCGAGCTGTAAATGCCTGCTGCGCAGAAAACAATTTTTAAACTTTCTGGTGTCAGAGCACTCGAATGCGGACACTTTGACAAAATCCCTCATTACCTGCTGTCAGTCACATTACACTGGTTCCCATTATAGCGAGATAAAAAGTCCCACTGTTCTTTTGTGAGTTAAACATGTTCGACTGATGAAGTGAGACCACATGATAATCATCATCTTTTATTTATTTCTTGGTTATGCCCTCAAAGTGGTGAGGAAAAACAAATGAGGACTATGTGATCCAAGTTACTGGAAGGGGATTGGGAATATTGTCCACAGATTTACGCCACATTATTGTAAAACTCAGTCGAACTCCAGACACAGTGGTGCAACTCACTGGTTTGTGTAATTAAGTGTTTCTTAAGCTCACCTTCATCCATGCAGATCTACAATTCAGACTAATTCAAAAATCAGAAAGTTAAGTTTTGATTAATTTAGAGAAAGCTGGATAAAGGAGGCAAAGGTTACTATTGTTTTCATAACTGCCCCCTGACCCTTTGTATAGATCTGTTATGTAAGAACAACACTGTAAGTCTGCTTCTTTTTATTTGCTTCTTTCATATTTAAAACTAGAACCTAAGGTTTCAATCACAGGGGTGGGCCCTAATAGGTGTGGGCCCTTGGACCCTTGCCTGGAAAACCCAGTGGATCTATTACCTGTAACAGAAAGAGATCATATTGCAGTAAGTTTATTCTGTAAATAAAATAGGAAGTCCTCAGAGAGGTGAACAACTAACAGGTGGTCTGCTAAGTGTTCACAAATCTTAGCCGTAGCTAATCTATTCAAACTGAAGACATTTGAATTAAACATTGACTGCCCTTACAATTTATCATTTTCATTTAAAACAGTTTGTCTTTATGGGCCAATATTACCAACTTAACACATTCACACTACCCTTTTCCTGAGTTCTTTTACTGTTATGTTATCCATATGAAGCCTTAATACATTATCCAGTATGGACGTGTGAATAAATCCAGAACATATATACCAGTTATAACTGACTTGACACGAGCTCGTAGGACGGCCTTACGTAAATATATTACCAGAATGATTGACAATTAGGAGGACCACTTATTTAGATGATCCACCCGGAAGTAAAAGATCGGCCTCTATACCTTTAAACTCTGCAACAACAGCATCACAGAAAAAAATTGTACTACAAGGTCATCCTCTAGTTGAATTCTTTCAGCTGTTTTCATAACCCTATTAACAACCTTAAGAACCCCTGCTTGTAAATCCATTGTTTGTTATTACTAATCAGCTTTTGGACATACATAAATTCTGGGTGAAGTTCTTCTTTGGGGTTGACTTTTTCAGTTAAGGCTGTATCCTTTGTATTACTGCCACCTGCAGGTGACATCCATTACGCCGTTGCTGTGTTAAGTGTAAAAAGCACAAAGTAATTCACTGGGAGTAATTTGCATGTGTGAAAGGTGCTAATTATTGTTCGACCTGGGTATGTGGTCCCCACTAAATTATTGGAACTTATTTGTAAAAGTGATCTAAAATCCCTGCTATTAGGTCAGACTTCTATGGGCTGGACCAGCAAACCCATCTGGTCAGCTGATTATTGGTAAAAGAAACAATTTTAAAACAACTACATTAACCTAGTAAAGTAAAACCAACTTAAAGCTACAGTGTGTAATTTTCAGCGACATCTAACGTCCAGACTGCAGACCGCAGCAACATGAACATCTCCCCCCCCGCTTCTCCCCCCCAACAATACGGCGAGCGTTACGGGACAAAATGTCTTCATCACCTACCTTCTCAAGTGATGAGGTTTGTTTACATAGATAATTTTAATACTGCCATCTATTGTTCAGTATCGTCTCAGTTCATCTCTCTCAACTTGCCGTAGTTTCTTTCGAGCGTAATGGGCGATCTCGCAATCGCTAGTTTGTTGGCTCTGCGCTGCCGTAGCGCAAAGATGTCTGCCTCCATGGCTGCGAGACCCGCTCCTATGTAATTATAAATAACGAATTCTAAGGCAACGCAAATATTAAGGTTAAGAGGCTGAGCTCGTAGATGATGATAAATAACATAGTTATGTATAATATATTACAATTCTGACTGTATATCCCTGTAATTATTACACACTGTAGCTTTAAATCTGACATATAGACTTGGAAAAGGTTTTGCCGACACTTTTTTAGATTCTGTGACTATATCAAAATGTGGCTGTCCAGTAGTAGATGGATTTCATCTAAACTGAAAATGTTCTGTATTAGTAAATATTAACCACCTATACTTTTTACTGAGATGATTATTGTGTTTGTACTGTAGATTGTTATGTCCTATTTACCTAACTTATACTGAAGCTGTATCAATATGTACCATCCAAATCAGCTCATTGTCCATATGCTGGAATAATTTACCAACAACTAACATTGAGAATTTATAGCAATGTCCTTACCTGTTGGAAAGTTGAAATGTTTACTCCATTCTTGGTGGGCATAGATATGACTGAGTAGTTGTAGTGGATTCGGATGCAGTTAAACAAGGGGAGTTAAATTTAGTGACATAGATGCTCTAAAAACAACAGCACGTGTAACGATGATTTAACATAAGTCTAATGGGTATAGAGATATTTCATTTCTAGTTATTTTAGATGACTAAGATCACCTTAAAAGGGGGTCTATCTGTCAAGCTGAGTGTTCTGCAACTAAAGATAAGAAATACCTTTAGTGTCCCACTGTGGGTAAATTTGGGTGTGAAAGTGGCAAAGTGATACAATTAAACTTGCAGGTGAACGCAGACAAATTTTTAGAAAGTAAAAAAAATAAAATAAATCAAATATGAAATGTATAGCAAAATAAAAAAGGGGGAAAACAACTTTCTTTATTATGGAAACTAGATATTTAGGTAAGAAAAAAATAAATACTCAAGTTAAATGTATAGTATATAGTATACGTATGTTTAAGTCTGGTTTATAGATGAAAAACTTTAGCAGTACGTATCATTTTGGCCACAAATATCTGTGCAGACACGAGAACTGATATACATACATATAAATAAATACATACTGAGCAGATTAGAAAGTGAACAAATAATGATATAAATTGCTGAGCTTGTGGGGAGCAGCAAAAATGAGCAACAGGAACTAGAAGGATGGATCTACTGTGGCGCCTCCACAGTGTAGCAGCACTGGATGTGTCTTTGGTTTCCTGCATGTTGTTATGAAACAATATATTTCTCTAGTACTGGATATTAAACAGAATGTGTCAATATCAGATTAGTAATCTTATCTCAAAGCTATAGGATAGGTGTTCTACAGTTTGCATGTTCTCTACATAGATAGATTGTTTTTCGTGCGTGGACAAAGGTTTCCTCCACAACTTTTTTTTAAAAAGTGGAGGTTTTAATTGACCTTCAAAGAGTGTCTGTGACTGCCTGTCATTTAGCTCTCTGTGTTTATCGGACTGTTGGCAATAATAACTTTAATAGCGGGAGGGTTTATGTGGGCAGGAATCTAAATGAACGACATCACTGATATTTACAGCAGAAATAGTGTTTAGGCATTGATGGTGTACTACAGTAAAAAAAGATTAGGTTTTAGATGTAAAAACCTTTACTCTGGATTGTTGTTTCTTTGTGTTTTAACAAAGTTATCCTTAATAATGAGGTGTAGAATGGATAGTCTATAAATTCCTGTGCTCCACTTTAGGTGATGTAAGATCTCACATCTGGACTGTGTAAAATTATGATTAAATACGTTCCAAATAAAAAAATGTTCTACTGCTTTTGAAAATATTATTAAATGTTGAGTAGTCTGTATTCTCCCCTGGCATATAAACAGTTAAGTGTTATTGGGACAAAGTTGGAATATTTATTTGCTCAATTTCTGGAGTGTTTTGAAGTGGGCTGAAGGGCAGAGTGGCTGCTGGTGATTACAGGGAAGCAGACGATATGCAGAGGTAAAAGGGGAGTTTCTGTTCAGAGCTCTTTCTCTGTATGTTTTTATAGTTATTGAGGTTCATCACCGCTGTCAGGTCTGCTTAGACCAGCCGCTTCAGTTACTCCAGTCCAATGCAGGAGAAGGTGAAAGTGAGAAAAGTATACAGTCATTTCCTCTAATTATGGGTGACTACAGTATAACTGTTTCAAAACAAACAGTCATGTTCCTAATGACTGCTGCACACCGCGTTACATGTTAAATATTCAGCCATGTGATGAGGTGGATACTAATTGGATTTGTTAATCTGCCTGAACTCATCCAGGAAAACATGAAATAGAAACAAAATAAGACTTTTTTTTAATGTTTTTTTCATACAAGCATCTTATGGGCAGATAACTTTGCATTGGAAAAAAATATAAAAACAAAGATGCAATCTAGTCATTGCAAAAAAAACACACAAACAAAAGATTCTTTAATGTTTCATATAAAAGATTTTCTTGTTTAGTTTTTTTATTCATCTGACACATATAGTTCAAAATACACACATGTTGATATGGGACAGTGGATGGCTAAATGTCTGTCAACTGGCAGGTTGCAAGTTTAATTTCAACTTCCTTCTAGCTTCTTAAATATAAAACTGCTCAACGGACTTAATGACAGTTTTTGCGTCCAGGTGCAGAAATGTGACTTTGATTTAAAAACTATTTGGTAAGCAGGCACCACAGGAAAACTTTTAATCCTGTAAATTTATTTTGATTCAAAAAGAGGTCTGATTCACATCCAGTTAAATACTTATCATTTTAAGATATAAGGATAATCCTTTTTATTATAATACAGTCCAATAATCTACACTGACACCACACCTCTAAAGCTCCTAAAGAAGCCGTTATTTCCACAAAGTATAAAACATCAACTTTTCTAATTGTCTAATAAATGCATTGAAAGGTACCACTACAATCTGCATGTTTTAATAGTTTAATCACACACTATTTAAAAGGTTTAATTATAATTTTAGAACAGACATAAAAAGAAAACCTGAACGATGAGCCCGGATCTGTTCAGGGACAGACGAACATTTTAGTACTAATGGCTTTGATAGTTGCTTTGACTGAAAAGGGGGATGTGGTAAATCATCAGAACAGACCCAAGGATAAGGCCCTGAAGTGAGGAGCTGTTTGAATCCCTCTGCTGTCCAACTGATTGATGCACATATCCTGTGAAGGCGATCTCCCTCTGCGCTCACAACAACTGTCAGGTGTCTGAAGTCTAAAGTCAGCTCACAATCCAAAACACACAACTACAGAAGAAGTAACGTTTTTGATCTAAACTTTTTTGCTACAGCACCACTAATACAAATTTACTTTTTATTAAATCAGTTAATTTAATTCCTAGAGTATTAAAATGTGCTCCTTTTAGGGTAATCAGACTAACAATTTTTTTATCAGTAACCCAGGCTCTCCTGTTTTCCTTGAGTATAAATATACAAAGACATAAAGACCAATTTCTCTTTTTTAAAATGGGACACAGGAGGACAGCCTTAAAACAATAGATGTGTGTTGAATATCATAAGTCAAGAAACAGCTACAAGACAAGAAGCAGCTGCTCATCAAACCCCGGCTCTATCCTCAACCAGAGCATCAGTTCAATCAGGAGCTGTGACACACAAAGTTGGACAGTCCCGCCAAGACAGATTGTAAAAAGTATTGTAAGGGCAGGTCAAACTGTCCCCGTTTACTAATAGAGAAATGCATCATATGTATCAGTGTGAGGTTATATTGCTGCAATAAAAGCTCTTTATAGCTTTTTACAGTGTCAGGCTCAGTGGACCCTTTGAATGCCATAGATGGTGCGTGGGCCCCTCATGGATTTGGTTTTCTCCCTTCAGATCTTATCTGTTGATGTGTGGAAGCTTATGAGGCTGCATAAACATCTTGAAATCTCGGTAGGAACCATTTTGCTTTTCCGAGACTTTTTCTAGAAGCCTGTTTGCTTTTGGTGGCAGGGAGCTTGGGGGGACAGGTGGTACTTCAGATAGTCTTTCCGTACTAAACAACTTTAACCATGCTAATTTGTCTGCTTCTGGTTTAAGGGCACAGAACTCAGTATATTTTTACAGCCTTTTCCATAAATGCTGCCTGTTTCTATTGGCCCGAATTGGGAAGAGGGTCAGCTCTAATTAATGGCAAAAGAAAATAAAAGTGGCAATTTGTCTGCCAATGACTGCAATTGCGGAGAACGTCTTTCCTTTAAATCTCTATATTACAAGTTGAGACAATTTACCCAGTATCAGGGTTTTTTTTATAGCTCTTTTTTAAGGAATAAATAGAAGTCTCATGTTTGGAGAGGACATAAAAACTCTGGAGAATATCCAATTATCTTGGTACTTATAGTGTGGTTGCTGTAAATAGACCATTGTTTCTTTTGAAATGGGTGATTTTATTGGCCTTTTACGACACAGCCCATATTTATTTATGATTTGAGGGAATTTCTCAAAATGAAAAGGAGAGGTTCAAAGTCAGAGACGCAACAAATGCAGCATGATGCGCGTGCTCATGATATCACAAGCTATTTATTGGCTGTTCAGGGCTGTTTTGTATGTCAAGTGATCCGTGGGTCTATGAAAAGGAAAAGAAGACCAAAATCTATATGGCAGAACCAGAAAACAGCTTCCATTTATCTGTGCATAAAAGCAAATAAAGACTTAATCAAAGAGACTTGCAATAACCAAAAGCTTTTGTTATTTATTTGATGACTCAATTGAAGTGTTTTTCATATTTCTGCCCACATGGTAACCTCACAAACACACAGACATGTCCTCCCTTGGCTGGCTTTCTGTGTCTGGAAGTCATTGGTAGAACTGTGCAGAGAAACAAATGAGCTAATTGTTCTGTAAATGATTTATCCTCTGCTGAGGCAGTGCAGCCAGTGTTTAATTCAGCGGCTGCTATTAGAAACACATTGACGCTGAGCTTTGATGGTGATGGTAAAGGAGCCTGGAAACCGCGCTTTGTGGAACGCCCTCTCTGCTTACACTCACACCTCCACAAATGACACATCTATACACACACATGTGGCCGCACACTTCTACACAGTCCACAACCTTTCTTGAGAGTTTTTTAATAAAAGCCTTTTATTTCTGTTTCCCTTTTTCTGTCAGCCAGATGGCAGCTCTTTGCTCCTATCTAGACTGCATAAACAAACCTTGTATGATAGCTGAGGAGCTCTGGATCACCACTTTCCTTTCAACACGTTCTGAACTAATGGTGGGTAGGAAGTTTTGGAAAAAGAGACGGAGACGGGGAGGAAGGTGGCCAACAAGTCAGCGGGATAATCAACTCAGCTATTTATCCTCCAGTTTGGACGTTTGCTTCTTAGACTGCGCTGAAACTACACTTTGCTTCTTTATGGAGGCCCAATGAAGCGTGCACCTATAGAGAGCTTAAATGCATGGCTGGGACGTGTTCAAAAGCAGGCTAATGGCTGTGGTTCTTACAGCTTTTTCAATATTAGTCTGCTTTCCCCTGGAAAAAACGCATCACCTCACTCCTATGCATGATGCGGATATTTCAGTGTCATAGATGAAACTGATAAAACTGGAATCTAAATTGAAGTTAATGGTTTGTGTCTCATGAGCAGCAGCCTCCATGTTTTTTATTGCAACCTATGCTAATGAGGTGCATCAGGCGAACCTCATATTCTGCGGCTGACTTTTCAATGTATTCTCCCACACGTTCAGTGTGTCATGTGCATGTGTGAGCTTGGTCAGATGCAGAGCCGTCTGTATATTAGCAGCACACATGGAAGCAGTTAAAGCCCCTAATTCAACACCGACAGAAGAAGTCGGGTCAGATAACAAAATCTATTAGCAAAACTATCATTCTGTTGTCATTTGGTCTTTAGGGATGGAGTCGCTCGCAGGGCAAATTAAAACACAAATACAGAGCTCTATGCCAGGCAGAAAGAACGACAACACAGCGAACAGGAAAGCAGAAGTCGGCGATTTTAATTAGGCTGTTTTTTAAAACAATATCTGCTGAAGCTAATGACAAATTAGCGGTTCCAGGGCAGAGAACTTAGCATTGATGATAAGTAATGCTATGCGCATAATGGGACAGAACCAAGTGAAAACAAAATCGAGTTTGTTCTAATCATTAAAACATTAAAATAGAGTGGTAATAAAATACATGCTGTTGTATAAAGAGGATATCATAAAGAAGAATATGAAAACAAATTCAATAATCATGACCACAATAATCTAAAAAAAATGTACATTTGTTACTTTTTGTGCTTCAAATAAAATGAAACATTCAACAGCTTGAAAAATATCCAGAAGATATCTTCAATTTTATTTGTGATTTTTGCTCCTAGACTGAAATGAAAACACAGATTGAGCACCGAATAACCCAAGCAGTAACCGTAAAATGTTTGATCAGGAGAATATGAAAAATATCATTCTTTTCATTATATTTTTTGCTCTTTTCACAGCACCACAAGTATACGAGTTCAGCATGACAAGATTTTAGCTGTTTGAACTATCTTTCCAGGTGGAGAGATGCTACTTTTCAGCCATAGCTTTAAATCATTGCTTAGAGTGGCTGGAGCATACTTGGAGGTTGTTAGTTTTCATCACACCTTTCAGCAGTTTGATTTTTTTATTTCAAACATTTGATTGCATAACATTAAGCCTAATAAAGGTGTAAAAATGCCTCTTAAGCCACAAAACAAAGGAAAATTGTGCAGTCATCTTCTTTGGAAAAGTGGATAAGTTGTCTAAAGTAGCTGAACCAAAACATTAAACAACATTTATTTGCTTAATCATAAGGGAGACTGTCAGAGTGTGGGGTAACATCTCTGGAAGCAAAAATGACAAAAAATTAGGGCTATATAATAGATCAGATGACGATGCAAAGACTGCATAATTGGTTATATAATATAATATGCAATGAATAAATCACTTGGTCACTTTTCTTTACCAGCTGTGTTTTTCACAGAATATATTCTTGAAAGGCGAAGAAGGAGCTCTATGTTCTTGGAATGACAATCAATTTGCGTTTATAAGTATTGCATTCTAAGATATTCTGATGAAGATATCTTTTCTATATTTTGAGCTGTGTTGGTAAGAAAAGCAACACACACTCTGTGTACAACTACAAATGAACTTCACCTTTAATTCTTGTTTTCTTAAAGGTTATGCAGACGTTAGGGAAGGAAATGATCCAGAGGAAAGAAAGAATAACTTTCTAAATTATCTATTCTTTATATAGTCTGTGGTGTTATATGTTACTTACAGTCTACACTCTGACTGGTTGCAAAGTTATTCCAAACAGCTTAGTTGAGTTTATTCAACCAGCTGTTCTACACAGAGCAGTAATTTAGCCAAAGCTACAAAAATAATATTAATTTTGCAAATAAGATGATAAAAAAAAAAAAAAATCTTTTTCCATGAAGAATCTCTATCCAGGACTCTACAACTTGTATAGTTTTAGCTTAAATGGTTCAAATAAAAAAAAAAAAAAATCAGAATTAGTCACACCTTAATATCCAATATAGTCTGAAAAACGATACACTTTTTTTTCTGGTATTTCACTGAAATTACTTTAAATTGTAGGAATGGTATGCATCTTTTCTTTTTAGCAGTTTCCGAACTGTAACTATTAAAAACCTCGGTTTCTTGATACTAGGATTCAGCCAGTGTCTACGTCCAAGCCACATAATGGCAAGCTGGGACTTTTAGTCTGTTGGTTAGCTCACTTTTAATGTCTAATGTGTTATTTTTTTTAATTGATAGCCATTTATGAGGGTAACTACAGAACAGCTTATATAAGCCAGTGGAGGCGCTGACAAAGTCTTAAACATTTTCACCTAATAATCTAAAAGGCTATGAGCAGCTTTTATTTCATGGCGAAATACCAATGTCCTTATACGAATGCAGGCATGTGCCCAAGTGGAATTATTTTTTCCAACTAGTCAGTGCTGTCCTCATGCAGCCAAAGACTAAATTAGATGTTTTTATTTGACAGACGGAGCTTAAAGACAGGAAAAAAAGAGAGCGTGCATGGAAAACTCACAATTATAGGTAAAGAATCAGCAGAGTTGAGCTTTGCAAAGAATACATTGAATTTTTAATTTATGAGCTGATAGGATATTTAAAAGAGGGTCTTAGTGTCTTCACATTAAGGCTAAGAAAGGCGGATTTTACCTTAATGGGAATATAATATTATTTTAGGAGGGTGAAATCTTCATATTGTATCTTGAGCAAACATCATCAGGTAATCTTATTAATGTTGAACAAATCACCCTCGGGGGAGGCCCTGGTATGTCAATGTGCATGTGTTAGTGTGTGGAAAGAGAGAAGACTGAGGAGTCATCTGACCGTGACCTATCAGTCTTTAGGAGATTGTTTTGACTACCAGGCCAGCCTAAAGACGACCCCTCCTCCTGTTTGGATTAAACCAGTTAAAATCCTGCCTCTGCAGCTCCAGCTGTGCTTCCAAGCTGTCACTGATTGCTCACCACCAGACACTGGATGATTCCTCTAATGATTCCATCCTAATTTCTTGTAATTTCCTAAATCGGCTAATTTCAGCTCGCAGGTTTAAATCGAAATTTTCAGTGTATCCTTTTTCTCCAAACCTGTGTACTTTTCCCTCTTGTGATAAATGCCTACAATTTTCCACAGCCCTTTCCAGCAAACACGGGAGAGCACGGCTGCACTTGTGTCTCGCAGCTGTTGGTTTGATAGTTTGTGTTGGGAAGCGAGTACGATAACAGGAGTGCTGCAGTTTGGCCAGACTTTCCCAGGCTGTGTTAAATTCATTCTAACAAAAAGAAAAAAAAATGGATCTTGGCTAAAATCCCATGACGCCCACTGCCTTACACTTAGTGTTTAAGTACAAATTGCTTGATACTGGCACACTCAACTGAGTCTATAAGGTCTCTAAGAGGTTCACATCTTATCCTTTATTCAGGGGGTTTCTATGGAGAAGGTTATATAAGGGGCACTTTCACCCCTAAAAACTTTACAAATGAACACCTTACATTTTTTTAGTTATGTATTCAACTTCAATAGGTTTTCCCTGTTAACAGATCATTATTAGCAGAATAACCATTTCTGGTTTAAAGTTTAATGACATATTCCATTTGTTATCACTGTCATTATTGATAATCAGAATAGTACAATGCAAAATATTTTAATTAAAGAAAAAGCGCATAACTGTCAAGCAATGAAATGAAATACCACTGGTATTCTGATCTGCTGCCATAAGGAAAAACAAAAGTGCAACATGGAGTGAATTCTGATTTACTCATGCATAGTTAGTGCCAAAATGAAATAAGTAAAGGATATATGCAGATTTCTAAACATAAAGTCTAATATTTTAGAAAACTCTTTAAAGTATTCTTTTTTTAAGGTTCAAGATGCAAAAAAACTGTTAGGAGCAGAAAATTTTCACGGTTGGGTTGAGGTTTTGAGGATCCAAATGCAGGGGTGAGGAGGCAGAGGTGAATTTTGTAGATTTAATGAATTAACTGAGGCAAAAATCCAAAAATACAAGGAACCAGAAAACTTCAGGGGAAAACTCATGGGGCCAAAGAACCAAGGAACCAGCACTGAGGAACTGCACAGGGAGAGTATATATAGGAGATAGAACAAAGACTGGACTAATGGTTTGACAAGGAACAGGTGTGGATGTAAGCATCTAGAAGGAAGCCAAGGAAAAAGGAAACAAAGAGTAAGTCAAGAACCAAGCACTGTTAGAAAACAAATACAAATATAAGGAAACTAAAAATAAACTTAAACAGAGGGAAGAATCCTAACAAAAAGCAGATAAAACAAGGTAAAGCATCATTTGAACAGCAATGCCAGAATACCAGAAGTTCAATGATAATAGAAACATTATAAATACATCAAATCTTATTTAAATACAAATATTATTAGTCACTATTAATCAAAAACAGGTAACAAAGGATTAAAATGAATTAATAAAGCAATCTTGGATTCAAGGCTGAGCAGTATGCTTTTCATTCTTGATTTATAGGAGCCAACAGTTTTTGGATATCGAAGGTCTAAGGAGAAACCAAATGCTGCGTCTCCTTCTTTAATTCTTTTCAAATATCCTCCGTTTTTTTAAAAACCAAATTCTTGTCTAAAGTCGGTTCCTTAGGCTTACAGATCTCAAAAGACAATGTCAAAATGTAACTTTAATTAGGCGTTTGTGAAATATTTACTAGATATGACAGAATGAGAGAAACACCGATCAGCTCAGTGTATGAAGGGCTCTTGTGTACAGAAATAAATTAATTTATTCAAGTTTAGTAGGAAGCCAAATATCAGATACAATATAATTTCTTTGTTATTTGAGATGAGAACAAAATAAATCTACACTGTATCATTTATTTTGTAGAAAGAGTAGTTTATGTTTAGGTTGTAGGTTGAAATGGTTGGTATGAAATGAGGTTATTAGGGTTCTGTAGAGCATATTGTGCAATGAACTTGGTGAACTTTTGAAAGTTTGGTTCTTGTAGGAAATAGTGTCAAAACAGGGTGAGATAAAGCAGCTATTCTGTTATTCAAAAAGATGTGTGGACAGAGAAAATGCAAACTAGGGCTATGTTCACATTGCAGGCATTCAGACTCAGGTCCGATTTGAAAAATCAGATAGGTATTGGATTTAGGACCACATAGCCAGGTGGCCTGGGTCACATTTAAAAAAATCGGGTCTCTGTTGTTCAGACTGTATTGAAAAGATCAGCTACAGGTTTCATAGACGCAAAAAAATCGGATTTTGGTCACTGCAGGCTGCATTGTGAATGCAGCTTAAATGCTATTGTTCATGTTTGCTGATACTTGCTTTGGCTGCCAACTAGTAATGGTTCTATCTGTATCTAATAGCAACACTCATCTCTATCCAGCTGGAGGATAGATCGCCAATAATCGTTTTAGCGTCTCGATATACTTTCCTCAATCAGTAGGAGGACCATTTCCAGTCCAAATCCTGTGATTTCATCTTTTGATTACCACCTGATACCCGTCCAAATACCTACCCACTTTTGTTGATGTCAGTCAGATGGATTTTTCCAAACACCTACACCTTGGGCTCTGTCTGAAATACAGGAAATGTGTTACAGGTGTTGAGATGGAGGCCAAGGGGGGCGGTAGAGAAGGTTAGCTGAGATATGAGAAGGGAAAGAGTGCAAAGAGTAATAAAAAAAAACACCCTAAATCTTTTTGGCACAAAATTTTATAACCTTAGCCAAATAAAATTTGAATGAGATCTGATTTTTGATTTTTTGAGGATTATAAAACCATCAACAGCCAGACAATAGGTTTTAACAACATTAGATCAGCTCTAAATTGTTTTATGTCATAGTAAAGATTAACTACATTTTGAACTGAAAAATAACTTAATTAAAATCTTTTGAGTTCTGCTAGAAAAGCCAGCGGTGGATGGTCTGAGCAGTCAGCAAGGGAGAGGTTAGGTGAGGAGGGAAAAAGTGATGTTATTTTCCTGGCCAGATAGAGAAAGGTTCCTCACCAGCCAGGAAATCAGGGCTCCTCTGTTCCGATACCACAGATAAATGAGGAATATATCGTCTTACACTGAACTCATAAATCAGCTCATGATGTCATAGTTCATTCAGCCTATGATTGAATCAAATAAACGCGCGTTGCTCTCGGCCACCACAGCTAATGTTGCTTTGCTACTGTGTGGAATGTGTTTGTGAGTTTACTGCACTCGGTCAGGGCTAATTTACTTTCTCGGCAACCAGAAGCGAAATGCCAAGAAAACCGCATTGATTATAGAAAACCTTATTCTGCTGCCACAGCTGACTGTAAAATTGTTGGAAGAGCAAGTTCGTGAACCCTCCTGCTGGAGGTTAACATTTAAGTTAGAGATTGTTTGCATCTGGATCTGAACGTTTGCAGAAGATGATGATAGACATGCACTGAAAAAAATATTGCAACAATTTTTTGCATTTACTTAAAAAAAAAAATCTTTTCTTACTTTAACACAGTTATTGCATATTAGCAGGGTAGGACATAGAACAATTGTGTTAGAGTAACTAACTAACTAACTAACTTGAAAAATTACTTTTTCTGGTTTTACTTTTATCACACTTTCTCTCATTTTTTCCAAAAAGAAAAAAAGAACAAAAGCGAATAAACCTTTGTACACCTTGAAGTTCTAGATGATATAAGACCATGTTTTCTTTCTATTGCAGAACAAAGACAGAGACAGGAAGACAAGCATCCGAAGCTAACGTCAAGGGACAAACCACACTGACAAAATGTTCAAGATGGGGCTTCATGGGACTTTTTTTTAACAACCACTGCAGCTGGAAGACCAACCAGATTCTGATGCATTTTAAAGACCTTTGAAGGATTTCTGTAGCACTTCCTCTTCCTTTGCAAGGAAATTTTTAATATTTCCTTTTTCTATTACTTTATACAAACTCTTTGTTTTACAGCGTGGAATCATGAACAGTACTTTCCATGGATTTTCACCTGCCTATCAGGACCGTACAAAATCTTATAAGTACTTAATAAATCATGGCACATGATGACTAAAAACTTACAAATTTGTATTCATTCAAAGCTGTGTCTTATTAAAATGTAAACTGATATAAAAATGTATATTTATGTAACATAACAATATATAATGAAAGTGTGTTATTTAACAAACTATGGCATTTTTTTGATATTTTGCATTGTTTCAATTACAGGCTTTGGTTACTGACTCAGTTTGTAGCATCACAGAAAACATGCTGGAACTATGCTGGTAATGTTTCTTTCTATTTTTTTTTTTTTTTTTTTATTCATCCTTGAAAGGGAAAAGAAAATTGAGTTGACTAATAAAATGTTTTTAAATCTGGGAGTCAATCATATTTTTCTGAGTAGGCCTATACTGTATTTTCAAATCTCGCCCCAGTAATTGCTGGTTCCAACCAATAAAGCTTATAAAGTTTCCATTTTGAATTTATGATGGCATGCAGATGTTTTCTAAAACCAAATAGTGGTTTTTGAGGGACACTTTTACCACTATGAGAGACAATGAACCTATGAAAATCTTTTATAGGAGTGAACTTAAGGCATAACTTTATTACATAAATATAATCAATGTTTCTTATGATTATATTTCAGTTTAGACTTGCCCTTTAATTTAAAACTGCTATTTTGTGATTCCCTAAAGGATTTCTGAGCAGAAATGTGTCATTTTTGTTGTCTTACAACAGCTATGTTGTTGTGCAACTCTGTGCCTTGGTCAAAACGATATTGCAAAAGCATGTTGGTTAAATAAAGATTTTAATGACAAAAAAAAATCTAAAATAAAGTTGAAGATGAGAGAAAAACAGGATGAAGAAGTGGAGAAACAGTGGAGCAAAAGAGAAGGAGTGGGAGGAAAGCTGAAGTGGGTTGCAAAATTGCATCTGCAGGTATGGGTACTTGGACATCTGCCTTTGTCCCTTTGCTGTCCTCTTTTTTACCTTTCCACATGCCTGTACTCTGTTCTCCTCCTCTGCTCTTCCTCTGTTCTCCCTGGAGTGCCACTGGCCAGAATCTGGTTGGTGATGGCTTTCCAGTGTGTTCATCCTGACAGTGCATACCTTCCTGTAACCTTGTCTGTCCATCTTTCCATCCTCATCTTTTACACTATAAACTATATTTTTCAGCCTTTGAAAAGATTTTGAGATTTCTTGTAAAATAAATAAGATATTTTTCACCTTCTCTTGCGGATGTATTTTTTGTTGTATCTTCTTCAAAGTTCTGTTCAATTTTCTTTATCAATGACAAATCACTTCCCAAGCTAAACTTCATCTAATAAAGGCAGAAAGTGATTGTGGCTTTTATCTGAACAATTGTGGTACAAAATACAAAATTAAATATCTTAAGAGGTTTTAAAGGTTGTTTGGGTTGATTAAAATGGCAAACTAAGGGTTAATTTCCACCTGTTTGTTTGGGCTAAACTTGGATTGGACCTCGGGGCTAAATAAATTCAACAACTGGACATAGCCGTAAAAAAGATGTTTGATGGACATTTAACATGATTGGTGTTTGGGGGACTCTTTGGTAAACAGCTGAAACCAGATCTTTACAAATCCCAATTAAAAAGGCCTCAAAGATATTCTGCATTTCTACATGCCTGAAATTAAATCAGATCATCCATCCATTTTTTATTTTCCTCACACATTATCCCAGCTGGGGTCGGGAGGTCATAACTCCAGCTGTCTACGGGCGAGAGGTGGGGTACACCCTGGACAGGTCGCTAGTCCATTGCAGGGCAACACAGAGACAAACTCACACGCAAGTCAATTAACCTAACAGTCTAACAGTCATGTTTTTGGACTGTGGGAGGAAGCCAGAGTACCCGGAGAGAACCCGCGCATGCACAGGGAGAACATGCAAATTCCATGCAGTAAGACCCCGGGCCGGGAATTGTAGCTGGAACCTTCTTGCTGCAAGGCAGCAGTCCTACCCACTGCCCCACTGAGCAGCCCTAAATCAGATTAATATTTTTATAATTTAGTAAGAAAGGATTTTGACATGAATAAAGAAAGACATATATTCAGATTTCATCCTTTTTACCTTTCTTCATATTCAGAGAGTACATACAGACCTCATTTGGTGGAACTGCTTTTAAATTGTATGTAGCTGGCATGGAGTTCTTAGGCTTACAAGATAAACCTCCTTTTCTTCCAAATATAACAATGGTTGGTCACTTTTTTCTATTATAGTAACAGACAACAGGACATGTCTCTGTGTCCCTAAGTGCTCCACAAGATTTTCCACCTTTGCTCTAAGGCTGAGATTACACAGATTGAAACAGAACATGTTGATCTGTTGGATACAGAATATTCCTCCATCCTGAATGGTGTAACAACCTGAAATTCCCATGCTGTTTGTATTCGCCTGTAATGGTTTAAACAGATAAAAGAGGGATGTTGAGATATCTAGGATGAGTACTCAGAGGTGAAGCAGAAATGTTGAGTTCCACCTTATCTCCTTGATAGATTGGTTGATTTCAATTGAAATTTTTTATAATTTGTCAAAAGTAAGCAGTATATTTTAATGTTTGCTTGGTGTGCCTTCAGTAATACAAATACTTTGAGTTCATTCTAGTGAATAAATAAAAAATCAATAGGATTGTATTAAGGCAAAGGTATCTGTATATGTTTTACTTTTTTATTCATTTAAAGAAAGAAATTCTTTTTCATCATTCTGGAATTTAGTCAATAGTAATATTTCATAAATAACCCAAACAGACATAACAAAATTAATTTTTAGCCTGGTTTGATATCAGACAGTAGGCAAAAAAAAGTTACATCTTTATATGGTGTATAGAAACTTAAGGTTTCACTTGAGTTATCATGAAAAATTACCCTTGCACCTTAAGATTTTCATTAATTTTAACATTTCTTTAGATCTGATAATATTGCCTAAACCCATATAAAAAAAACTAAACCCACATGACAGGTCCACAATTAATTAAGCTTTAACTAGGGGATTCTTCTAAGATTATTTAACCATAATTCAGCTATTGTTTCTGTTTCCTAATTAATTTTCGTAACAACACTATAAAGCTCTTAGAGTTTGTATCCACCTTATTTTTTTTTTTTTTTTGCAGCCTGAGTGTTTGGTGAAGAAACACAGACCTACAAAGAAAAAGATCAGACTAAGAAACGGCAAAAGACCAAAGTGCCCAAAAAAAAAAAAAAAAACAGATTCATTTTGTGTCTTTTGACAAAAACCAACCGCTTTAGACAGTGCCGAAGACTTAGACACACATTTAATGCCGACGAGTTCCCTGAGGGACACCACAGACGTGGTACCAGACATCATAAAAGGATTCACCAAGCATTCGAAGTGGGGAGAAAAGCAGATATATGCTGAAAAAAACACAATATTATATCAATACTGATGGCACTTCTGGCAATATTTAGAGAAATGTGGAAAAGTGGTTTTAATGAAAACCTGAACTAAAGATAGTTATAAAGTCTGGAGAATCACTCACACTAAAGACAAAATGTAGTTCTGGCATGTTATGCTTGAACTACCCTCACACTCAAGTGCCAGAGTTGTTTTTTTCCCCCAAAAAGAGAGAAGACAGGAAAATAAAAGATGAAATCTCAGGAAACCTTCAGTGTAATTGGCCCGTACTGTTTTGGATCCTGTTGAAATGATTTGACAAATGTGTGTTTAGTCTTAAACATTTTTGTTTTATTATTGGCCCGTGATGATTTAAGAGCTTTTTCTTTCTTTTTTTTTTATTTAGGAACAAAGCAACAGCTTTGAAAAAAGTGCTCCGTGTCTACTGTGTCCTAATGGCTTCTGGTCCAGTTAGTCTGAGAGTCTGATCTCTCTAGCAGGCCGTCTGTCTGAACAGTGGAGAGTGGGGGGAAAAGGAACTGGTTCCTCCCACACAGATCAGATCAGGTTCCCCCTACGCCTACACTCACAAAATCTTGAACACACACAGATGACCATTTACGCTCTTGTGGGCCAATGAACTTATGCACAAATAGATGAGCGCACTTTATGAATGGACGTGCACGCATGTGCATGTGCTCACACTCTGCACTCTGAGGGTCTGTAGTATAGCTTAGCCGAGTAATGATCTCTGTATTTTACATCGATGAAGCAGATCAGCTGAGTGTGCTGGCTGCTGTGGTGTATTAAAGTGGGAGGTTTTGGACTAAGGTGAACCGGAGGTTGGAGAATCAACTGGTTCTAATTATTGATATAATGGCCTTACAAGGATGCTCTTTGACAGATTTATTTTAACAGAGATAGTTAGAAAAACCATCACCTTAGAAGAAGAATCAAGGATAGGACCAAAATGATTAATCAGAGAGTAATTGAAATTCTTGCAAAATAGAGTAAATGGATGTTTAGATTTAAAGAGGAAAGAGATTTTTTTATCCGCAAAATGGTTTCAGCTATATATTTGAGGGAACAAATAGAAATAGCAAGGAAAACTGATTAAAGCCAATTTATCTTCGCTTGGCAAAAACAGTTGCTCAACTTCTTGCACAGGAATTTGAACAAATTCATTGATCAAATATCTTTTGAAATAAAAAAAATGTCTTTCATATTGTATTTTTTGTAAATGTCCTAAAACAGACTCTAAAGCTGCTTATGGGGATTTGACTTGTTTGTCAAGGTTTTCATTTTAATGTTGGTTACGGAGGTCTACTTTTCCAGAAAAGACACTTTACACATGTCTGCTGTTCATTTAGCTTTATTGCAGTTATTTGAACTGAAGAACTAAAATAAAAGGTTCAATCAGAAATGTTAAACCCTTTATGACGTGATTCATTTTTGCTTGTTGTGACCCTCTTTCCCACAACAACAAGAAAATAAAGAACAGCATTTGTATTCAACAACTACTTCTCTGCAGGTAATCAAAATACTTATATAAAAATTCATAAAACTATGTAAACAAATATGTAGACGATGCATGTTAAAATATAGCAAACATGTTACAGACTTTACTGGTTACTGCAAGTTAACTTAACCCCCAATCGGAGCAATAGCCTCTCCAATGAAGCTTGTTTACAAAACAGATATCTCTTCATGTGTCTGAAGTGTTTTTGGATTAAAACGTTTTTGTTTATTATTCAATGGACTAACTAGAGGTGACCAGCCAGAAATTACTCACATAAATGTTGTATTCCTAAAAATGCATAGAAGTTAATGATTTTCATATATACTACCTACCTACCAAAATATATATATATATATATATATATATACACTGCTCAAAAAAGTAAATCAGCATTTGCTAGATCTGAATGAATTAAATATTCTCATTCAATACTTTGTTCAACGTTGAATGTGCCAACAACAAAATCACATAAATCATCAATGCAAATCAAGTGTATTTACTAATTGAGGACTGGATTTGGAGTCACACACAAAGTTAAAGTGGAAAAACACACAACAGGCTGAACAAACTTTGAGGTAATGTCCTTTAAACGGGTCAAAATGAGGCTTAATATTGTGTGTGGCCTCCACGTTCCAGTATGATCTCCCTACACCACCTGGGCATGCTCCTGATGAGGTGGTGGATGATTTCCTGAGGGATCTCCTCCCAGACCTGGACTAAAGCATCCGCCAACTCCTGGACAGTCTGTGGTGCAATGTGACATTGGTGGATGGATTAAGACATGATATCCCAGATGTGCACAATCGGATTCAGGTCTGAGGAATGGACGGGCTGCTCCATAGCCTCAATGGCTTCATCTGGCAGGCTGCTGACACACTCTAAAAGTGGTGGACGAAGTTCTCAACTATCGAACTTCAGTAAAACTATTGATACCCGTAGCCACTTCTTACTCAGCTACAAGTAAAAGTTGCTTGGTCAAAAATCTACTCAAGTAAAAGTACTGAAGTGCTCAGTTTTGAAAGTACTTTAGTACACAAATGTACATGTATTTTAGATTTTTATGAATTGAAAAGTAAAAATGCAATTTTTTTAATATCAGTACACTTCTATGTAATTTTCAGAGTAATTTTAAAGGACCGTGTAATTTTCAGAAACCACTAGATGTATTAACATGTAGAACCACTCTGCTTTAGGTTCTACATCACCTGCAAAGAACTTGAGCACAAAAATGCAACAAAAAATGAGGATAGCTATTTTGATTATTGTTTCTTATTCAAAAACACACCAAAAGCAAAACAGGAGAGTCTTGATTCTCCTAAATAAAACTACAAATAATATCCTGAGTTTTCAGACTTGTGGAACGTCATTCAAACCTCTTAAACTATGCTGTTTAAACTCTGTCTATTAGAGGTCCTTTTGCAGAGCTCTAGCAGTGGTCCTCTTGTTTCTCCTTGCACAAAGGTAGAGGTAGCGGTCCTGCTACCTGTTGTCTATTCCATTTGCACAACAGCATGTGAAAGTGATTGTCACTCATTGTTTCTCCGTAAGTGGACAGTTGGATTTCTCTACTTTATATGTTAGGTGTCATTGTTGTCATCGTTTAAAGCTTCAGACCTCAAGTATTAACATTTTTCAAGATTTGATGGTAAAATCTCATAACCCTTTTGCCCAGCACCAAACTGCCAACGTTGAGCATAAAGGTGTGCCATACTTGATCAAACAAGTTATGAATCTTTCTTGAAAGCCAACTGGGCCTCCATCTGAGTAGTTCAAATGAGTAAGGACACTTAGGTCAAAGTGAAAACGCATCTGTGTTCGCAATAGGAATGCAGTATGCTTCCTATTGTTAGTTCCTTTGGCATAGGGACCTCATAACATTCCTCTACACCAGGGGTAACCAATTAAAAGTCAGCGATGTCTGAATAAAGAAAATAAAAAAAAAAACAGTAAAGGTCTGGAGACATCTTTAAATATATTCCGTTTCTTTTAACAGCATTTAACACTGAAATAAAATGAGGTGTTTATGCATCCATGTTATATATTGACTTTTTAATAAAAAAAAATAGAAAATTTTAAAATTTTAAAATCTAAAGTGTTTTTTGAAGTAGAGAACAACAATCCTTCAGTTGGGTATATAGACTTTTTCCTGATTCACATATTTTATAAAACACCTGAACTGCCCGTTTGTTTGTTTTTTTCCTTTTCTCAGCTTCATGCTGCTCTGCAAGGCTTTAAACCTGGGTTTGGATAGTGACAAAGCCATTCTCAAGAACATATCAAGGTGCTCATTTTGAGCCTGGATCAATATTTATTTTTGATTTTGTTCATGGTGGAGAATCCTGCTTCACAGCAGTAGGTTGAGCCAAACATACTCAAAATATGCAGGGTCAGTTCACTGCGGTTCTTCAATCAGTCCACACTTTCTCTGCTCTTTTTCTCATCTTCTTCTCCTTCTTTCCCATTGCCCGGCTTGCCACAGGTTTGTTTACTGTGTCTTAAAGTGGCTAGCAGCAGCAACTCTGACCGATAGTGTCTAACTTCAATTGCACTGCTTCTCCTGTTGACATGGTAGAGCCCTCTGGAGTGTCCAGGACCAGGCTACACAAGATACAAATTAGCCAATGAGCTCACCCAATGAGCTCATTGGCTCACACACTGTCGTCAGACAACATGCAGTATTTTATCAATGTTTTAAATCAGGCTGGGTCCGGATTAGCCAGCAGGTGGGTCCGGATCTGGACCCTGGTCCGCTAATCTCTGACCTCTTTTATACACCATTAGGTACAAAAGATTTGTCTCCAATCCTTTGGATATATCAGCAAAGCCCACCTCATATGGTTTTACATATATAAATTATGTCATGACATTTACACATGGAAATCTCAGCACATGGAACATACATACCTGGTTTTTGTAATGGAGATTTTAAGCCATTCATGACATTTATGTAACTTTTGTTTTTTGTTGTTTCTTTGAAGAGTTCCGTAGACCAAATTTGACTAGATTCAACCATGTGTGTTTTCCGTCCATAATGATGTCCTCAGGTCTAAAGGCTTCCCTGTTTCAGCACAGCTGTCCGGAGCAGGTGGTAAGAGGGATTCGGAAAGATAAAAGAGCAAATAAACACCATGCACTTACTACACACTGGCTTCCTTACTGTTTTCCACTGTTTACTCTCCTGATTTCTGTCACACTGGTGACATTAGTAACATTAGGCAAAAGACATTGGGAGCCAATCATATAATGGGAGAATATGTAATTGGGGTAATATTAGCATAAAACACCTTATGACTGACAAAGCTGCCACATGATATTATGCCACACCTGTGCATCACTGCTATTGAATCAACCCAACTCACAAATATAAAAACAATGACCCAATTAAAATGTTACCCAATTAATGAAAGACTTTACTCACCTCAGTTGAATGTTACATGTTTTACATAAATGAAACATATAAAAAAGAATGTAATTAGACAAATAATGGCAAAAAGTGATGTGTCCAACAGTGACACAATAAAATACTACGAAAACCCTTCATCTAGATATAAATTTTATGTTTTGAACAAAAGATGATAAAAGCCAACACATGTACTCAAAAAATGTAGCAACACTTGTTCCTAATAAACAGACTTGAATTATTATTTTTTTAAACACAGGTGCATAATTAAGTGATAGTGGCTTGGCTGATAGGCTACAAATGCAACCTAGTAAAAAATGAAATAAAATACTAGACATATAATAAAAAGGACAGAAGCAAATGGAAATGCATCTTCACTAAATCCCCATCAATTCAAATTTCCATTTACACTATGATGTTTTCTCAATTAATTTCCTTTATTTTTATACCAATATTTAAATCATACTTATTTGTAATGCACAAGATTCCTGTAGCTAATTATTTGTTTGTTTTCTTTATTGGCTGACCTGAAAATAATACATTCCTCATTTTAAATAAAGTTTTGCCTAATATAATATCTAACATAGCATGAAAATTACAGTTATTGCATCTGATGGAAAGGTGAATTTAAAAGGTAAAGGCACACCAGAGACAGGATAGAATAAAAATACTCCTCTGTCAGTCTTCATTCACTTGCATTGAAACATCTGATATGTATTCATGTAAACACCATGTCAAATAACAAATGTTTTCATTCGACAGTGCGATTAAATGCTTTTTATCTCTTTAATGGTCTATTTTACTGCAATTAATTAATGAAAACTGGCACAGTAAAATCTAGAACAACTGCTTATATAACTTTAGCTCCAAATGTTGTCACCTATAGGGATTCATGCCAAACCAAAAATTGAGGATGGCTGTAGCTGCTAAACCTTCACTAAATGCTGTGTAACATTTGGCCACTAGGGGCATGAAAAATGTTGATGGTTCAAAAGGCCCCTCGTAACCCAGCAGTGCCTGCTGTCACTATATGAATTGAAAGCTTAATTTTGTGACTGTTTCAAAAATTTCTTTGAGATAGGGCCAAGGATGAGGAAGGTCTTATTGGTCTCCATCTCCAACTCCCGATACGCTCTCGCCTGCGTCCGACCTTTCAGACATTTCAACATCTTTTTCTGAATCCTACATTGTAGCATGGCATAGACAATTTACGTTTACAGTTTGAAGAACTCCTGCTTGCTTCTGATGATTTCCTTTAGCTAACCAATGAGTGTTTGCGTTCTATGACTTATCCAATCACACTAGTTTTCACTTGATGTGGATGGCGCCAATGATCTGCATTGGATGGCGAACATGACGTGAAATAAATTTTTATAAACATTAAACCGAAGCCAAGAGTAATGAGTAACGTTTGTTTTAAAAATATAAGGAATAAAAGTACAGATACTTGTGTGAAAATGTAATGAGTAGAAGTCAGAAGTAGGAAGAAAAATAAGTAATGGAGTAAAGTATAAATATCTAAAAAGTGTACTTAAGTACAACGAAGCATTTGTACTTCGTTACTTGATACCTCTGGTTAGCTCTGGTATTTAGGAGAGCTCAGACTGTCATAAACAGTGATGGGAGTAACGGCGTTGAAAGTAACGGCGTGCTAACAATATAACTTTGTTTTAGTAATGAGTAATTTAACTAATTACTTTGACTGTAACTATAACGCAGTTACCATTGCAGGACTCGTGCGCGCCTTGTCATGAGAGAGGGGAGGATGAGAATGGCTGATGTATAGTGAGATTCCGTCTGTCAGTTGGGTAGGTGGGTGTTTCGGCTGGCGGGTGTTAACGTACAGCACACACAGAGAGATGGAGAGTGAGGAGGACTCCAGCAGCAAAACAGCGTTTTCCAGATGGAAATACCGGTGTTACGTCGAGCTGCATTTCCCCATCAGATACAGTTTCCCCTGCATGTCTGCGCAGTGCAGGCGACAGGAAACGCGCATGCTCGCTAAAGGCGCACAACGGTCGCCCTGTGCTCGCGCCACAGGAGAACTATGGAGAGCGTGAACGATCAAATGATAGCCTATATGGAGAAAGGGAGAAATTTGGATGGATGGATGGATGGATGGATGGATGGATGGATGGATGGATGGATGGATGGATGGATGGATGGATGGATGGATGGATGGATGGATGGATGGATGGATGGATGGATGGATGGATGGATACTCTGCCTTTTCAACCTACTGCATTTTTTATTTTAAACATTATTTGATGGCCTTTGTGGCAGGGATGGAGATCCATATTTTATGTCACACACAGAGTATACATCTAGATAGATAGATGGATGGATAGATGTTGCAGTATCTATAACAACCCAAACACACAGGATTTCAGAATTAGACATCCCCAGTTAATAATTTCTTACACTCACCAGATCTGAATGCCCTGTTAAAAAAACTTCACATGGCGTTCCCCCCTGATGTCATTTACGTTGAGTTGCAATAAATGCAAAACTCTCTGCAGGTTCTTGTCTTTGTTGGCCTTTAGCTGGCCTTTGAAACACACGGCGAGAAGGTGGGGGCTGGGTGGTGAGGGTTATGGGGGCGAGAAATGCAAAAGTAACGCAATAGTTACTTTTACTAGTAACTAGTTACTTTTATTGTGGAGTAACTCAGTTAGTAACTCAGTTACTTTTTGGGAGAGGTAACTAGTAACTATAACTAATTACTTTTTCAAAGTAACATGCACAACACTGGTCATAAAGCAGTGCCTTGGGTCACATGACTCATTCCACTGCGGTCACTCCAGTTACGAAGCACACATAAGCACGCATGCAAAGATCATTGATACTTGCCATGTGCTGGATAAAGATTTTAAGAACCATTTATTATAGCTAAAATTAAGCCAATACTTGGAAGAAAATTTACTTAAAGTTGCTTTGAGTTTTTATTTCCAAGATTCTAGCATGTCAAATATTTATTTTTTTCTATCTAAAAAGATTTGATTCTTTAGTATAAATCAAATAGTGTATAGTTTGTTTTTGTTTTATCTTATAAATTAATCTTCTGTTTAAATCAATATGTGTGTGAAAATATTGCTAAATGCAGCACTTTATGGGTTACTTATGAAACAGCTCAGACATTCACCCCCAATGCTTCCTGGCTTCACGGAGCATCTACCTCCGTTATACCTCTCACTCTACAGACCCATAAACCGCTGAGTCGGAAACTGAAAATAAAGCCTGGAATTTCTCAAACCGGGCTCCACAGCTTTTATAAATAAGCAAATTATTCAGAAATAAGTGGCCAGACGGGCCTTTGGATGACATCTTAAATACATAAACTAGTTATTTCACCATTTCTCAACTGTCATAACATTAGAACCAGTGAAGGAGACAGAAGCACTTCCTGTTCTTTTTCCAACTCATCCATGTTCTTGCACTCTGATGGTACCCAGCTGAATAAGGCCTATTAATTAAAGATGGATCAGTAGCAGTACTTTTCCTGAAGCATGACCTCCTGTTGACTTTGGAGCAAAAGTTTTCTCTGGTGTCCTCCTCTGCTCTGCGGGCCTGTAGGCCAACTTCCTGCTTCCACTTGAGCTGTCTCTATAAAATATAAAGAAGAAAAGATATAAAAAGGTGGAGGAAAGAGTGAAATACACCTTTAGGAACATTAGTCTTCTTAATCCACCTGAGACCCACGCTACACAAACACTCACACACACACGCATACACGGCAGGAGGTCAGTTCTCCAAGTGGGAGCTCTGCTGCCGAGCTCCGGATGAAAGGAAACACTAAAACTACAACGAGGGAAAGACAGGTGGCCTGCTTGGCAGCTCCACACATGCGCGCACACCCTGACACACGTATACACACAACTGCTTATGGATAAACTTCTTCCGCCTAAAAACCCCTGTTGTGAACACCTGTGAAAGTGCCAGTTCTCGTCCCCCCCATGCTCCGTTTCTCTCTCCTTGCATTCCATGATAGTAAATCTTTTTCATTCTTTCTGTGTCCAATGGGTCCGCTGCGTAAACATTCTCCTTCCAGGCATGCAGCCCAGCTCATCTTTAATTGGTTGTTAAAAAGACATTTTCTCACAAGGATACAACCTTGTAATCACGGCTAGAGAGGCCTCTGTGATTGTTGCATCATGGCATACATCAATTATAATCAGACTCCAAATTATTGCAAAAGTGATAGAAATAGAAAAAGGTGTCTTATTTCAGATCACATGTAGAGGACTTTGGAAGGATCTAATTTTGAGGAAAAAGTCATACATATAAACCCCCTGCACAAACATAAAAGGTTCAACGATACATTCTAACAGTCCAAAGAAATTAATTTTATTTCAATTAAGAAGCAAAATGTAAAACCTTATCTGCAATTTAAAAAAAAATCTTTCATGAACATGGTATTTCAAATCTGACGCATCCAAACCTTGATTAATATCCTTTTTAGAAAGGTAGGAAATTTCAAGCCTTTATAAGCTATTTATCTATTTCTACAAATAAATAAAAACACAACAACAGGTACATATAGTTTTGAGATGATATAACTGAATGATAAAACTGAAACAGTCCAGCCAGACAATACACGAAATAGCATTGACAAGAAAACCCATGCAGTAATGAAAACCTGTATTGTTCTGCTTCTTTATGCACTGTATATGGATTGCATATTTTAAATGGTGAAACCATTTGCCTGTTTAGTATTTTAAAACCAGAACTAAAGCAAAACCCAAAACATTGCATAATTGCACCATATATATTTTAATTCTCTGAACTTCCATGTCAATGCATTTTTTTGCACCATGTTTTGTTTTTCTCCCACACTGTATATATTTGATCACTGCTGCACTTTAAGAAATGGAGAGCTGTACAAAATGAAATTTCATTTTGCATACACTCTGTGTTTATAAAATTACAATAAAAGTTGTTTAGGTCTTAAAGGGCCGATACCTTAAGAGATGAATCATTGTGATAGATGAGGTGTGAAGACTAAGACACACCCTCACATCCAATTACACATTAATTAAAGTGGGGTGAGAGTTCTGATAATTCTTTTGTCCTCACAGCTGACAGTTATTGGGTGCCTAAAATTAAGCATCCAGTGTTTTTGCCTTATTGTTAAATGAGGATAATTATTTTAACATCGAGTTTGCAACCAATTGAAGATCTCGTCTTTTAAGAAAAGAGAGTGGTGGGTGGCATAGCAGAATATGAGGTACAGCTAAGAGCAATTGACAAAGACTACAGGAAGAGTTAGGTGGTAGGAGAGGAGAATTAGAAAGAACGCCAAGCCTTCAGTCAGTAGCTGCTTGCCAGAGCGTTACTTCTCCAGGTCCCTTTGCTCAGTGCTCTGTCCTCTCCAATAAGACCCCTAGTTTAACACTGGAAAATTCTCTCCAAGCTGTCAATCAATTCTTTTAATAAAAACAAAGTATAACATTGCGGTCCTACTTGCTCTCCCTTCCCCTTTGAGAGTTAGAATCCAAGGTTTTGTCTGCGGAACTGTGAAAATCTCCTCGGCTTTTATTGGAGGAGTCCTGCTTCGACAGAAACTCTGGAAAAATCTGGCCACTCTCCCCTCAGTGTCTCCCATCTGGACGGCATTACATCCAACCACCTGGACCCTGACCAAACCTTAAATGAAGCTGGGGGTATTACAGAAAATAACTCCATACAGATACATATCTCCATCCGTTTACTTGTGTGCAAGTTTGTTCCAGACATGGTTTATGTATCTTCCTGTCTCTGTAGATTTCTTTCTTATGCCTAAATCTAGTTCTATTGTACGTGATGGGATCTGATTTAATTTACTGGCTGGTTGGAAGTTTTTTTTGTTGTTGGTTTGTTTGGTTAACTGACTGGCTGATGGGCTGGTTGGGTGCTGACAAGCCAGCTAAGACGGCTGACAGAATGAAAGATTGACCAGCTGACTGATGAGTGACGATTACAGACTAACTGAGTGGCAGCTGGCATCGTGGAGTATGTGTAAGATTAATGAACTCTTTCTTCTAACAGCTGAGCTAAGAAAACTTCTTCAAATTCGGTTTCTGGCCCTCTGTAGACTCCAAGTCATTCAACAGCAATGTCTCGTTAATATTTTTACATCACTGCTTATTGTAGGATATGAACCCTGACGTTAAAGCCATCAATAATACAATATGCCTATGCAGCATAAGCACACTCTGTTTTTGTTGGTTTGCAGTCTTGATACATACTTAAAATAATCCTTATCCTTGGAGATAAAATCCTATTACATAAAAAAAAAAAAATATATATATATATATATATATATATATATATATATATATATATATATATATATATATATATATATATATATATATATATATATATATATATATATATATATATATATATATATATATATATATATACATAGTATAATTTCCATGCCAATTTCAAATGGTCCACTGCTGGCTGGTTAAATAAATAAATTCATCAGAGTGAACCATTTCTTTATGTAATTTTAAAAAGTAGGCTTTGCACAAAAAAACTGGTAATTGGCTGTGGGAGGTAAACATTAGTGGTTTCCACCTTTTGACATTATTATTGGTAAAGAGTGACTTTTAAAACACTGTCAGTCAAAAATGCTGCAGAAGGAGATGGCAAAGTAATCCCCTGAAATAATTCAAGTAAAGCTGGGGACATTTTGAAAAGGCTTGGATTTCACACTCATAGGCCTGTTTCCATAAATTCTTGTTTCGCCTGAGGACCACACATGCCTGCTCAGGGATCATAGAAAACAGTACATGTTCACCTAACATAAACTAACTTAACCGTTTTTATCTAAATGTTAATATTTGAAATTTTTTGTTTATTTTATTAATTCCCTTCTTCTTTAATGTGTCTTTAATCGCTGAAATATATCTGTTTTGTTTCTTTATTTTGCTTTTTTTTCTTGCTTCTTTTAAATCTCTGTATGATTGCAATAATTTCATTGATTTTTGGCTCAAAAGAAGGAGAATATTTGTTTGACTGTGGCTGAGGTTGGATAGCCTCAGTCAGACTCCAGTCTTTGCCTCTTCTTACACAAACAGGAAGCAGAAACACACTTACACACAAATTAGCAAAGACCAGAATGTTCTGCCAGAAACTTGCAGCACATTAGGTGATCCGTTTATTTCCAGGGCAACAGTTGTATGAAATCACACACCTATAGTAGGCATGCAGACTGTTTCTACAAACATGTTTGAAACAATGGGTCCCTCTAGGGGGCTCACTGATTTCCTTGGTACTGTAATAGGCTGCCTGAACAATGGCAACTCTGCAAAAGAAGTGGTAAGCCACATAAACGAACAGAGTGGGTGCAGAGGATGTTGATACACATCATTTACACCTGTCGGCAGCTCAGACACAGTTACCACAGACCTACAAACTCCAGACTTCAGATTAGCTCAAGCAGTGTGTATGTAGCATCATGGAATGGAATTTCGTAGCGTAGCTGCTCAATTGAAGCTATACCTCAGAAAGTGAGAGGCATAGCATCAACTGCATAATGCTGTGGTGTTTCATTCGATCATTTGTGTAAATGAATTAAATCCAATCACTTGCATAAAATTCTTCATTACTTTCTAGGATCAGGTTGAGTCAGCACAAGTTGGCTGCGATTAAATTTCCACATTTTGTAATTCACACAAATTTAAGGTGTGCCAAACCAGCCCACTTGACCCACAGAGCAATGCTTTTCACAATTGATTCATTGAGTTGTGCTGTTCCGTAAATGCTGCTGATTCCCTTACTCGCGTACTACACATGTCAAGAAGGGATTTGTTTGTAATTCATAAACTCACTGTAAGGAACCTCTGCCGCTGAGGACTATTTCACCAGCCTACATTAAAAGGGCTAAGGATTTACTGACTCACCTACTGTAAAAATTCAGTATTGAATTTGTTTGCACTGTGACAAAGCCTCAGTCAAGAATGGATCACATCCTTATTTGTGCAGTACTCAAATTGTACTGACCTTGTAATTTACCTACAACTACACAGATGAACTTAGATTTCATCTGGAGTATTAGCATTTATATAATCTAGAGTAGATAGTACTGTGATGTAAAGCCACAAATTGTGGACCGGGAATTCAAACAAACACAGAGAGCAATTTAAATGGTAAATGGCATGTACTTATATAGTGCCTTTATTCAAGTCAGGAGACTTGACCAAAGAGCTTTACACTACATTCATTCACCCATTCACGCACACACTCACACACTGATGGTGGCAAGCTACATTGTAACCACAGCTGCCCTGGGGCTCACTGACAGAAGCGGGGCTGCCATACACTGGCGCCACCGGACCCTCTGACCAACATCAGTAGACAATGCAGGTGAAGTGTCTTGCCCAAGGACACAACAACACTGAAAGTCAGAGTCGGGGCTTGAACCGTCAACCCTTCGATTTCAGGGCAAACTCCTACATCCAACGCCACTGTCTATTAGTGGCAAATATTATTATAACATATTAGTGGGAATAGGAAAAAAGGATTGCCTGAGAACTGTTAGTGTCTTGGCTATATTTAATGAGCCATGTATATTCAAAAAACACAGTCACTAAACATCTCAGAAACTGGAGTGGGACATAAGTCTTACTTCTCCTGGGGCTTGGTCCTGGTCTTAGGGGAGGACTCATGTGCAAGCAAAGATGTCAGAGCTTGTAGCATTTTTCTTGAACCATGTAAAGCAAGTCCAGTCCTCAGGAGCTACCATCTGTAACTTTAGATGCATTTCTTCTCTAGCACATCTGAATCCTCAATACCCTCATTTAGCTCAGCATAGGCATGGTAACAAGCCACTAATTTGATTCAGATGTGTTAAAAAGTGTTGCATCAAAAACTTGCAGGATAGTAGCTCTCGGGGAGTGGACTTGAGCCGCCCTGATGTAAACCATCTAATAAAACCTCTTAACAGTGAGTCCAATGGTTGTTCAGTCATACTTGACTGAACAACCATTGGACTAAGGCAAGCCAGTAAATAACTCCATCAAAATGAAACCAAGGCTATGATGGCACAGGGAGTGTTTGCAACAATCCCAAAGGGGGCCGTCAAGAGGGCTAGGGTGGTCACACTGAAGGAAGGAAGAAACAAATAATTTTACATCACCAAACACAGAACTCCGCCATAAATGGGATATAATGATCTGCAAAGTCTTCTTGAAACCTGGGGAAAAGAAGAATCAAGACTGTGACTTAAAGAGAGGACCATGTGAACGAGGTAAGTAGCGACAATGAAATTACCTCTAGGACAGGAAGTGGATGCTTTTGATGGGCATCTTTAAGCTCTCTCTTTAATTCCAGTTAGTTAGTAGATCACCATTTGTAAGCCATCATGCTGGTACAATGGATTATAGGAGCCATGCGAAAAATAATTGATTTTCGTGGTTTATGACCTAACAGCAAAGGTAATCTGTAATGTTTTGTCACCCTAGTAGATGGCTGCAGAGGTTACCCATATCAACAATGCCACTGATATCTCTGTCATCACAGTTGTTTAAAGCAATAGAGTAAAAGAAGAAATAATCAGATAACCAAATACAGTGGTGTTGTATAATTTAAATGCAAACAAGCAGACACAAGATTGGCTTGACTGTGCATCAGTGTCATTTACCCATGACAAGGCTTTCAATAATCTGGCATCAACTGTCAGAGACAGAGACTATAAAGGCAGAGGAGCGTTACTGTCAGGTGCCTTCTTCATCTAGCCGTGCTCCACTTACCCAATGACCTTGATTAAGAAATAAAAAAAAGAAAATCAAATTCTAAAATTGAAAGATTTAAAAATATATTGATATATTTTTAAGATAAATATTTAATCTTTAATGATGAGTAAAGCCATTTCGTTCATCACCGGATTGGTAACGTATTTCCTCTTGTTAAAAGTTTTACAAAGTTTGACAAGACCTGGGCAAGAGCTGAAACTTTATTTGTACAGCACCTCCTGCCACAGTGCTGATGTCACAGTCGTCTTATAAATTGCGGCTGCTTGACAGGTTTAAATAATTACTTATCAACAACGCTTGGCTAACTGCATGCAGCAAGCCTAATGCTTTATTCTGCTTTCCCTGCCTCCTTTTTCAAATATCAGAATCTGACCCAGCATGGATGAAGACAGGTATGACTGATTTAAAGCACTTTTCAGAAAATGTTATCTTGTTTTATGTAGTAGGCATTCATGTAAATATATTGGTGTGATACCTTTGAATACATTTAAATGGTTTTTGGTATATGTCTATTGTGAAGTTATAGCCCCCCTGGAGAAAATCCCACCAGCTGCCAGTGGTGTAAAGTTTGGTGGAAGGGGGGAATTGTGTTCTTGGGTTGTTATGTTTGAGGAGCTGGTCTTGGGCCCTTAGTCTTATTAAAAGGAGATTTGTATGATTCAGTAAACAAATATATTTTGGGCAAATTCTATGCTCCCAGTTTTTTGTCAACAGTTTTGAGCTCTTCTCCTTCAATATTACGGTGTAGCAGAAAGACATTGATGAGAATGTGTGATGAGAAAGTGTTTTTCAAAGTCCTGACCTCAAACTCTTAAACATCTTGGTGGGAATTATAGGGGACACTGAGCGCCAGGCTTTCTCACTCAACATTAGTCTATAAACTCCCTAATATGCTTTGCGAAAAATGATTGAAATACCAATAGACATGGTCCTAAACTATGTAACCAGCCTTCCCAAAGGATATGCAGTTGCTATACCGGCAGAGTTGACATTGTCCTATTGTACCATTTTGATTAAGAATGGGATCTTATGTAAGTTTATATGCAAGTTTTGACAGGAGAGAGAATAGCTTTAGCAATACAGTGTATATTCTGAATTAGTTTGTAGTTGTCCCTCTGCCACACCCATAATCCCTCTGACAAAAACATATTTTTCTTGCACATTTAGCTGCACATCAAATATATTCACTCGTCTTCAAGCAAAGAAACAAACACTATGAGAAGTAAATAATTTGATCTCTTTCCTTGATAAAAACAAAACACAATATTAATATAACTTGTCTAGAACTGAGTTGTTTAAAGTGTTCCTTTTCTACTTCAGGTTAGAAGAAGCACTAGAAACTCTGATGCAGCTATGAATGATAAACACACACACACCCTGATCCAGCTGGTGGGATTCCATAGCCACTCTAAACCTTCTTAAATCACCAAGGTAAAGTGTTGGTAAAGGCAGAGCTAAATGAAATGAAAATAAACATGGCAAAGCAACGTTTACAGCCCAGAACCCTGTATCACTCCCCTTGGTGGAAAACACACCATAAATTACTGCAGATCATTTTGTGGAATTTGAAGGGGGGGGCGTCCACACTCCAACCAGCAATTGGGCAGCTGATTTATATCAGCATTAATTGTCCATGCATGTGAGCTGTACATTTATATGATTTGTATGTGTTCCTGCTTGGTGTCCTTGTGTGCATCCATTTGTTTATTTAAAGTTTCTGGGCTGTGTGTGTAGGAGACTTAAAGGAGATTTAAACAGTGCAGAGTAACCACTGTGGTTTTTTTTCTTTTTTCTGACCATGCGATTTTGAGCCTTTCTTACTCTCTAGGCAGCTGGACAGCTTCCACTACTCATAATAACAACAGTATGTTCCATCTGATTCCTGATCCTGGCTACAAATGCAAACCTGACTGTAAAGATTTGTAGAATATTTACTCTTTGACTGGTACTGGAAAATTAGGGCAGAAAAAAAAAGATCAAAGTCAAGTGACTTTGTTATTACTGAATAAAGCCTCCTTCTGGTGGCTGAAAAATAACGGGCCGCAAAATTCACACAACTTACTGTTTATTGCACTGCTTAGTCCCTTCTCTTTTATTAGTTGCTTAAATAGTAATACGTTTAATCTCGGTTACTATCTGTTTCGATTTAGATTTTTTCTTCCTCTGTGTGTTAGTTCTTGTTATCTTTAACTGAGTCACGGAGCAGTTCAAATGAGCCACTGTTGTTTTAATTATTCTGCTGATTACAAAAAATCAAACTAGTTGTATATTATTGATTACTGAATCTCTACAATGCTCTGACCCTCACTTGTGGACTGTGGACACATTCTATCCAAAAACTTTAGCAATGACAAAGTAAGAGTTGTTTAGCTTATTTGATCAATCTGGAAACAATAAATTCATGAAATAATATTATTAAACATTCCCTCTTTTAATCTGAAGGTCTTTTCTATGTGTTTTACACAAATGTTGCTTGATCTGAGACTCTTGGAATTAATTACAGCCAAGACTCTGAAATGCATCATTTCTGAATTGCACATCTGGATGCTGCATGTTTTTTGTTTTTTTGTTCTTTTCTTTCAGTCTTCCCTGACTAATTTCCTCAATGTCATTTAGTTGGTAAGAAAATACTAAAATATAATTAGCAAGGCCTTGACTGAGTTCTTAGCTCAACTGAGAATTGCTTGCCTCCCAATTGGCCATATGTTTGGGGTCTCTGGAATGTTACAAAATGGATATCAGATTTTTCCTAAATTCAACATGAAATTGAATATTTTATATGGCTTTTATCAAACTTGCTGTGGTGATCTTTTAAAATTTGCAATTTAGACTTGAACATTGTGATTTTAGTCAGCATGCCTTAAACCAAAGGTGTCCAACTTAAGTCCTCAAAGGCCGGTGTCCTGCATGTTTCAGATTTCTCCCTGCTTCTGCACATCTGATTTAAATTGATGGCTCATTAGCTGGCTTTTGCAGAACTGCTAACATCTATATCAGGTTATTTTCAACAAGGAAACATCTGAACCATGCAGGACACTGACCCTTCAGGACTGACTCTGTACAACCCTGTCTTAGACCAGCAGAATAATCTTTTTTTCCTCTCCCCCAAAATTTTTCAAAAACGAATGTGCCTCCAACAATAAAACAGAATGGCCTTTAAAAGCTTTCCACAAATGTACATTTTCTTGATAACCAAATTCCGCGTGAAAACCAAACCTGAACTTCAACTTATTGACATCCAAATACACTTTTGTCTTCTGCTAATTGGCTGACCATAAGTTTTACATCTTTATTTAGAGTAGAACGCTTTTATTACAACAGCATGAAATGACGTTTTCTTGGCATCATTCAGCAAGATTGGCTGATTAACTTAAAAGTCATGTAAAGGCACTGCTGCTGTTATACAAGCAACACCTTGAGCTACACTACAATGAAGATGCTGTAGTAAATATGTCAGCCCCTTTAGTGGTGTTGGGTCACTGCCACAGAGTCACCCAAACCACTGACACAAACACTTGGAATGTTCCGACAGCTCATGGGAGGTAAATACAGCAGCATCAGGGTCAAGAGGCACATGTAGGTTAGCAGAGGTAGGTTGAACTATAACGTCATAGTCAAAAAATAAAGATGAAACTTCCCCTCTGATGTTTGGTTTTAAAAATGGGCATTTATGCTCTTCCAAAATGGCAGCTCGTATATAACACAGCATACATGACAGCATACATGACAAAATTTACACCTTCAGTAACCTGTAGTTACATCTTATCTCCGTGTGGATATGAGTCTAAAAATAAAAATGAGCACTTGAGAGAAATATTAGGTTGTCATTAAACATATGAAACATGGAAAACAATAGACCCTACAAACTAGACACTATGCATCCCAATACAATTACTATATGAAATGGTGGATTAAAAAGCATACTTAAACTTAAAGCCACATCACAACCTTCTAAATTCACTAACAGGCATGACAAGATACGAAACAGTGTGATAGCACCAATTCATGATTACCTTTTCTAAATAATGCCAAAACACTATTTTACTTGGACAAAGCAGCTGAAATGTCAGTTAAATACTGCATTAAATAACCATTTGAAGGACAAATTTTATTCATGCATAAAATCATCTAGTTGTAAAATTTGCATCTAATAATAAAGGCTTAACCGTAATGTACATCTTGTGCTGGAAGGAGCTCGATGGAAATGAAGGCTTCAGCACATTCTTGTGGTTAAAAAGCAACAGCACTGTGTGTACTCTGATTTGGCGATCACTGCTCCAAACTCCAAACTGTGACACACTTTAGAGAACATCAGAAATTCTGTTCATCATTTTAAACTTGAGTATGAATTAGTAAACCTGAAGGTTAAAAACAACGAAGCCCAGTTGTTTGCAACCCTCCTCAGTCTTTTCCTCCTAATGTTATTGTGAAATGCTTTAGATTTAAGGCCTCTGTTGAGTGATAAGATTTCAAGGAATTTTAACCACCTTTATGCTTTTTTGTTTAATGGTTTTTGAGTATAACATCCGTTTATCCAGGAGAATCTACAAAGATTTATTTGGCAAATACTGTTCTCCAATGGGGAAGAAGGTTCAGGCCAGTGCTGTATCTTATTTCAGAGAGTTTACTGTTAGAATGAGATCCATCTGAGAGTCTGGCTATATAAGCATTTTAGCATATATCACTTTATCTCCAAATGTTCCAAAGAAACCCGACGAATGCAACCCCACTATTTGTGATAACCTTAAAAAAGTTTTTTGTGATCATATTCATCCTTTACCTTTATTGCAAATATAAAAAAAGATAAATGTAGAATTGTATCAGTATGATAAATTAGTACAGCAACAAAGAACTTAGCAATGTCTAACATTTTTAAAATATCAGTTAAGAAAAGTAAAACTAGTAAACCTTTAGACTGGTAACACTGCTATCACCTGATGAGAAAAAAACAATACCTGGTAACCTAAAAATATTGTTAATTTATAAAGACTAATTGAGCAGCAGTTTCAATAAATTTGTTCTCTGGAAACGGTGCCCTTATCAACAATAATAGGATTTTTATTGCCCATAGCCAAATTATCGCATCACACTGTCATTTATACTGTTATTTATTTTACACTTTTAATAATTGATTTTTTTAAAAACCTAGATTAAGGATATAAATAATTTCATTTTTTTAATAGAGGCAAAAAAATTATCTTGTAGTTTCGTTTTTTTTTTTTTTTGGGCTGTTTATCTTCTGTTTCCACAAGCTGAGATAGTGATCCTGCTTCCATCATTATCCTGCTCAAGCAGCTTGTGCTCCTCTCGAAAGCTCATTTTTTTATGTTTTTCACAGACACTATCATATGTTTTTAACCCATTTTTTCATTAATATTTCTATATTTTAGTCTTTCATATAGATAAACATGAGTGTTCCTAAATACTAGGATTAAGAGAAGAAAGGGTTAACAATGACTGAAAATATCACCACATGGTCCTCACTACTTAAGGCAAGGCTAGAATGAGACCATGTTGAAGGGAGAATTTAAATATTTCCCATGAGATAAAGAACAGAAAAACTGCAAATATAGATTATCTTTCTTTTTTCTTTATTTTAATACTCAAAATGGAGCAAGCATTCAGGAACGTCAATTCCATCATAAGCATCATCCATAAGTCCTGTATCGCTCTGGACACGCAGGTCATACCATGCAAGTCAGCACGTTCACTGCGAGCATTCAATCAACTTTTCAAGGTTAGCTTTTTATTTGGTACAGTTTATCATCATAAATTCCACATCATGTACATTTTCATTCAAACAACCATATACAGTATAGATATTTTGTAATTATATTCCAAGATTTTAAATGCAATTTATTTATGTGCTAAACCTAATAAATTGATAACCCATGGATACATTGAGGTTTATATCAAAATTGTATTTCCTTTAACACCAAGAGTACATTTAACCACTGAGCCAGGTTACATATGGTCCAGCCCAGTACAGTGTAGAAGTTACAACAATCTCAGTGTCAGAATTTCAGAGATATTTAATAATTACTCCAATTAGAGTCGATTTCAGCTGCAGAGCATAACAAGGTTAACTCTGACAATTGCTAACCTAATTGTACACTTTCAAAAAGTCAACAGTGGGGAAATTGACTCTTTTAGTGTTATATTAACTCTGCTCATTTTACTGTGTACACTGACAGAGTTCCAATTAAACCATGCTGTTAGAACGGCCAGTCAAAGTTGAGACCCAATGAATTGAGAATCTGTGGCAAAATGTAATGTTTTTGGAGTATGTCCATCTAATCTGACCGGGTTTGAGAAGATTTGGCAATGTATTTTCTAATGTCCAGTAGAGAGACATACCACCAAAAAAACAATACTAAGAAAAATGTAAATTAAAACCAGGAGATTGCAGTGAAGGGATGTTCAGTACAGATCAATACCACAGTTTCAGATTTTTATTCTTTAAACAAATGTTTAACACTTTCATTCCACTATATAAAAGTAGCTCTGTTTGTGTCTACAGGTGCTGGTCATAAAATTAGAATATCATGAAAAAGTAGATTGATTTCAGTAATTCCATTTAAAAAGTGAAACTTGTATATTATATTCATACATTACATACAAACTCATATATTTCAGATGTTTATTTTGTTTAATTTTGATGATTACAAATGACAACAAATGAAAATCTCAAATTCATCATATCAGAAAATTAGAATATTGTGAAAAGGTTCAAAATTGATGGCCCCTGGTGCCACACTCTAATCAGCTAATTAACTCAAACCACCTGCAAAAGCCTTTAAATGGTCTTTCAGTCTAGTTCTATAGGCTACACAATCATGGGGAAGACTGCTGACTTGACAGTTGTCCAAAAGACGACCATCGACACCTTGCACAAGGAGGGCAAGACACAAAAGGTCATCGCTAAAGAGGCTGGCTGTTCACAGAGCTCAGTGTCCAAGCACATTAATAGAGAGGCGAAGGGAAGGAAAAGATGTGGTCGAAAAAAGTGTACAAGCAAGAGAGATAACCGCACCCTGGAGAGGATTGTGAAACAAAACCCATTCAAAAATGTGGGGGAGATTCACAAAGAGTGGACTGCAGCTGGAGTGAGTGCTTCAAGAACCACCACACACAGACGTATGAAAGACATGGGTTTCTGCTGTCGCATTCCTTGTGTCAAGCCACTCTTGAACCACAGACAGCGTCAGAAGCGTCTAAAGAGAAACAGGACTGGACTGCTGGTGAGTGGTCCAAAGTCATGTTCTCTGATGAAAGTAAATTTTGCATTTCCTTTGGAAATCAAGGTCCCAGAGTCTGGAGGAAAAGAAGAGAGGCACTTCATCCACGTTGCTTGAAGTCCAGTGTAAAGTTTCCACAGTCAGTGATGGTTTGGGGTGCCATGTCATCTGCTGGTGTTGGTCCATTGTGTTTTCTGAGGTCCAGGGTCAACGCAGCCACATACCAGGAAGTTTTAGAGCACTTCATGCTTCCTGCAGCTGACCAACTTTTTGGAGATGCAGATTTCATTTTCCAACAGGACTTGGCACCTGCACACAGTGCCAAAGCTACCAGTACCTGGTTGAAGGACCATGGTATCCCTGTTCTTAATTGGCCAGCAAACTCTCCTGACCTTAACCCCATAGAAAATCTATGGGGTATTGTGAAGAAGAAGATGCAATACACCAGACCCAACAATTCAGAAGAGCTAAAAGCCACTATTAGAGCAACCTGGGCTATCATAACACCTGAGCAGTGCCACAGACTGATCGACTCCATGCCACGCCGCATTGCTGCAGTAATACAGGCCAAAGGAGGCCCAACTAAATACTGAGTGCTGTACATGCTCATACTTTTCATGTTCATACTTTTCAGTTGGCCAACATTTCTATAAATCCTTTGTTTTTATTGGTCTTCAGTAATATCCTAATTTTCTGATATGATGAATTTGAGATTTTCATTTGTTGTCATTTGTAATCATCAAAATTAAACAAAATAAACACCTGAAGTATATGAGTTTGTATGTAATGTATGAATATAATATACAAGTTTCACTTTTTAAATGGAATTACTGAAATCAATCTACTTTTTCATGATATTCTAATTTTATGACCAGCACCTGTATTGTATAAAATCCAGAAGAAATACAGTAACATGACACCACATGAAATGTGAGAAAAGATCCAAGGTCATGAATGATTTTGCAGGGCACTACACTTTTTCAGGCTTTTTCTATCAATCTAGTCCACTGTGCATAATCCTGCTGTCACCACAAACACTTTCAGGTGTGTTGAGGGTCTATAGCAAGGAAGCAGATTAAGTGGGAAGGATTGGGCTGGTGAAAACTCTCTTTCCCAGAAAGCTGGCTGAGTAATAGGAACTAACTCTGCACAAAAGTAAATGACAAAACAGAGAAGACAGCAGGAAAAAAAGAAGGATTAGAAATAATGAAAAGAAGATGCTTCCAGTAAAACTCACAGAAGGGAAGCTATATTCTGCTTATTATATGTAACTGATGAATAAAGACACTGACAACCAAAACTGCCACAAGTCACTTCCCTTTTACTTTTTGATAGGTTTTGGCTCTGACAATGGAGATTTAGGCTTCAGTTTATGTTGTTATACATCAAAACGATCATGATACAAGAAGAGCAGATCAGGGTCCTCTTACAGACCGTGCAGACTGAGTTTATAGTAAATCAAACCCAGCAGTGTATACAGTGTAAGCATACCCTGGCAGGTGGGGAGTGATGGGATTCCAGGTCCCAATAAGTAACATAATCTGCCTGTGCCACTTGTCTCAGTATGGCCAATAAACCCACGTTCTCTTCGGCAGACAATGGGGCTCCTTGTGTGAGCAGACGGATCTTCAGGGGGAAAAAGACGTCCGCGCCAACAGATATAAAGATGGATGAGATGAAGATCTTGGTAAAAATGTGGAAGCTTTCAGGAATAAGATCTTTGGTCCTGTGTGAGACATCGATCAGATCAGGAGGATCTCCTCGTCTTTCTTTAAGAAGAACAAATATTAATGTTTTGATCAGCATAAATTTAAAGATTATCATAAAAGAACCTCCTTTTACATCCCGCTGACATATCTCAAATAAAGACATTTAATGCATCTTTAAAAAAAAACTTGCAAGTCTACAGTACTGTTGATACACCCTCTCCAATGGGAGTAAAAAAGACTCCTGGATGTTTGATTCATCACTTCTGCTTCACATTTCTACTTGTAGCTATAAGAGATATATTGCTTTACTTTGATGCATGATTTAAAATGCTTAGTCTGACTTTATATAAATCACTTTAGTTTATATGTTTTGCATGTGGAGCAAAATGATCTTTAAAAGAAAAGCAGAAAAATAGATATAGTTTTTCAGACATGCATGTTGCAGTAAAAGGACATTGCTATTTATAGCAAATCAGATTTATGTTCAAAACAATGTTCCGCATTGATATTTTACATATATGGTGGGAATTTGATGTATTATCACTGAGGTTGATGAGGTTTACAGCGTGGTCTGCAGTAAAGTTTGAGATGATGAGGGTGGATATGGAAAAAAACAGCGGTAGGAAAGTTTGTTGTGGGCCATATTTGGGAGCAAGTTGGCTCCAAATTGGGAATTTTGAATGTTTGAGAGGTAAATGTTCTGTTTAGTGACAGCTGCAGCTGACTCGTGTTATTGAAGCAAAGTGAGCAAGGCATTACTAGGTTTTTTGTAAAAAAAAGAAAATGCTTTTTAAATGACTGGAGCAGCACTATTGTTGCTTCAAAAATGGCAAACATATGCAGGCCTCAAGACTTGCTACACTCTCAAAGCAAATACGCAGTATGAGCTGTGCACATCTTTTCTTTTTACCCTTTAACACAATACGACATTATTACCACATAAATACATAAAGCCAGATTTCAATACCGCCAAATAATTTTCCATATCCCAATTAATCGTATTAATCAAAATCCAGTAGAAACAGGGCCTCCCTTAGAATCAGAATTAGCATAAATTTATTTATAATACCTAAATGGCTGTTGTACTTTGGACCAGTCCAATTTTGTGGGGGAGCCAAACCAAACATTTAGGAATTTGCACAAAACAGACTGAAGAAAGGTGGCACAGGAAATGACCAGCAAATAATGCAGCATTGAACTTCCTGAGTTGCCTCTGGATGTCTAGTCTCTGATTCCAAACTCCATCTTATTGTACGCTCAGGTCCAGGTGTAGGATTGGTCCAGGGAACAGGACATAATCCAAAGCATATTGTGTTTGTAAGGATAGTGAAGGAAGAGAATGTTGGTGAAATTCCCTGGAAGTCCATCATAATCTCTACTGTCTTCAGTGGGTTAAGCTCCAGGTGGATCTGAACAGCTTATCCCCGTTCTGTCCCCATGCAGACTCGTCCTTGCTCTGGTTCATGCTGATTACAGTGGTGCCATCTGAAAACCTGAGAAGTTTCCCAAATGGGTCTCCTGTGTACATAGAGAAAAGGATGTCAGTGCTGATTCATTTCTAAAGCGCATTTAAAACAACATATGTTGACAAAAGTGCTGTAAAAGTCAATCTAATACAACAAGACAAAACTATAACGACAATAAAAATATTTAAGACGAAAATCGTATTCAAACCTAAACAAATATAGCTCATAGCTATTGTTGTATGAGAGACACATCAAGTCTGTCAAGTGGTTTCAATGCAACAATATACAAATCAACATGAAAGCTCATTCTTTCTGCAGACAGAGGAAGAAAGCTAAGTTGTCTGAGAGGGCAGAAGTTGTAAACCCTTGTTTTGCTGCGAAGGTGAAAATAATGCGGTGTAGGAATATTTGCAGCCTAATATATAACAACACAATGGCTTAGAACAGAGGTGGGCAATTCCAACTCCTGAGAGCCGGTATCCCAATACTTTTAGATGTGCCTTTGGTTCAACAGACCTGAATCAAGTAATTTGATGATTGAGAAGACTCTGGAGGAACTGACTGCATACTGAGGAGATAACTCAGCCATTTGATTCAGACGTGTTGGACCAAGGATGGATCTGAAAGCTGCAGGATACAAGCCCCAGGAACTGCAATTTCCCACCCATGACTTAGAAGCATTTTACTGCAACATCAGTTTGTAATGATTAATAAAACCATGTTTTTCCAAGCTCAACATTATAATCAATGTAATTATGACAAAAGTAAAACATTTGAATGCTGCTTTTTTTCAGACTTACGGCTCTCATTAGCTACGTTTACATGGACACAACTAATCGGAGTGAAGGCCTGATCAGATCAAAAATGTTTCATGTAAACATGTCAGACTGAAGATTCTAATCCGATTCGGTCCGATCGGATCTAAATTTAATTCCGAATAAGAGAGGTGGTTTTTGCCTATCGCCATTCCGATTGGCGTCCATGTAAAAACCCATTCGGATCTTAAGAGTAAAATAATCTTCACTGCGCATGTGTGCGACGTCAGCGTGACGTTTTTCCGCCTTGTCAACAACAGGAAACCACCGGTCGCTCTCGCTGTGAACAACATGGCGGGGGGAGTCTAGGAACGCCGACTTATACACTCAAGTTCATTTAAAGCTGCAGGAAGCAGGAATTTATCCTCCTCCTCTTCCTCTTTTCTCTCTCCACAGCCCACTCGCTCTCCCACGCCGGTTCAATCGCTCATTCTCTACATTTTCTCTCGTACATTTCGCTGCCAAGTGCTTTTTTCCTCCTCTCTCCTTTTTTCTTTCAGCTCGCTCCGAGCGCATCGTTTGTCAGGCCTCCCAAAAACCAGACGCAGACAGAACTGCCAAGTTTGGCAGGAAGTTCTGCGCATGCTTAAAAGATTTAATCTGATCCAACGCTTGGTACATGTATACACACGTCATGATCGGATCATTTCATTTAGTGTCCATGTAAACGGAGATTTTGAATTTCCGATCAACCAAGGTTTGGATCGGATCGGGGAAATTTTGCGCATGTAAACGTAGCTATTGATCCCTGTTGTATTCAGGTGTTCATGAGGTCAGCAGCAGGCCTTTGTCCATCTGTTATATCAGCATTTTTTTTTTACTATTACTGTAATGATTTTAAGTTAATCACACAGGTATTTTTCTCAATGAGGTAAACTGCAATTCATATATAATTCTATTTTAAAATCTATAATGCAGTGCTCACACCCCCCGTATTGTATCACTGCAAGTAGGGATGGTGATATGTTGCCACCGCTGTGCGACCAAGCCTTCACCATTGCAATATTAAGCAATCTTAAAACAGTTTGGGAATGACGATTCCACTCTACACTGGAGTTTTCTGTTTTCTTGATGCATGCCAAGAGATAGCTCCAAGATATTTCAAAGACAACCCATTTTCTAGTTAATTGCCAGTATGATGGGGAGGCCTTTGTCTGGTTTGAAAAAGTCTTCATTAACTTCTCTGTATCTCTGCTTCTTTCTGTATGTCTGCTTCTGTCTCCTTGAAACCCAGCCTGCCTCCACAGATGGCTGCTCACACTGGGCCTGGTTCTGCTGGAGGTTTCTTCCAGTTAAAAGGGAGTTTTTTCTCTCCACTGTCACTACAAGCGTTCTTGGTGTGAGGGATTGCCTTGAAGTCAATGAGTCGATGCAATCAACTGGTTTTTCTTAGATAGAAAAGTTTGAACCAATCTGACTGGAAGATCTGGTTGAATTGTCTCTGTGAAATGGCGCTATATAAATAAACTGAATTCAATTGAAGTTTGTATTTCAAATCTTGACTCGATCAGGTTTATTATACTGAAGATTTCTTTGCCCTGGAGGTTTAACTCTCCTTTAGATTATCAGCATCAGTTGAAAGTATAATTCTGTTGGTCTGCAGTTACTTGAGAGCAGCTCCGTCAGAATAAAAGCTCCAAACTCCTCAGAGTTGTGCTTTCCTATTAGTTCTTGTTGGGTCCAATCAAAGTCACCAATATAAGAGCACTTAATATTAAGCTTGTGATTACCATGCCTAAAGAGACATATACATATAATGTTGCATTTTGATGGCATGTGTTAGTAGAATGCCAACTAAATTATCAGGCCGTCATGGCATCTGTTTGGAATAAAATTGGAAAATGTGCTTTGACTTAGTGAATGTTTTGATTTTCTTCCAGCAATTACTTGGTCTCAAGGTTCATGACTGCAGCACTGAGGTAATGTAACTTCTTCAGTTACTTCCTATAATTTCTCATGTCATTCTTATTTCTTTGCTTTCAGTCTTTCACTTGCAGAAGTCATGTACCTATTTTTCAGTCACTCTATCTCCAATTACCCTTCAGCTGTCAATCCTTGCGTCTTCGCGCTACATTTAACACCAGAGTCTAATAACTTAAACTAACTGCAACGCAATGTCCATTTCTCTGCTTTGAGGCCAGCTTTCAGTCCTGAAATATGAAGTTAGAGCATATTTAGTGATGGAAACCACTAGAAGTGCTAAAAATACCTCTCCGAGCCTGGTAGCCACGAGGCTCCATCACACACTCATTACCACACGACCTGAGGTTGGAAGGGGAGGAGAGAGGAGGGGATGTGGTCAGGAGAGAGAGGCATAACGTGTGTAGCTGTGTGTGTGTGTTTGCAAGGGAGAAGAAGGGAAAAAAGTAAGGGATGTGGTAAAAAAAAGGAAAGAGAAGTGCAGAAGGAAAAGAAGCAAGGAAAGGATATGTGTGTGTCTCTGTGTGTGTCTCTGTCTGTCTGTACAGACTCAAGAATGGCTGCGGTGAGATGCATTAGTATTATATGATATTTCCTTGGGTCTCCTGAAGACTTTGAATGGTGGCACATTTTACGTCTGCAGGACTTTTTCTGAAAACCTACGTCATTTTTTTTTCTGAAAATTTGCAGTTTGTTTGTCTGGATAAATCGCCTTTTCTCTGATCTCGCTTTTCCTCTCGCCTTTCCAGTCTTCTCTCCCTCTTGCTCACTTCCAGCCACCTTCCCTTTTTTCCTCTCTGGGTCTCTGATTTATTCCCCCGTTTCCGTCCATCTGTCTGTCTCTCTTTCTTCTGTTCACTGTTCCAGCTGCTTTGTCCCTGCAGAACAATCAATCCTTCTCCTCAACCCGTACCTGGCTCTCGTTTAACTTCCACACACTCGCATACATAGTGGCCCCACATGAACAGATAGAGCAGACCTGTGCATGAATATAGACAGATGTCATGTAAATATATGTGCACACATGCGCACATAAGAGGGGCAACCCAATCCTTTAGGCAACCTTGCTGCAAATCATGAAGATGGAACTTCCAGGTTTGTGCCGACAGCTAAAATCAGGACTAACAAGATGAGCTCAGTGGGCAAGGCAGAGAGCTGGCAACATGTTGGCCCTTAATCACTGCTAAGCAGCAGTTTCTTCATAAAACTACAAATTACTTATTTGGCAATGTGTTTTCTTAAACTCTTAAAACCAAAACAGTTTTACTGTTTTTCCACTTTAGTTAATAAGCTACAGTTATTCTTATTCCCAACACACCAAAGGCACTAATTCGTGCTAATTTCTGAGCTTGCATACCACACTTTCATGTATGTAAATTGAGTTTGATGATTTATTTATAAAAGAAAATTAATTATCACATTTATTTTTTTCCATCAAAATATTTCATCAAAATTCATATTCTCATAAAAATGTCTAAATGTGCATACTGTAGCTTTCCTCCTGTAATATGTTGTGTTGTATCTGTGTTGCTTCTGTGCTGATATATACACTCACCGGCCACTTTATTAGGTACCCCATGCTAGTAACAGGTTGGACCCCCTTTTGCCTTCAGAACTGCCTCAATTCTTCGTGGGATAGATTCAACAAGGTGCTGGAAGCATTCCTCAGGGAGTTTGGTCCATATTGACATGATGGCATCACACAGTTGCCGCAGATTTGTCGGCTGCACATCCATGATGCGAATCTCCCATTCCACCACATCCCAAAGATGCTCTATTGGATTGAGATCTGGTGACTGTGGAGGCCATTTGAGTACAGTGAACTCATTGTCATGTTCAAGAAACCAGTCTGAGATTATTCCAGCTTTATGACATGGCGCATTATCCTGCTGAAAGTAGCCATCAGAAGTTGGGTACATTGTGGTCATAAAGGGATGGACATGGTCAGCAACAATACTCAGGTAGGCTGTGGCGTTGCAACGATGCTCAATTGGTACCAAGGGGCCCAAAGAGTGCCAAGAAAATATTCCCCACACCATGACACCACCACCACCAGCCTGAACCGTTGATACAAGGCAGGATGGATCCATGCATTCATGTTGTAGACGCCAAATTCTGACCCTACCATCCGAACGTCGCAGCAGAAATCGAGACTCATCAGACCAGGCAACGTTTTTCCAATCTTCTATTGTCCAATTTCGATGAGCTTGTGCAAATTGTAGCCTCAGTTTCCTGTTCTTAGCTGAAAGGAGTGGCACCCGGTGTGGTCTTCTGCTGCTGTAGCCCATCTGCCTCAAAGTTCCTACGTACTGTGCGTTCAGAGATGCTCTTCTGCCCACCTTGGTTGTAACGGGTGGTTATTTGAGTCACTGTTGCCCTTCTATCAGCTCCAACCAGTCTGGCCATTCTCCTCTGACCTCTGGCATCAACAAGGCATTTCCGCCCACAGAACTGCCGCTCACTGGATGTTTTTTCTTTTTCGGACCATTCTCTGTAAACCCTAGAGATGGTTGTGCGTGAAAATCCCAGTAGATCAGCAGTTTCTGAAATACTCAGACCAGCCCTTCTGGCACCAACAATCATGCCACGTTCAAAGTCACTCAAATCACCTTTCTTCCCCATACTGATGCTCGCTTTGAACTGCAGGAGATTGTCTTGACCATGTCTACATGCCTAAATGCACTGAGTTGCCGGCATGTGATTGGCTGCTTAGAAATTAAGTGTTACTGAGCAGTTGGATAGGTGCACCTAATAAAGTGGCCGGTGAGTGTATATATATATATATTTTTTTTTTTTTATCCTGCTAAGAATAAAATGTGAAATATGACTTTTTCTTACCCATTGTGATCCCCTTCCTTTTGTTTTTTTTATGTAAAGGCAGCACCTTTCCTCGGACACCACGTCCCCCCCATCTAAAATATCTTTGTTTTGTCTTTTTGTCTTTCTGTCTTCTTGGACACCTTATACTGAAGCCAAATTTCCCTTGGGAATAAATAAAGTATTTTTTGAATTGAAGTGAAATTGTTGAATCTTTATTTTCCTAGAGAAATAACATTTATTAACTCCAAAGCTCTAACAATATTCTTATCTGCATTATCAGATACCTTCAGGGAGTTGAAGGTCCAATACCTGTGAAAATTGAGAGAGGAATTTTAACTAGCCAAAGGTTAATATCAGAACCCAAACTTGGGCATCAGTTTATGACACAATGGCCACACACAAGCAAAGATTTGATTGCAAAGTCTCAAAAGGAAGTAGGAATAAATCTTTTCCTGCTTGGAGACCTTGTAGATCGGCATCCCACTCAGGGGATTATAAGCGCTTTGTGGTGAGCCAAGACTCTGTGTAACGTGAATTTTATTGTTTGCCAACTTTTTCTTCTTAAAGTTATTGTAATTCTAAAGACTAAAACTCTTTATCAGTAATTTTTTTTTAATTAAATATTTCTTGCTTGTGTTCTGACCAGGCTTTTCATGTCAATCTTTGTGTGCATGTTCCAGCTCCCCCATATTTCCAAGCAGCCAGTCACCAGAGCAGCCCTCCTCATAACCGTGAGTTGCAGCTGTATAAATATTGAAACAGTTAATGGAAGCACCTGAAAATCCCACTTTTACAGGTACTAATGTAGCTGTCAAACATTATTCTGAGGAAACTATCTGTCTTCAAACTCTCTAAGCCTGACCTTTAATTTTCTCACATCCCTACGAAGTCACTTACATCTCTGCACATATGTTGATGCTTTTAAAACAAAAGATAAAGCTATACACCTGGAAACATGAAACCGGAAGAAATATTGATTATTTATTTGATTTCAGAAGGATTTTCTTTAGTATCAACATACACTATGGAAAAATAAAAATCGTTTTAAGACAACAGATATTCTTTCCTGAAAAACTTTATGCTTCCCAATAGGCATCATCTGCATTTACCACTGATGGTCTGGCTGCTGACTCTAGTCTCAGGGTCTGGGATTACTGAGGAATAAAATGTGCAGTGTTCTTACCCATATGTGTTGAGATAAAGTTTTTTCTTTTTTGTTTTGTTTTTTTAAGCCAAGATTCTGCGTGTCCAACTACATCACAACAGTTTCTTGACAAAAAAGGCTGAGTCCTGCAGTTAGTTAAAATGCGTCGATATTCTTAAAAAAATTTTTTTTAAAACTAACCCAATTTAAATGAACATGCTTCAACTCTGTTAGCCATTTGTTAGGATTCTGAGATACATAATGTACCTTTAAGATTTGACTAATTACAGAAATGTCACATTGACCACAAAGCAGCCCAAAGACCATAGTGTTTCTTGTGGTTCTCTGTCAATTATAAGTGAAATTGTACTCTTTTGGTTACTGCTGGTGATTCAGTGGTATGAATCTACACAGGTGGTCAAGATCTTGTTTCTGTCTGGCAAAACAGCTCCTACTCCATCAAGTTGTCATGTATGAAGGGAAAGGTAATGTGAAAATGATGAAGAGGAGGCCCCAAGTACCCCCTACAAATATGATACACTCAACCATTCACCTTTAAAAAAATGTTCAACATGGATCAACCCCAGGAACTGCTGAGAGGAAGACATTTCCCCTTAGTATGTTGAAATGGAGAAACCAAGCGCTGCCCACGTGAGGAACTGTTGGACACGGCTGAAGGAAATGTGCTTTACTTCCATAGAGACTTGGCTTGCATTCCATTTGTGTTGGAAAGAAATCTCCCAGAAGCTGGACGTCTAACTTTAAGGGTCCTCAAAGGCCTTGATCTCAAAATCCAATATGGCTGCCTCATAAATACAAAGTAAAAAAGACGCTCGTGCTTCTTTACAATAAAATCCCTCTTACTGTTAGATTAATTCAGGAGTTTGATGAGCTTCCCTTTCCAACTTGGATCATTATTTTCTAATTCTGAGTAAAATTTGGGCACTTTTAGACCTGACACCAAATAATCTTGCAACTCCTCCATCTCACAGTGAGAAGGAAAAAAATCATCTACGCCATAATTGTATTCTCCCAGTGGGAAATATGTTAGACAAAAATTTTAGTATAACAATTTGGGAGAGTTGTTGGAACACCATTTTTTTTCTAAACAAGACATTTTTACATGTTAATGAGTCAAAGCACAAAACAGTGCATGAATTTAACTTCTAACCTAAAGTAATGGAGTTTTATTGGTCTAGATGGCATAAAGCAAATGAGAGAACAGCTCAGTCCTTAAAGACTTCATTATTAGCTTGGATTCAGTTAAGATGTTTTTTTTTTTTCTGTCAGCCTCGAACATAGAATTAGATCTGGTTTCTGCCCTGTTTTGCTCACAGTGGTTAAGAATGATAAAACCTTTAAATAATTACAAATGGCCTGGAGTTATGCACGCTTTCCTTGTCATATCCACCACTTTAAGCCAAAAATGTATAACTTTCATTGGGGTCCTTTCTGCTTAAAGTTCTGCTGACTTTCTGGAATTCTCTCCATCCACTCCAGCTTCCTTCTGCAGTGCAAAAGTTTCCATGTTTCTGCCCTGTTTTGCTCACAGTGGGTCCTGTTTGGACCTGTTCACTTCCTGTTTGGATTAACTGAGTGTGCAACTGAGTGTGCAGCTGTTCAGAGGATCTCCATCTGAAGTTAAGTTATTTTCTCTGTGATATCTCTGTATCTAAGTAACTAACTGACTACTTTAAAACATAGCACCTTCTGCTGCACTTTTCTACTGAGCACTTGTCAGTTTCACACGGTTTTATTTCTGATAGCAAGAAGTAGCTAGCCTAGGCTAGCGCTAGCTTAGCATTGCTATGGCTTCTCTCTCTCCCTCCCTTGACTCTTTTCCAACTCTTCCTTCTTCCTCTCCTCTCTCCTGCTCTCTGTGTCAGATGTTCAGTTATTCCTCTGCCTCCTTTAGTGATAATGGGATGTGTAATAAGTGTAGTATTTTTGTAGCTTTGGAGGCGAGGGTGTCAGAGTTAGAATCCAGGCTTCAGGCTGTTGAAGTAGGCCCCCCACGTAGCTGTCCTCCAAAAGTGCCTGAGCAGCCAGGCGATTGGGTAACTGTACGCAGAAAGCGTAGTCGTGGATCTCTGCCCACTGGTCACCACCAACCCGTTCACGTTTCTAACCGGTTTTCCCCACTCAGTGACACACCCACTGAGAAGCCCACTCTGGTGATTGGCAGCTCCATAGTCAGAAACGTGGCATTAGAGACACCAGGGACCATAGTCAAATGTTTGCCGGGGGCCAGAACGGGCGACATCAAATCCTACCTGAAACTACTGGCTAAGGATAAGGTTAAATACAGTAGGATTGTTATTCACGCTGGTGGTAATGACACCCGGTTACGCCGATCGGAGGTCACTAAAATTAGTGTTGCTTCGGTGTGTAAGTTTGCCAAAAAAATGTCGGACTCCGTAATTTTCTCTGGTCCCCTCCCTGATCTGACCAGTGATGACATGTTTAGCCGCATGTCGTCATTCAATCGCTGGTTGTCTAGGTGGTGCCCTGAAAACAACGTGGGCTACATTAATAATTGGCAATCCTTTTGGGGAAAGCCTGGTCTGATTCGGAGAGACGGCATCCATCCCACTTTGGATGGTGCAGCTCTTCTTTCTAGGAATCTGGCCACATTTATTAGTCCTCCAAAACCCTGACCACCCAGGGTGCAGACCAGGAAGCAGAGTTGTAGTTTAACACACATCTCTGCAGCTTCTCTACTGTTACCCACTCTTTACTCCATCCAGACAGTGTCTTGCCCACGACCAAAATCTAATAAATTAGCAAAGATTCCAAAAGGAGTAAATCATGATAATCTAATTAAAATCAAAATAACTCCAATGGGGGAAAAAGTTAAAACAATTAAATGCGGTCTGTTTAACATAAGATCGCTTTCCTCTAAAAGTCTACTAGTTAATGACTTGATTTGTGATAATCACATTGACTTGTTTTGCCTTACAGAAACCTGGCTGCAGCAAGAGGATTATGTGAGCATAAATGAGGCAACTCCTTCAAGCTATTTAAATTTTCACATCCCCAGAAGTTCTGGGCGAGGAGGAGGAGTAGCAACAATCTTCGAGTCTGACTTACTGATACTCCCAAAACAATTAATTCCTACAACTCTTTTGAACATTTAACCCTTAATTTCCCTGATCCAAATTTCAAGGCAAGAAAACCTCTTCTTTTTGTAACTTTGTATCGTCCACCAGGTCCTTACTCTGAATTTTTAGATGAGTTTTCAGAGTTCCTTTCTGATTTGGTATTAAATACTGACAGGGTCATCATAGTGGGAGATTTTAACATCCATGCTGACATTGAAGGCGATAGCTTAAGAGCAGCCTTTAATGCTATCTTAGACACTATTGGCTTTGTTCAAAATGTGAATAGTCCCACGCATTCTCATCTTCATACTTTGGATCTTGTGCTGACATACGGCATAGAATGTGAAGAAATAACAGTATTTCCTCACAACCCTGTCCTCTCTGACCACTTTCTAATAACCTTCAGGATTACTTTAACAGAGTTCTCCTCCCCCAAAAGAAGGTTCAATTTTAGTAGATCTTTATCAGATAGTGCAGTTATAAATTTTATAGAATCTGCTTCACTTTCTCTCTGCTCTGTGTCACTGAGCAGTGCTGCAGAGTGCAAAAGCTTAGCTTATTCCCCTTCACAGGTTGATGATTTTGTTGAGGGGGTTGCTAGTTCTCTGCGTATTGCCTTAGACAACGCAGCTCCTTTGAAAATGAAAACGGTTAAAAATAGAAAGCTTGCTCCTTGGTTTAATGCAGAGCTGCGTACTTTGAAGCAAAATGCTAGGAAACTGGAGAGAAAATATCGCTCCACAGGCCTGCGAGAGTCCTTCCTAGTCTGGAAAAATGGTTTACTGCTGTATAAGAGGACCCTTTGTAAAGCAAGAGCAGCATACTTCTCCTCATTAATAGAGGAGAATAAGAATAATCCTAGATTTCTTTTTAATACAGTTGCCAAACTCACCCAGAGCCATAGCTCTGTTGAACCGTCCCTTCCACCTGCTCTTAGCAGCAATGATTTTATGGGATTCTTTATAAATAAGATTGATCTTATTAAAAATAAGATCATAAGCACTCCTCTATCCGCGATTGTACCTGAGGTAGTCATGGAATCTGAACCGGGTTTAGACTGCTTTGATCCAGTTGAACTCTCTGAATTAGCAAAATTATTGTCTTCATCTAAGCCTTCAACTTGTATGTTAGATCCAGTTCCAACCAGGTTATTTAAGGAGGTATTCCCTTTGATCTCCTCCTCCATTTTAGATGTGATTAATCTATCTCTGTTACAGGGATATGTACCTAAAGCTTTTAAGATTGCTGTAATTAAACCTCTGCTTAAGAAACCGTCTCTTGACCCAGATGACTTGGTCAATTATAGACCTATATCCAATCTTCCTTTCTTATCCAAAATTCTTGAGAAAGTAGTTGCCAAACAAGTTTGCGATCACTTCCACCATAATGAACTTTTTGAAGAGTTTCAGTCTGGCTTTAGAGCTCATCATAGCACTGAAACAGCTCTGGTGAAAGTCACTAATGATATTCTCATGGCCTCAGATAATGGACTTGTATCTGTGCTCGTCCTGTTGGATCTTAGTGCTGCATTTGATACAGTTGACCATAATATTCTTTTAGAAAGACTTGAATATTTTGTTGGAATTAAAGGAACAGCACTAGACTGGTTTAAATCTTATCTATCTGATCGAATTCAGTTTGTTCATGTTAATGATAGATCTTCAACACGCTCAAAGGTTACCTGTGGAGTACCACAGGGATCAGTGCTAGGACCAATTCTCTTTACTTTATACATGCTCCCAATTGGTAGAATTATTAGACAGCATGGGATTAATTTCCACTGTTATGCTGATGATACCCAGCTATATCTGTCTATAAATCCAGATGAAGCTAACCCATTACATAGATTACAGGCATGTCTTGAAGACATAAAAACCTGGATGACTCTTAATTTTCTGCTTCTGAATGCAGACAAAACAGAAGTTATAGTCTTTGGACCAGAGTCTCTGAAAAAGAAACTGATTAGCCAGTCACTTCATTTGGATGGGATTAAACTGATTTCAGATAATAAAGTAAAAAATCTTGGTGTTATTTTTGATCAGGACCTGTCATTTAAATCCCATATCAAAGAGGTTTCTAGAATTTCCTTCTTTCATCTGAGGAACATTGCAAAAATTAGAAATATCCTGTCCAGGGGTGATGCTGAGAAACTAGTCCATGCATTTGTTACTTCAAGGCTGGACTATTGTAATTCTTTACTATCAGGAAGTCCACAAACTGTAGTTAAAAGCCTTCAGCTGATCCAAAATGCTGCAGCCAGAGTTCTAATGAAAATGAAAAAGAGAGATCATATCTCTCCTATCCTGGCTTCTCTTCATTGGCTTCCTGTTAAATCAAGAATAGAATTTAAAATCCTCCTTCTCACATATAAAGCCTTAAATGGCCAAGCTCCATCTTATATCAGAGATCTGATTGTTCCTTATGTTCCTAACAGAGCACTTCGCTCTCAATCTGCAGGTTTACTAGTGGTTCCTAGAATTTCTAAAAGTAGAATGGGAGGCAGATCTTTTAGTTATCAGGCTCCTCTCCTGTGGAACCAACTACCAGTTTTAGTCCGTGAGGCAGACACCCTGTCTACTTTTAAGGCTAGGCTTAAAACTTTCATTTTTGATAAAGCTTATAGTTAGGGTGGCTCAGGTTATCCTGAGCTATCTCTATAGTTATGCTGCTATAGGCTTAGACTTTTGGAGGACATAGGGACCCCCATTTCATCATTCTGCTTCATTCTCTCTCTGTTCTCCTATTCTGCAGAATCTGTTAGTTCAATCTCTAACCTTCTGCTCTCTCTGCTTTTCCTCAGAGTAGCTTTGCCTCGTCTGTTCCTGTTTGGCTGTGACGTCATCCTGGAAAAAAACATCAGCTGTGCTGCTTCTATCAACACCCTTGTTAATAGATGTTGGAGATCGGCCTGTTTTCCAGTGTGGTCCTGTTTCTCTGACCGTGACTGAGTGGATGTGCTCTCTTCGTCCTCTGGCATGGGAGCTGCCTTGGAGCTCGTCTGCCTGGCTGTGTGTTTCCTGGACGGGGCCGCCTTTTACAGCTGCTTTTTGTATCTCTGCTTCTGTCTCCTTGAACCCCAGTCGGCCTCGGCAGATGGCCGCTCACACTGAGCCTGGTTCTGCTGGAGGTTTCTTCCTGTTAAAAGGGAGTTTTTCCTCTCCACTTTCGCTACAAGCATGCTTAGTGTGGGGGATTGTATTTGAGTCAATGAGTCAATGCAATCAACTGGTTTTCCTTAGATAGAAAACTTTGTATCAATTTGACTGTATGATCTGGTTGAACTGTAAAGTGCCTTGAGATGACATGTGTTGTGAATTTGGCGCTATATAAATAAACTGAATTGAATTGAATTGAATGTTGAGCTAATATCCCTAAAAGTGTCAGCATGTGCATATGTTTTTGTTTCTCTGTTGGGATGGACTAGTATCTGGACCAAGATGTATCCCATCACTCCCCCATCTAAGATCTTACAGAAGATGTCTGTGGTTTCAACTGAAACATTAATAAAACGGTTGTATTTCTTTCTGGGGATACACTTTTACACATCTACTGTCCCAAGAGAATTCGATGATTCCTGCATTCAGATAATTACCTGTATTCAACAACTGGTAGTAGAGAAAGAGCCTGCAGAGGAATTGGACTCTGAATGAAACTCCAACTATAAAGTTTGGCAAAATTCCCTCTGTGCTTATATTCAGCCAAGCATATGCTTGTAAAACAAATGTGCTCTTAGACCTTCTAAATGCTTTATACCTTATTATACACGCATGTTCACGTTTATCTTTGCTTTTTGGACCTCAAAAATCACGTAAAATATATACATAATTTTTGGACGTCACAGTTTATCTCTACAAATAACTAATTGCTGTTCCTGCTTGGCAGACAACACCTTTAGGGATAGATTTTATTACAACAAGGGTGATGTGGACATTTACTGTTGTAAGATCTACAGCACAGTGGGGTAATCTCAACACTAGTGCTGGGGGCGGCTTGTTAAAAAAATATCCCAACTTTGGATATTTTACCCTTTTAACAATTATATACAAATACAAATCCCTGTGACATTAAATACAGCAGAAAACTTTAAGTATATAAAACTAGAAGATTGATATCTCTTGATCTCACATTACATTTTTGCTTGGTCCCTCTCAGGTTTGTGTTTTTTTTAAGGAAAGCAATTAAGTCAAATACTGTTGCCATGAAACTTCCAGGAGTTGTCTAGATGAAGCTCCCCATGAGTTTTGGCCTAAATACGTCAGTGCTGAGCCCTTTAGGTAAACACATGACATCAGAATGCGAAGAAAGAGTCACACTGACCATAAGAAATCTGTGATGAGAGAAGCAGAGACATCAGCCATGCAGTGAGACAGAGAGATGAGAGTGGTAAACAATGATGAGGAGAATAAAAATAAAGGTTGGCGGAATGATGACAGTGAGGAATAATTGTGGTTAAATCCCTTTTATATAAATATTTCTTCACCTACCTCACAGATTATGTGCTAAATATGCTCACCAGTCTTTAATTTGTGGCAGACATGATAATGGTGAGGGGGAGGGAAGGATGAGGAGTGAAGAACAGAGGTGAGCTCACATGCAGGGCTGGGTGTTGATATGAGGAGGTGAGAAGAGACAGGAGAGGAGATCAAGACGAGGTCAAGAGAGGAAGGTGTTAATACAGCGAACAGGGCTGAGAGGAGAGGAACGAGGAGAGGACAGCACTTGTAAATATAGCTAGGCTTTCTGGAGACAAGCTTCTCTTTGCAGCTGTTTAAACACGATGTAGCTCATTATCGTCCTTCAGTTTTAGTAGAATGTAATCTTCTGAGCACATTACTAAATATAAATACTCATTGTTGTAATTTCTAGTTCAGACATAAATGATTTGCATATAGATCTGTCTTGTCTTGACAATTCAAATGTTGCTGGATTATATAGATTGTCATCGGGGAAAAAAGGAAAGAAAATTCTCCATCCCACATTTAAAGCCAAGTAAGGGCCTGGAAGTTATTTCTTTCATATTTTAATATGCATTTCTCCACAGAAAGAAAAAAAACAGACTGGGTTAAAGAATGTGTCCGAGGTAGTAATTACAGGTGCTGGTCATAAAATTAGAATATCATGAAAAAGTAGATTGATTTCAGTAATTCCATTTAAAAAGTGAAACTTGTATATTATATTCATACATTACATACAAACTCATATATTTCAGATGTTTATTTTGTTTAATTTTGATGATTACAAATGACAACAAATGAAAATCTCAAATTCATCATATCAGAAAATTAGAATATTGTGAAAAGGTTCAAAATTGATGGCCCCTGGTGCCACACTCTAATCAGCTAATTAACTCAAACCACCTGCAAAAGCCTTTAAATGGTCTTTCAGTCTAGTTCTATAGGCTACACAATCATGGGGAAGACTGCTGACTTGACAGTTGTCCAAAAGACGACCATCGACACCTTGCACAAGGAGGGCAAGACACAAAAGGTCATCGCTAAAGAGGCTGGCTGTTCACAGAGCTCAGTGTCCAAGCACATTAATAGAGAGGCGAAGGGAAGGAAAAGATGTGGTCGAAAAAAGTGTACAAGCAAGAGAGATAACCGCACCCTGGAGAGGATTGTGAAACAAAACCCATTCAAAAATGTGGGGGAGATTCACAAAGAGTGGACTGCAGCTGGAGTGAGTGCTTCAAGAACCACCACACACAGACGTATGAAAGACATGGGTTTCTGCTGTCGCATTCCTTGTGTCAAGCCACTCTTGAACCACAGACAGCGTCAGAAGCGTCTTGCCTGGGCTAAAGAGAAACAGGACTGGACTGCTGGTGAGTGGTCCAAAGTCATGTTCTCTGATGAAAGTAAATTTTGCACTTCCTTTGGAAATCAAGGTCCCAGAGTCTGGAGGAAAAGAAGAGAGGCACTTCATCCACGTTGCTTGAAGTCCAGTGTAAAGTTTCCACAGTCAGTGATGGTTTGGGGTGCCATGTCATCTGCTGGTGTTGGTCCATTGTGTTTTCTGAGGTCCAGGGTCAACGCAGCCACATACCAGGAAGTTTTAGAGCACTTCATGCTTCCTGCAGCTGACCAACTTTTTGGAGATGCAGATTTCATTTTCCAACAGGACTTGGCACCTGCACACAGTGCCAAAGCTACCAGTACCTGGTTGAAGGACCATGGTATCCCTGTTTTTAATTGGCCAGCAAACTCTCCTGACCTTAACCCCATAGAAAATCTATGGGGTATTGTGAAGAAGAAGATGCAATACACCAGACCCAACAATTCAGAAGAGCTAAAAGCCACTATTAGAGCAACCTGGGCTATCATAACACCTGAGCAGTGCCACAGACTGATCGACTCCATGCCACGCCGCATTGCTGCAGTAATACAGGCCAAAGGAGGCCCAACTAAATACTGAGTGCTGTACATGCTCATACTTTTCATGTTCATACTTTTCAGTTGGCCAACATTTCTATAAATCCTTTGTTTTTATTGGTCTTCAGTAATATTCTAATTTTCTGATATGATGAATTTGAGATTTTCATTTGTTGTCATTTGTAATCATCAAAATTAAACAAAATAAACATCTGAAATATATGAGTTTGTATTTAATGTATGAATATAATATACAAGTTTCACTTTTTAAATGGAATTACTGAAATCAATCTACTTTTTCATGATATTCTAATTTTATGACCAGCACCTGTATAATCATGATTTATCTGCTCCAAAAAAAGACTATATGCTTTGGCTTTGGATGCAACCCGCTTGATCCAGTTTCTATGTTTTTTTTTTTATTATTTCTTAGAAGAAGATGAAATCGACAGCTCTGTAGTAGAGTTTTGGACATGGCAGAGCTTTCCTTCAGATTCTTTCTTTAAAAACATCAGGGTTTTTTTCATTTTGGGAAACGTTATCATAAATTTGAATTTTATACTATTCCAAAAACCTTTAGTCTCTCAGAACAACCAGGTTTTAAAGAGTAGAAAAAATATTTCAGGAACTTAAGTATCGTTGAACAGTAGCCGAAACCTTCAGGACCTTAGTGCCTCAGCTGTTATCAAAAGGTCTTTGCAGAAATATTTATACTCTTTAACGCTTTTTAGAGTCTGTAACACTTTAGCAGCAACCTGTAACATATTTTGGCTTGAACTGAATGAAACCCCCAAAAGAGGAGGTTCATAACATCCCTCCATCCATCCATCTATTTTCTTACACGATTATCCCAAGTGGGGTCGCGAGGGGTGCTGGTGCCTATCTCCAGCTGTCTAAGGGCGAGAGGCAGAGGGTTCATAACATTAGAGTGAAAAAAATAAACTTTAAATGTAAAATGCATTTTTTTTTCAAGGCCACTTTACTTGGATTCCCCATCATTAAATTCAGTGAAACTCATTAGTTTTAAAAGATAAAGTTGGTGGATTATTTAATGAAGTCCACCTGAGAGTGCACTGGAAAAACGATCCAGAAATTTGTAAAAATGTCTTAAATTAAGTGCATTTACCCTTACTTTGAGTAGGTAAATGAGAGTATTTTTACTCTTAAAATAAGATAATATGATAACATGCACTTGAGCAATTGTGTTTTCTTATTTAAATGTAAATTGTCTTGTTCCATTGGCAAAATGTGTATTTTACTGCCTCAATCCAAGAACAAATGCACTTATTTTAAGAAAAAAATACTTACCGGTATTTAGAATCAGATTCTTTTCCTGTATAATCTTATTGTGAAATTAAGAAACAAATTGTGTCACCAAAAAACCTAATAACTCCATGTCAAAAATGTCTCTAAGTAAAACAGTTTTGAGCTGCTTATTGTTTGGTTCAAATCTGCATTATGAGGCGGATGGTTGAGAGGATCAGGAGCACAAAATAGTTCAAACACAACAGGGATTTTATGTTCCAGAGAAAGAGAAGAATCATCATCCGTTCTGGTAAGCGTTTACTCATGGTTCCTGTATTTTCTTCCCTCCATCTCCCTCTCTGTCCCTCACCGCTACGCTTCAAGAGGTTACTGTCATCCCTCCTGAGAACCACCTGATGCTTCTGACAGAAGGTGAGCAAAACAGAGGAGACATGTTGCTTCTCAAGAATGTGAACTGTACCCGACCACACAATGTTTCAAACACACACACAAACTCCCCCCCCCCGCCTGCACCACCTCCTGTACTCCCCCTACCTCCACCCCCCACCCATATACACCCATGTTTGTTCACTAAACATAACTATGACCTCAGTTTAAACCACACACATTCTTTCTCCATGCTGACTTCAACCCACAACAAGAGGCAGAACATACTTTAACTGCATGTAAACACACTAAGTAACCCCCAATAACATATATGACCAATATTTACACCAGGTGGAAAACTAGTTGCGATTTTAAATACAAACAACCGTCAGAAAGCAGCATAAAAGAGCAACAACACACTGCAGAATGGAAGAACTTTTAAAAAGTTTGAATTTTACTGAGATCAGGAAACAGCTAAATATGTTCCAAACCTGCTTCACCTTGTGAGGCAAAATGATTGGACACATTTAGTAAAATAAAACACTGAGTGATTTGATTATTACATTTTATGACACAACTAGTTATGACCCTTGGAATCAGTGCATAGATATATCCAATCAAAAACATCAAAGACATTGTTTTAACAAAGAGGGAGTAAAGAAAGTATTTCATTCACCAAACACAAAGTTTTGAGTTTAATTGATTTTCTTAAGGTATCCATGTTTGACAGAGCCATCCACCATGGTGATGGAAGGAAATAAGAAGCCTCACAGTGTGCGGTAGAACTTAAAATATTAATTATGGCATATGGAGATTCATAAAACATATTCAACAATAAAAGTGGTGCTGTTCCTACTGCAAAATAAGGAGATTTAGCATGACAATGAGAACAGTCAATGTCTGAGTGGGATTTGACAGAGAATTAAAGAAATATTCTCAACGCTATACTTATTTAACATAATAAATAATGTTTGTCTGTTGTGTACGTGTGAAATATGCATCCAAATGTAACCTAGCAGGTACAAATAGGATGTAGTAGTGAATCACGATAGAATTTAAAAACACAGGCTGTGTCAGAATGTCCACTTTAACCCTTAAATCGCTCAATCACTACATAGAGTGGAGACTATGTAGTGAAATTTATATTGAACTCAACTGACAGTTCAGACAGATCCTCACTGCTTTTCGCTCCCCTTTCGTCACATGACTGCAGCTCCCCGCACAGTTTCTGCACCATCGTTGCCCTCTTTCACCCCCTGAAACAGATCCCATAATGCTTTGTGAGGAGAGCTCACAAAGCATAATTTGCTCATGGATGCACACGACTTTTTAAGGAGCATTGTAGGAAACTTTTAGTCCACAACATTTTTTTGGTGTAACCACCATATAGTGCTCTGGATAGGGTTTAAGGCAGACGTTCACACACAGCCACAATTAAATCAGGTATTATCCAGTTATCAGCTATTTATCCGTTTAAATTTTACTAAATTATTTGCCATATTAAACAAATATAAAGAATAATGGGCAAGAAGTTAAACCCCGGTTTGTGAAGGAGCAAACATACTGCTAAGATAGAGATATTTTTCTGTCCTAAATAGCTGTGTAAGGTATGATTCCAAATACATTACTAGTACTGTTGATCAGTTTAATTTTAATTCATTTCTCAGTTGTAATTTAGAATTGAACAAACCTTGGATAATAAATAATTAAAGATAATACAACAATTTTTTGATGACCCACATTAACAGTACCCACAATAAATTCCCTGCTCCACTAACAGATGCCTTTCCCAAGATAAATACAATACTGTGATTCATATGAAGGGCATCTGTGCTGCAGAGCAATGCTTTATAGCTACATTCTTGACAGTTTGCCTTCAGCATAAAATAAATTCTCCTAATTTTTTCATATGAGTTTTCTGTGGATTAAGCTTTACTTAAATAAATAACTGACTTTGACAAAAAATTTGATAAAAAGGAAAGAACTTTAAATCTGTGATTTAATTATCCATCAGATTACATGGAGCATAATCACATTTTCTCTACATCATCTGCAGGCTCCTCCAGTGAAGAACTCACCATTTCTGGCACTTCTCTCATGTCAGGTCTCAGCTGTGCAACGGACTCAGGAAAAGTTTGATAAATCCTGCTACAGAGCAGAGTTGATTCACAGAGTAACATGCGGTAAACGGGACTCAGGGTAACGGCTTTCTGTCTTTCTGGATCCAAAAATCCAGGGTATGCAGGTATTTACCCCAGAATTCATTCTCTCTTATTCCGCCTTCAGAAACAGGGCCCAGGTGTCGATCACTAATAAAGTTGTCGGGAATTTCAGACAGGATCAGATTCTAATCAGGAAATCTGATTTGGTCTTGATCCGAGGCACACCGCAGCTTCAAGCGTCTCATTAACGGACAGCCAGTTTAACCAGTCAGCTGAAGGCGCCGTTTGATAACATCTGCAGAACCTCAGCACATGTACTCATGAGTAAGGTTCAGTCAGAGTTCATTTACCTCTGCTTAGATAAAGATGGAGGTAATGATGGATTTTAACCTTCCTTTAGACAGTAAGTTTGATCATATCTATATATAATATCTGAGGTTTGTTTTTCTTTATCCTCATACTGTATCCCCATATCTTCTCACTTCTTCTTCTTTCTAGTTGTTCTCCTTCTTGTCATTCCAGGTTTTATTTGTATTATCCTCCTCTGCCTTTCTCTTGTTATGCATTAAGCACTAACATTTAAAACAGAGCGTGTGCATGAGCATAGGGTTAAACATGCTTGGAGTAACATCAGGAGTGTGAACTTATACTCTGTCTGCTAGACATTTAGTGGGTGTAACTCATGAGTAAGAAATATTAGTGTAAAAGATATGAAAAGAGTTTTCTTCCAGTAAAGCTACCAGTCTCCTGTAGTGTATACCTCAGTGGTTAGTGTTGATATGTTTGCTCATTTCCATGTTATTCAAGGTTCATGTGCATCACTGAGAGAATACACACATTAAATGCTGATCTAAATTAGCTGATAATAACTCAATAAACCTGAATTCGGCATATTTATAGTTAAGCCCAATAAGAGTCATAGCTCAAGCCGATTTAGCGATAAATTAAACATTGGCTAAAAGTGGAGAATTTTTTTTAGGTAATTAAAGTTTGGGATCATGACAAAGAGGCTTTTCAGTCTTTCATACATGGAACTCATTAAAGATTATTTGTTGAAATACCAGTGGAAAAATGCTAAATGATGTATTTTTCAGACAGCTTTGTTATATTTTTATTTTTTGCTGTATTTTTAAATTTTGAATTTAGTTTATGCTTCTAGTAATCTGCTTGCGAATCGTGGAGCAATCCTCCTGTGCTTTAAATATGGTCCATGAATAGTGGGGATTTGGAACAGTTTTAACACGTTTTTCTTCCAACTGCTCTTAAAAAATTTGATCTACAGCAACCATTGTACCGTTTATTAAACTTAAATCTGTCTGTTAATTGCTCATAACTTATAAATATGATTACATGGGACACACTTTTCACAATATTCATTAACAAAAAAAAGGCAGCGGTTTCAACCGACCCCATCTTTTGGACGGCTTAAAAACAGTTACAACCAGTGGCGGCTGGTGAAAAATATTTTTGGTGGGGCTGATATAGCCTAGTGTATGTCTCCAACTAACCCGGAATAAGAATTCAAATAAACAATTGGACAATACATACAATTTAACAGTAATGATTTAATTTACTATATAATAACAGTAACAGTGATGATTTGGGTCACTGTGACGGGGTTCTTTGGCCTCCAAGAATCCAGTCTCAGTCGGGTTACCGGTGTTGGTGATTTATTGAGCTCAAAAACTCAAAACAGCGTGCAAAAGAAACTAAACATATACAAGATACTCTGGGCCTCAGCCTCCCTCCAGTTACCAGCAATGTAACAAAGAAACAGAAAACAAAAATTGCTGCTTTTCTTCCCACAGCCCTCATTAAATAGTTTAAGCCCCTACCCTCAGGCTCTCTTATTTCTGATTTCTTCTCATTAATCAGTTTTGTCCATATATTACCTCCACAAACAATTGATGTACAAAAACAAATAATTTTTACAACTTAATTCTTTTACACAGATTCATTGACTTATTCAATTACACCAAACTGGGTTTGAACCCAGCAAAGACGCAGCCAGACTGAAGATGACAAGTCCCCGCATAAACACGTACACCCCCACACACACACACACACACACACACACACACACACACACACACACACACACACACACACACACACACACACACACGGCTAACCCCACTGAAATATTAAGTGTGCACCCTCAATATGCCAGCAGGTAACCAGGACAGCTTGTGTGTTTTAAGTTAATAGAGCTACTGATCTCAGCGCGAGTGTATTGGTCCTCACAAACACAGTATAACAGGAATGTGTGTGTGGCGCGCAAAGTTAGAGAGGTTGTTTTAAGCGACGAGGTGGATTCGTCACAGTCACAATAACCATGATATGAAATGTTCATATCATACAACAGGGATGTTCTTCTGGCAAACGGGTAGATAAATAAGGATCTCACCGAATTTGGTGGAAGCTGCATCTCGCTCGTTACATTCGCCATCTTCCCTCTAATTGTCTGCACCTGCGCTTGGGTTCAGAAGAGAAGCCTGTAAAAGCGCAGTATTTTCAGCGCCCCAATACCATAAAGTTCCGAGACGCTGATTGGCCATTAAATTCACCTAGCAATAGTACATGATTGACAGATTCTCTGCAAATGTGGGTCAGTCTGATCACAGCCCCCAGAACAGAGACGGTAGGAGTCTGTCTGTGGAAATCCACAAATTAATGACAGTAGATAGGGAAATGTAGTTTATATAATTTGTTTTGCTTATAGTTACACAGTCTAGAGAGTAAAACAGACATTTATGAGTTAATTTCTAAAAATATATTTTACGTTTCTCTCTTCTTATCAGGGAGGGCGGTGCCCCAGCGCCCCCTATGGGCCGGCCGCCACTGGTTACAACCCGTCATAAAACTATTCCATGTAAGAAAACCTCTTAGTTTCTTGCCTGAATGTGCCTATTATGTTGAGAATTTTAAACATTTATAAAAGTTAACTAAGCTGTAACCTTGGGCTCTATGGAAATTGGACATACACCGGAATCCCAAAACGAACAAGGCAAACACAACTTAAAATTAGCCAGCCATCTTTTTTTTTGAAAAAATATACATATATTTTTAGAGAAAATACATCTTACATACTTAAAATTTTCTTAAGAATCTGTATTTCTTTAATGGACATATAAATAATAATCACACACCTCTCATCCATCCCCATCAGTCAGATTCAAAGTTGTGGCTTGTTTAAAAATCAAGTCCAGTTCTGCAGTAATTATGTTTCCATGATTTACACGTCCAGCACTGTGGCCACAATACGCTGGAGTTTAATTAGCGGTTGCAGCATCTGAAACTTAGTTTTTTTACTCAGCAAAGAACTGAAGTTGGATCCTGTCTTGGGGCTCACTGTTTGTATCGATCCTGACCGAAGAGAGGCAAAACCTGGCAGATATTACAGTTTTTCATTGATTGTTTTATGCACATTTTCTGAAAGTATACCTCATATTCTCCGAACTACACACACAAATAAAAAAACACACATGTTCAATTCTCCCGAAATTATAAACTTTACATTCAATACAATGTTGTTTCTTCTCTAAATAATGTTGGGGGTTTTTTCAACTAACACACAAAAAACACATCTTCTCCATTCATCATTATGACTTAGGCCTGTTTTTGTTCAGTGTTACTCTTAAGGCATAAGTGTATTGAAAAATATGTGAGAGTATATTTTCATAACTAACAAATATATTTAACTTTTCCCACAAAAGAAATGCACACCATCCCCAACCAATACAAAGCTGCACATACACTACATACAAAACCCCAGAAGAATTTACTGTACAGAGTTACAGTAAAAAAAAAAAACTAAAAACAAACTATGCTGCATCCTCTCTTCTGTTGCGGTCTGGCCACAGCACCTCATCCACATCCCAACCAATGATTTCCCCGGCCAAGCACTGGGGGAAATATCACCTAGCATGGTCATTCCAGCAATGAAAATATATCTCCACGTACGTCGTCCTTGCCTTGGAGAAGAAGTATACACATTGGTGGATTTTGGTCATACACTTTCTTTTTCCAGGCAGGAAAAAAAAAAAAAACTCAAAATGATTGAGGAATGGAGAGAGATAAATAGGTAAAAAGCGTTGGTGGACGGAGAACAGGATACGAATCATAGCAAATGACATCGTACCTGATCTGCTCTGGGCCATCGACCTGATCTGGTGGAATGAGTGTGTTGTGTCGGACGTCCGGGAATGTGATCAGATGGACGGCGTTGTAGGGGCCAAGAGTCATGATGAGGTGATGGCTGATCGATGCACACTTTCCCATGTTCCCTCCGGGCTAGCCAGGGACTTCAACAATGACACGCTGGCAGATGAAAGTTCTTCCCCTCTTTTGTCTTTTTGTGAGGTTGAACCAATGAAGAGGAACTGCAGCCACCTTTAGCATGAGGATTCTCTAAAACACACTATCAGATATAGAATTGGAGTGGTCACTATTGTGAAGCACAATCTTTTTGATTAAATTACTGAAATATGTATATTTACTGCATACAGTGTTGAGAGTATGCATCTGTTGTGGCACTCACTTGCACATAGTTACATCGTAATTTGTTGACTTTTTCTTCGTTGCATTCAAATGGCAACCTGTAGACCAGCTTCCTCCTAAAATGATTTCTGCAGAAGATACGGTCCAGTGGCTCTGCCTTCTGTTTCCAATGTTGCAATCCATTGCTCCATTGAAGAGCTCACCTGTTTCCCTTTTATGCTAAAGCTCTGATTGCTGATTGGTGGTTTGAGTTTGTGATTTGTCAGTGTGCATATTTGAATGGCTGTGTGTTTCTTGTGAAAATTGTGCTTGTAGTTTAGCAGAACTGGTTAAGGGGGTTGGTGAATGAGCTACATGTTGTGTTCGATGTGCCTCAAGTACCAGAATTTGTGTGTGAATAATTGAGAACAACTATAAACACATCACACACATCCACATAATCCTAACCTTGATTCGGTGCCTTTTAGAAATAAATAAATGTGTTTGTTAGACAAAGTTATAAGGTCATCATTTAAAGGGACAGTAAGACTCTTAAGGGGATCTAAGCTGCTTCACTGAATCTATGGCTGGCAGCTTTAGGACCAACTGTAGCCACGTCATTACTGTAAGATGCTATATGGAATCAATATAATTTAGACTGCAAAATTAAACTAAATACAATCCAATGACATCAGTTACCTTCATTATAATCATAACCAGACTCATATTGTCTGTCAGTTCATGTTGGTGTGAATCCAGCTTTTCTCTGAAGGCCTGAGGTTTGCTCAGAAACATTAGGAAACAATCAGCATCAGGGAGATCAAATAACATAGCAGACAGATCTGGGAGAACGAGGTGGAAGTTTTTAAAGCAGTGTTGCAGCATAGCTGTTTTTTTGTTTTATTGCTCTTACCACAGGTACAGTTTATTTAATTGTGCTTTGGATGTGTAACACTATGCGAAGGTTTGTTCTGGTTGGATGCCATAAAATACACTCAAAAATTTATATTGTTTTTGTTTGTTCTGATTTGAGTGAAGGCTCAGAACAGAGGACCCAGTATTCAAGGCAGACAGTCAGACATCTCAAAAGGCTTTTATTTAGAGTAACAGATCTGCAGTGATATAAAATAATATCTTGGCATTTGACATCTTTAGCTGCTCTATTCGGTCCATCATTCTTATCACGTATAATCAAGATATGGCTGATGCTTGAACTGACAGGCTGGGCTAGAAGATCATGGACTAAAGAAGCGTCTAAGAGTCCCATGGGGAACTCTGGAGGAGCTGCAGAGATGCATTTGTCATGATGGGTTCACTAAAAGCGACCCAAGAATGCAGAACACCACTGACGGACACAGGGATGAAAGTTTAACATGTTTATTTTGCACAAGCACACAGAATGTACTGGTTCAGGTTCAGGGCCTGGATACTGGTTCACCGGAGTCTGCGTGAGAGACAGTTCAGTTAGCGTGGCCAACAGAAGCTTACTGATTGTACCTTGAGGGTTCTTGAGGTTTAGCTTTGGGGGAGTCTCTGTTGGATCTGGAGAGGGGTTCATCAGCAGAGTCCGCTTGCTGCTTCAGCGTCTCACGTCTATAATGAACAGACCTTGGCTTTGGGTTTTCCAGCTCTTAGCCCTGAGCTGCTTGGAGGTTCTCTTGGATTCTTCAGGTTTGGCTCGGAGGGACGGCTCGGCAGGTTAGCTCTTCCTGAGCTTCACAGAGGAGACACTGTTTTCCTGGAAGACAGAGACAATGGTTAGAATCCAGGCTGGATTCACAGTCATAAAGTTTCACTGAGGATCTAGGCTTAAGCGCTGACCAACTGGAACAACACTGCGGCGTTGAGGCAAGGTCTGAAGACAGCTTAAGTAGTGGATCCTCTGATGATCTTGATGAGCTGCAGCTGTGCAGGAGGTTCCCTCAGAGGATCCACGGCGGACTCTGCTGGAGAAAGGTGGAACTTCTCCAGCTCCCAACAGCATTATTCTTCCTCAATTCTGGTATATAGGGAAGAGTGTCAACAGGAAGCCTATGTTAAAAAACTAATTGATGCATTGACATAAAAAAAAATGTAAATTTTTGTTGTAGGATTCTAACTATAGTCAAAGGTGTAACTCTGCAAACAACCACAAAGATTTTTATAGGCAAAAAAAAATCTTTAAAACCGTTGTTTTTAATCATGTCAATAAAAATCAAAAGTACTTTATTATTCTCAAAGGAAAGTTAAATAATTATTAAAATTAATCACCTTATTTTATTGGTAAAAAATATTATTTTACAATTATTAAATCAACATTAAATGATATTACGGAATTCCCTATAACCCAATGATTATCTACCATCACAACCATACTAAATAGAGTGCAAAAAAGCATTGTGATTGCTACTTAAAGAGAAATGTCATATACTCAAAAGAGTCTGAATATTATTATAAGGTATGTTTACCTTATATATAGACCTTATAACCACTTATTACCATATATTATATAGGTTATAACCAATGAGTCAGATTGTAACACAAACCTAACCTTTGGTATGCTGTTCTCAGACAGAGGACACCTCACATATGAGTCTAATCAGCTACTGTTATGTAGTTTAGTTCAATTTTGTGAATTTCTGCTCCTGAAACATCATTAGGTTACTATATTTATTTTCACACAAAGTCAGAAAAATTTCGGCTGGCACAGCTCCACACGCTACATGTTAACTCCAGACTTATTACAGACAGCTTCTCTCTCAGACAGACAACGCTGTATGAGGTACCCGAGAACTTGACAGAAATGTTTGAAAAGCAGCCATGTTTGCAGGAAGTTGCCAAATCTGGGTTGAGGATTTCAGATCAGATTAACAGACGTCCTGCTGCATCCTCCAAGCAAAACAAATCTCTGCTGTGATGAGGTGACGCTTCCAGTCCCTCAGCGCCACGCAGGAGAAAACAAGTCAGAAAAGAAGAGGTGGGAGAGGAAGAAACAGGTAAACCCTGGAGGCAGTGGGGTTGTTAAACAGACAGGAACATAAACTGTGAGAAAGTGTAAATCACTGAAGTTTGAAAGCTATAAAACTATATATGTTTTACTTCATGATTGTGCTATTTTTCCTTACAGCTTTGCTTTTGACTTTGCATATAAGAGGAATCCCAAGGGCAACAATTGAGGAAAAACAACACGAGCAATTTAGTAAAGACAAATTCTATTGATAATAGTCTCACAAACAGTTTTAAAAGCCTCTGATATGAAATTAGTGTTTAGGTACCCAACTGTAGTCTAACATTTAAAGATAACTGGTTATTGGCAATGACTGCAGAGCTTTGATCACATCTGCGTCCAAGCTCAGATTAGGAAACCACTAAGAAAAAGATCAAGTCATCTCTTTCCCAGAACTCTACACAAAATCCAAAAAAACATGCATATAATCTTCAAAATCCTTCAATTATCCTGCAAAATTAAACATTACTCATAAAACAACACAATTTCCTCTCAGGGTGCTATTTTGTTTTCAAAAGACTCACACAAACCATCAGATGGATCAACATTTATAAGAACAATTTAAATACCAGGGAGATCAGTATAAAACACTGATAGATGGAAATTACAATTTACACTTAGGCTGTTTTCTCTTGCTGCAAATCGTTCAAAATTATGTTGGAAAAAAAGTTTCCATCATGTTTTTATCGATGGAAACATGATGGAAGATCAAAATAAGAAAGTTTATCTTATAAGCTGTGCAATATTAAATTTTTTCTTACAAAAAATGTAATCATATATACATAAATTTACACATGGAGGTACACTTAAGAAATGTTATTTACTGTTCATGTGGTAAAGGTAAAAAACAAACAAAATACCCTTTCTAAATTTATGCATTCTAATAATGGCGTCTGTTGCATTAAAATAGAAGGTTCCATGTGATAACATGTGAAGTGTTTTAAAAAAGTGTGTCTTAAAATGCATCTAAAGAGAAGAGCGGGAATTGTTTTTGAAGGTCAGCAGAACTTATTAAAGGGGTTGATTCACAAGGTACATGTTGTTGCCGCTGTGCCTAAAACCCATTTTGGTTTAAAATACGAAAAAATGTAAACCAGCTTCAGTTTCTAAATCTGTATATATATATATATATATATATATATATATATATATATATATATATATATATATATATATATATATATAAACAAATACAATATTAACTGTTAAGTGTATTTTATTTTTCCTGCAAAAAATTACATCCAACCAGCAGTAAGCTGCACATAATGTTACAAAAATAAATAAATTAACTGCATCCGTGGTAAGAGAAAAATAAACAACTATTCCGCATCCTTCTATATGTTGCCACCTAAACAGAAGGTCTCACCTGTAGTCCTTTCCTGCTGTGATTGTTCAGTTTAAAACTGTGTGGCAGGTGTTTGTCCAAGTGCAAAGTTCATGGAATTGCTTTTACAATTTCAATTGACAGTTTGTTCCTTGTTAAAATAGGATATTTCTCATATGAAAAAGTAGTGAATTGTTTTTTTGACAAAAGTCTGTTTTAGGACTACATCTAGAGAGAGCAGGAATTGTGTTTGCAGCTCAGCTGAACTGCTACAAGGTGTTGGTGCATGAGTTACACGTTATGGTCATTGTGTCTTAAAGTACTATTTTCTGTGTGTTAACAATTGAGCAATACAGGGTGAATAAGGCTTCCAGAGATCAAACAGACACAATGGAGTTTAGAGATTCATTTGTAACAAAGAAAAGAAAAACAGCCAAAAAAAAGAGAGAATATGCTAAATATGTCTTAAAGGTAGAATCTCAAATGGTAGCCTAAATCTTTAACATGGAATTTCATGAACTTATGTGCATTACTAGATCTAAAGTGTACATCTGTAAGTGCCACAAAAAAGACAAACAAAGGGGGTTACTTCATTTTTTAACCAACTGAATGTTTAGAATGAGATATTTTGCCTTGTCTGTGAGCAGATATTCGTATCATCCACAGGAGACTTGATTTTTCCTGAAAAATCAAAGAAGACCCCAGCAGAATCATATGCCGGGGGCCAAAATGAGAGCCTTGAGGTACCTCACAAAACTGAGATAAAAGGTGCAGCTTGTTCCATGTTGGTGAGTTATGAACCATCCATCCATCTTCTGTCACGTTTATCCCTGTTGGGCTCGCGAGGGGTGCTGGTGTCTATGTCCAGCTGTCAGTGGGCGAGAGGCGGGGTACACCCTGGACAGGTCGCCAGTCTGTCACAGGTTACATGGTTTATGTGGTTATGAAAAATGTAAAACTTTAATACAGACACAAGTATCCATATTGAAGAGCAAAATATCGTGAGCTGTCATTTCAAAAGTTTCTAAAGACTTAAAACAGCCCTCTCTGCTATCCATGTCCTCTGGAAATGACACCAGCTTCAGGTTCAAAGGTCCACAGAATTTAAAAACAACAGAAGTCCATGTGTCTTAGGGCCGGATCTATCAAAGGTTTGCGTGTAGAGAACGCATTTTTTCACTCCGTGTGAATATTTATGGAATGAACGAGGAAACGATCATCAAAACATATCGTTTATTCAGCATTGCCATTTTGGAGCTGTTGGGGGAACTCCGAATGGATTTGGAGCCTTTTTTGCATCTGGGTCATTCCAGCGTACGGTTGCAGCGAGAGCTGGGATCTCCCAATCACGTTTTTCAGAAGTGCTGTCCGATGTTCTAAATGCCATGTCGCCCTGAACCCCGACCTCCCCACTGCGCCTGTGGAGCAACATGCCAATGCTGCGGGGATGCATACGCACAGTAATCTCATCCACAGTCCCTTCTTGTGAGCCATTTGGTATGTGCATTTTTCTACAGGCCAATACAAAACAGCTGTTTTTTTTGTTTTTGTTTTTTTAACTGCAGTGAAATAGAAATTCAGCCACATACCACCTTAGGGAATAAAGGTTGCCAAAGTTTATATATATCTATATATATATATATATATATATATATATATATAAATATATATCTATATATATATATATTGGAGGGGGTGGGGGTGTCACTGTAAGATTTAAATTTCTTAATGCACTAGTTTGTGCAAACTACAAACTACTTTGCCGCAAACCACAAAACGTGCAAAACCATCATCTAAATAGGGCGTCTCCAACAGTTTTGCACCTGCCACCAGTTACGCAATCACTCTTGTTAAATCACCCGCAAACCATGGTTCAGCCCCTCGCACAAAATTCCAGTTTGCGAGCGCAAATTACTGCACGCAAAATTGGATCTTGATAAATCCGGCCCTTAGTCTCTTAGCGATTAGCTATTAGCTTTAGCTCGACTGGGACTAATTGACCAGAATTTGCATTAAATGTAACCATAAAGTACCAGAAAACCAGAAGACCCCTGGATAGGTGACAAAACATATGCAGAAAAACTGAGTGAAAGCATGTTACCTCTGATTTAAGCCAATTAAGTTCTCCAATTGAGGTAGAACAATAACTTTGCGCTTTTAACAAAAACTTATTTCACAACTAAGAACTCTCCCTTCAACAGGAGGAAGCCTAGATGAGAAGCAGATTAAAAAAGCTGCTATGACCAACTGGTGTGAGGCAGTTAAATCCTCCAATGGTGTGTTTCCAAGACAGGAACGGATTGAGTCAATGTGTTAAGAATACCACTGAATATACTTCACCTATGTGCAAAGGTCAGAAAAGTCTTGAAAATTAGGCAGTGGAGGTTATTGGTAGATGGAAATGCAAAGAAAACATGCTAAACTTCTGTCAAATTCATTAATATTTTACAAATACCATCACTGTTATCTTAAGTTATACTGCCTGGCTCCTATTTTGTTTTGTGAAATGCTGTGTTAAGTTGTTCATTTAGCAAACATTATTGTGGCTCAGTGCAGCTTTCCAATTCTCTTAGTCATATCTGTACAATTTGGCTCTTAACTGGTGAAGAAACTCTATACTAAAGATTGTTATTATGTTAGCTTTTCTAAAAGAAGTCACTCACCTCCCTTATCAGATTTGGTCGCCCAAGCAGGGTGAAAACTTGTTGGTTCAGCTAGAAGAACTGCTGCAAAGTCAGCGGTTTGATTCATTTAGCAGGATTTCCTCAAATAGGGAGATTTTTATTATATTATTTTTACTATAATGTATTGTTTTATTTTTTGACTGAAACTGTGTGTTTATATTATGGCGGGCATAGATTATTTTTAATCTAAATTAATCTCACTGTAATCTTAAAATGTATCTAGCTTAATCTAGATTAGAATGGCTCATTTAAATTCTGCCAAAGGCATTAATGATATGTGTGTAGTACCTAAATAATGAGTAAAGGTCAGTTGTTTCATTAGACCAGAAATGAAATCTCTAAATACCAAAGAAGTTACATTTTCAAAAATAATCCCACTTTACTCACATTCACCAAAGCAACCATCAAGAAGCAAACATAATGTTGTGGTAATCATTGGTGGTGTCTTGGTAAAATTAAATTTAAACATATATAACAGCCCACCTAAAACTTAGGAGTGAAGTTCCTAGCTGGCAACGATGAGGTGTACAGTGACACCGAGGTAGTTATCGTTATTGGCAAATGTCCAGGGGTCCCCTGTCAGTGCTACACACGTCACCTCTACTACGGTAACTTCTCATCTATCGCATCTGGCGTGCTGGTCATGTATTCTTCTCATGATAGTCCGCCTCGCAGGTAGTTTGTAAGATTAGTTAGTTGGCTGATAGAGCTCTGCTGATGGGATTACCTCGGTTGCACTCAAACATTGAAGTTTGATGAACATGACTCTTCCCCTTCGCTACATCAGTGCATAGCCATCTTCTGCATTGGTAAGGGATGCTTTGCATTTAGGTGGTATTTGAGACTGGAAGAACTCCTGCAGTAAACCAATTCCCTACGCATTGCACAAGATGCAAACAGCTTTATTCTGAGGTTTCCATTGGGAAGCTTCTTAAAAATAAATTTTCCCTGATGCAAACTTGGCAGCTTTATAGCTGCATCCATGTCAGCATGTCACGTTCAATGTGGTAATTTCACAATAGGCCTATGAAGGTTCCACGACTGATTTGTTTTCGCCCCCAGATATACATCCGCATTAAAATATCAAGGTGGAAGTCATCATAGCTTACTTAGTATAGACCCAGCTCCCAACCAAACTTTGAGAATAGATTAAGGGCGATATTTTTATATTGAACAGAATGTGTTAGAATGGCCCATTCAAAGTTCAGCCCTAAATCCAACACTGAATTAGTAGCCAGTCTAACTGAGCTTGAGATCCATTGAAAAGAGAAGCGAACCAGAGTGTCAGTCTCTAGATATGCAGTTCTGGTACAGACATCACCCTAAACGTAGGAACTTATTAATCCAGAGAAAGGTTGCTGTATAAAGTGGAATATTTACCAAGAAGGACTGAATATACCTCCATGAATGAAAAAAAATGATATTATGCATATTTTTTATTCAAATTCACTGTTATGCAGCACTTTGTGTTGGTTTATATTACAAAATCACACCTTACAGATTACATTTCAACTTTTAAGTGATGCTTGTTTACTCTGCTGACGAGTGTTCAACACCTTGGAGGGAACTATAGGCTCAAATATATCTAAAGATGCCTATAAAGAGCTTCATCCTTTATTCTTCTGCCATTTCCTTGTTTTGTGTTCCACTATATCTGTTATTAACAGCAGAAATGTTATAGAAATTATTGCCATAATGGATGGCTCAGTTACGCTGTCCTTCCAGGCTCTGTGGTTTACTGATGCTAAGCAGCTCTTGGCTCGGAGTGTTACCCTGCAATTAGTGCCCCTTTAACCACTTATAATTCACAGCCTATGAAAATATTATCAGAGAGGACCAGCTCTGTGCCTGAGGGGGTCAGGAGGTTGTTTTAATGCTAGAGTGTCAAACTACTCAAGCTCCCTTCATTGCAGTTGTTTTAAATCACTTTCAGTGGGTTGATAATGAGAGGAAAAACCATACGAGATATAATCATATATGCAGTAATGTAAACGTGAAAATTAGACGCAATGTTCTGGCTATTAAAACCTTGCCATAACTGAGGCATGTGGAAATTATTTTAAAATTACAGCATGACAAATGGTTTGTTTTTAGAGAGCTGTGTTTGAAGGAAACCTAGAATCTCTCAAACGTTCATATCCGCACACCCACACACCTCGGTTCAGAAGAAAATTTCCTGTTAGGTAGTGCTAGGAGGTGTATAAGAACGGTTTGTCATGCTGTTGGTAGCTCATTTCAGCAGACAGTTTATACAAGCAGGCTTGAATATCAACAGATAGCTTGTTCTATAATGCAGGTGTTTTCCTTTTGTGTAACACAGGCTGTGGTGCGGATATACAGTATGAAATTAATTTAGAGCACTATCTAGGAAAAAAGGGCTTCTATTCAGTGAGAAACCAGAATAACGTCAAGGCTCATCTTTTTTTTTAAATGATGCTTTTTTGATTGCTGAATTCTTTGTGTTCCATTAAAATGGAAGCTTTACATCCATATGTGATGGAAGCTGCTCTGTTTGTATGAATGTAATCTTCCATTTTTTATATACTTTCATTTGCAGAAGAGTTTGTTGCCTTTGTATATAAGTCACTCTGAAAAGTTTTCACATCCCGGTTGACATGTTGGGTATTTGTCAAGGAAAAAGCAGACCATGACAAACAATTTTAACACTTTGTTTCACAAAAGTGTGTTTGATGACAAGGAGGTAAACAACCCTTGTTGTTGCAGCTTTTAATTCAGTTTTAACATCCAGTCTTCTTTGTAAAAGTTATTCGTCCCACACCTTTACTTCAAATTGTATTTCAGCTCTACATCGGAAATGTTCCCTAAAAGCATCGATTGTGAGGATAACTCTTGTCCTCAGTCCTCCTCAGGCAACCGATTGATGTTCTGCTTTAGACTCACTCTGATGCTAAAAAATGAAATTCCTCCTCATGTTTAGCTCCCCTACAGATACCTTAAAGGTATAGTGGAGGATTTTTTTTCTTATTTTTCATCAAAATAAGTGGTCCTCCTAATTGTCAATTATATATAAGCTCATATGAGTGATGCAAACAGCAACTTTTAAACAGAGCATGCACCAGGAGAAATGGGCTTGTGCATGCTCCTGCACACATTTAACAGGTGTTACCTCTCTGCAGCAGGTACAGGGTTATGCGTGTGCTTTTTTTATTTGTAAAGTAGAGAGTACAGGTCTTTTCAAAAATGTGCAAAAATCTCCTAGTGTACATTTAAGGTTATAAGTCAAACCTGACTGATATTTTGACCTTGTTATAATTTCATCATTATGATCATGATGTTAACACCTCTGTGGTTCTATATAGGTATGGCGTTTTTCTGGTGATGCTTAGTATTGTTTTTGTATCTCACTTAACTCTATATCAACAATCAAGTCAGCTTTCATCAAACCACAGCACATGATTTTTAAAAGACTGCAGCCACACTACTTTTCTTCAGGGAAAAACTTTCTCTTTCGTCCATAATCCAGAAATTTAGAAAAAACAGCTGATTTTTGCCACATACAGAAGAAAACAATCAGCACTTCCCACACATCCTGTGCACCTTCTTCTTCTGCCTCTCAGTAGTCTCACCAGTCTGTTTGCTTCTTGTGTTTTTATCAAGCTTTTTAGAAAAAAAAATTATGTAGTTGCAGTTTAATATATCAATAACAGAATGTTTAGAATTAGGATGTTAAAATGGGGTTTAACAGAGGTTTAAGGATTTACCTATTTATGCATACCCTGTTTGTTTTGGGGCTAAAATAATGAAAATAATTATATTAAATGTGGAAAGTTACAAAAATGTATTTATCAAAGTCTTAATTTTTCACATCACTAACTTATACGTTTTAATTGCCACAATATCTCCACTGGTGAAACGTCTACTAGAAATGGTTCCTTTTTAAAAGATATAAAGTTTTTATTAAACTTTTTTTATATTTTCTGTTCTTTACTAAGACATGTATATTTATTTTCTGGCATTCACTAAAGTTTTATTTGTTTTTCATCCTTAAGCTCCCTCCTAATGCCGTATTACTGAAAAGGACATCATGCCCCCTCGTGGGCATGATTGGAATAGCAGGGCAAATGCTTGCATTTGCTGTGAAAACAGAAAGGATAATGTCATAAAAGCCATGCTTGAAAAATGGATGTATTGTGTAACTTAAACATTTTTTCTGCTGTTATTCTCCCAGTTACATAAGGATGTGTTTTGGTAATGTAAATATAAGTGTGCTAAATATTTCGTGCAAACTGACATATTAACTTATATATTAGCAGCTTCTTGAGCAAAAATATTGGAGCAAAGCAACCAAACATCTATCCAGAGGTGAGAAGAGTATGACAAAGAATACTTAAAAAAAGTTACATTGTTTCCATATATTTCTACCTGAATAAAATTAAAAAGGTGGTAACATAAATGAGAGAAAGAGTTCAAAAGTAATTGGTAAAACGGCTACTCAAGAACTGAGTAACTGTTCTACTATTTAAAATGACGTAAATCTGACAAACCATAATATAAGGCCAAAAAATAAATGGTTTTCAAGGCTGAAAGAATGTAATGAATGCAAATAAAATGTATTGGGAAATATCAATTTGCATTTCTCAAAATCCATTTTTTGACATCTAACATATGAAACCATTTTCTACAGAACATGTGAACATGACAGAACAGAGTAATCTACCTCTACTGTACAGTATTTACTATTTTACTGTATATTACCTCCATCTTCATATGTCTCAGCAGGTAAAAGTAAGTAAATCAACTAAGATTGTGGAAAAATAAAACATTAATTTAGTTTAACTTAAAAAGTTTGCCTGTGAACCTTTTTAGGTTAAAGCCTGTTCTTGTTCTTTATTAAGTAAAGTTGCTAACGGTTAATAGAATAATAAAAGATTTTACTTAGGCAAGAGGAGAAATACTTAATGATAGATTTTTTAAGTAAATGTAAAAAACGAAGGTGCAGAGAAACTAGCCTGGCCAGCCACTGAATGTCTGGTATAGGTCATACTGTATAAGTCTGGCTGTCCAGGTTACAGTGAATTTATTCCTAAAACTTCATCTTTATAAAAGCGTAGCTCAGGTGAATGTTACTGAGTAAATATGAATAGTTACTACCAACCTCTGCACCTAGGGCAGTAGAAGAATCTGCTTTAGAAAATAGAGATATTTATCAGCTTTCATATAACGTCTCTGCACTGAAATATAATTTCCCTCCTAATGGTTTCTCCTGGTTTACTTTTGGACTCACTTGGATATTTCAGATCATCAAACTGGTTTTGATATAAAACAAAGATAATTTAAAAAAAAGTTTTTAACTGATGATTTTAATTTATTTAAACAAAAATTCTAACAACTTCAGCAGCTTGCCTGGAAGAGTTTAAGAAAGGACGTTGGTCCTGCCTCTCTGTGCTTCAGTTTTAGTTCAGTCACCTCTGAGGGTTTTCAAAGAGTGAATCATCTGTTTTGGCATCACATCATAATCTTATTTAACCCCAGCCCTTGACTAAGCTACTGCTAAACCTTCAAATTGTAATCTTCAGCCATTCAAAGGTATACTTGCTGGTGTTCTTCAGACCATGTCCTGCTACAGAAACTCAGTTCATTTGGACTCAAGGCCAGGAGCCGATGGTTATATGTTCTACTTTATGATTTTTGGTAGAGATTAGAATACATTCTGCCTTTACTTGCAGAAAGTTGTCCAGGAAACCAGCCTGAGAATCCCACACTATCACCAACATTGGTTTATATGATGTTCTTTTTCCAAACTGCTGTTAGTTTGTAAAAGCATATTTAAAGTAATTGGTCTTTTCCAAAACAATCTGAAGTTGTCATAGAGCCTGTAAAATATTGTCTTTTTTAAAATGTTCTTTGAAGTTAGATAAGCCTAAAGATTCATTTTAGACAGCGGTGATAGTTAGCGCGGAATCTCCTATCAGTGAGTTCTTACTCTGTTTTTTTCTTAAGTACTGTAAACTTAACTAAGCCTAGGTTCTCTCAACCCACGTTATCCAACTGGACTTCCATCTTCCAGGTCCCTGAGTGAAGCTCTAGTATTAGCTCACGCAGTCCACTGGATCTCCCCATAAAGCTCAGCATACCATCTTGCTAACCAGCAGTCTAGAGACTGAACAACTTCATCTATCTCCACTCTTGTTCATGCATATCTATCAAAAAGTGCTATGTTTCCTGTCGAGGTCTGAGGGCCAAAGACAAAGTAATTGTATCAATAATTTTCTCCTAATTTTCTTTCTCTTCGTATGAGTTTTTCAGATTGAAATGAATTTTTGGGAAAGTGTAAGTTTTACTTAGATTTACTTATACTCTTTAAATGTGTATTAGCAGTATGTACATAAACCTAAAAATACATACACTTAAACTCTACATAAAGTTTACTCTAAAAATTTTGCTTTTTGAAATGCACGCGCAGCGCATGCGCACTGTAGCTCACAGCAGGACTGATTCTGCTCCAAGTCCAGACGTTACAGGATCCCACTCTGAGCAAGAAGTAGTCCTGATGACAACCCAATGACAGTACTGCAAAAGCCTGCTCGCTGCTAATGGGACTGATATATGCCCTTAACTCGGCATACCCTCCCACTTTGCGTTAAACTTTTCAAGTCTTCCAAAAACTTTTCCTGGAGTTGGATGGATTTAAACTGTCCCCAAAAGTAAACATTCTGAAGTTAAAGTTGCTTTCCTAAATGCATTCATGACTTCATTCATTAATCTTAATGGAAGGTTGCCTGTCATTAACGTTTTTTTAATTTTTGCCAAATAAGGTATCTGTTATTTTTTTTTCAAAAAATAATTTATTCAAATATCTAATAGAGATTTTATTCTTCATTGAGAATTGATAGACTGTTTAAGCTGTTAATTTTTAATTGTGTTGATTTTGTTTCATTAATGTGGTAAATGCATTCTTAAAAGTCCACCAGTCTGGACGACTGGTTTAAACGTTGAAATTGCACTGTTCAGTGTTTAGGTTTGTACAATTTTTATCACATATTTTAGTAGTGACTATATTACAGATCTGTGTTGGATGTAGTGTATATGAAATACTGTTTATTTGTCTACAAGTTATAACAACCTTATCTTTTTTTCGGTACAAATTCTAATGCAGTACAACACAATGCACTTTTACTATTAATTCTATATCTGTACATGTTTTTTTTTATTTAAATACCGGCATACATAATCTTTACACCACTGCTCAAAGTTTAAGTGGCTGTTTCTGTTTTGACCATCGCCAAGAAGTTGTTTTGAGCATATTTGTGTAAGTTAAATATTCTTAAACTTAGATATGAGTATATTTCTGTAGCAAATGTTGAAACTCTCAGTTTCAGAGGGTTGTAAATGTTTAGTTGCATATTTGAAAAGTACGATTCCAGTTAGAGGGCTGTGCAGTGGGTGGCACTGCCGCCTTGCAGCATGAAGGTTCTGTGTTCGTTTCTCGGCCCGGGGTCTTTCTGCATGGAGTTTACATGTTCTGCATGCATGGGTTCTCTCCAGGGGCTCCTCCCACAGTCCAAAAACATGACTGTTAGGTCAGTAGGCATCTCTAAATTCTCCTTAGGTGTGAGTGCATGCGTCAATGGTTGTTTGTCTCTGTGCTGAATTAAAAATGTGCAATTTACTTAAATTATTTGCATGCAAATCTTATAAGTTGTTTTTATTTTCAGTGTAGTAGCTAAGTAGATCTACTCATTTGCTGAACATTTAATTTTAATAAACCACTCAGTATGTTTCCTTCTATTAATGACAAACATTAGATATTAGATGCTGGTTATTTTTTGGTTCAAACCAATTTGTATTTAATTTGGAATGTAGGTATTTTTTTTAAATCATGTTAAAATAAAAATCTTTTTGGTTTGTCTTGATACTAAAACCTTTTGGGAGTGTTTTTCATATTAATCTTATGCTCAAAATGAACCCTTTCTAACATGAAATCAGTCCAGACTGATTCAATGTTTGTTTGTCGATTTAACAGAGTTTTACAGTTGATACTGAAATGAAAAACACCTGAGATTTTGCAGAAAAAGGTAAAGACCATGGTCATTGAAAGAAAAGCTGCAATGAACCACAGACTGATCTTAGAAACTGATCTTAAAAATATAAGTTATACCAAAGTATCTGTCGTCTTTCTCAATGAACACTTGCAAATCCACTCTGCTATTGTTGTAGGAGATAGTCAATAGTGTGACTATTTTTCCTGAGAATCAATTGAATCCCACAAAGCTTTCCCCGGTATTTTATTTATCTTTTAAATGTCAGTTTACCAAAAAATAAATAAAAGTAGTAGGGAAAATGTATATATCATTTTTATAATTCCTAAAAAACACTTTTTTACCTGTTTTATTCTGTTGTCTTGCGGGAATAGTGTCGTTATTGAGTTAATATGCCAAAATGTAAACAAAAAAGAATAGGTTCTGAATTTATCATTGTGTGAGTTAAATAATTAATAAGTACTAATGTATAAATCAAACTGACATAATGTAGCCCATAATTATTTTATAAAAAACAACTCTAACCCAATGCTTCCAGTTGAGCTAATTACACTTCAATATTTACAGCCCATACATGCACTGAGAGAGTTATTAACTGTGGTCACAGGAGAAAAGGAACATTTTGTCTGTGTTTTGAATGCATTAATAGTTTTCATGGCCCACAAGCCAGCAGGCGGTCTGCACGTTCCTGCAGCCTGAAGATATACACCCACTGATCAGAAAAATTAAAACCCCTGCTAAAAATAATGGCTGAGCTCTGTTATCAAAACATAAAAAGGGTCGCTGGGGTCGGTGAGGTCACGTGCGGGTTGTTTACCCACTCTGAAACCCACAGAGATGCCAGCGTCTCGTTAATCACGGAGGAGAAACGGCTGGGGGACAGAGGTTAGACCTGCATCGGATGTGGCCCTTATTTACTGCTGCCCCCTGCACTGTGACATAAACCGTTTCCTTCACACTCGTTTGAAGTCGTATTTCTTTTCAATGGATTCCTGTTTTCAGACGACCTTCATTCAATATTTGGAAGCAGTTGTACTCGGTCTAAATTTTATTTGCTGGCTCCCCCTTACACTCTAACTCAAATTCTCTGAGGTCCTTCTAAAACTCAAGCATTTCAACTAATTTATTTAGTGGAAAGTAGCATTGGTTGCAACTGAGAGCATTTATATTTTTCCTTTATTCGCAAATAAAAAAGACAAAAAATGCCCTTTAAGTTGATTAACATTACATATCTATTATACTCATACAAACATAAGCATGCTGTACAGCTTCTGACATTTCTATGACTTTAGTACATTTTTCATGACACAAAACCAACCCACAGTTGGGATTTAATAAACCAACACAAAGGACTTCATGATTGTAAAAAAGAAGAAAAAAAAGGAGAAGAGAAAAAGAGAATGCATGGTTTTTGAAAATGTTTTACTTCCAGAGAACTGACAGGTTGGCCACACATTTGTTGCCTTTTTACTTTGCTAACAATGAATAAAACCCACTGTGACCAATTACATTCTACATTAACCAATTCGTAAATAAGTCAGTTTCTAGTTTGTTTAATCTCAGTTGGAATCCACCTGTTTTGTAAATAACTCAGGGTTTTATTAAAATTAAATGTAAAAGGCACAAACAATACCATAAGGACAACCCCTTTTTATTTCTAAAATACCATTTATATCTATAGTGTTTTTGCAAAGTGTTTTACAGGAGAAAAAAGCCAAGATTGTTTCAGTAGCGAAGGAGAATTCAAACTTTTGTACATGAAAAAAATGGAAAATTAAACATAAAATGAAAAGTATATCCCAATGGCTTAAAGGTAATTTAATAACAAAGCAAAAGAGAGAAAGCCATGTAACAAATAAAGCAGCATATGAAAGCATAAGAACATATTGGAATGACTGAATTTAAAGAATTAAAAGGCAGAGAAATGGTAGAAATGATAAACAATATTTGTTATATATTAATGCTGCAGTTAATGGTTATTTTTTCAGTGCTGCTTTAAGGTAGTTAATAGGTAGCTGTGTTTTTTCCAGGGTTTCAGGTAGTTTGTTCCACAGCTGAGTATCACAGAAACTAAATGCTGCCTTTCCATTGTTTTAGCCTATAAGGGTCTCTGGTAACCTGAGGTGTCTGCATGGTTTATACCCTACCAGAAACTGTGAGATGCATTTAGATCCAAGGCCATTTAGTTTTGTTAAAGACCATCAACAACTCTTTCTATTCTGTTCTTTGGCAAACAGAGAACCACTTCAATGATTTATGGTCTGTCTAAATGGGATACTTTTTCCTGATGCTTATGGCCACTTTGTGCAAGTAGATTGTATAAAATTGTTCTAGAGATACATTAATGGTTGTAATGTGGTAAAATGCAAGAAAAGTTGAGAGTTCTGAGTTTGATTTCTAGGTACTGTAATCTTAGCCCACTCCTCACAAATATCCCCAGAGGTGATGTTATCTCATGTGGGATCTGTCAGTTAAAGTACGGTAGGCTGAATTGTTTTCTTTCAGTTGTTCTCGTTTGTGGTTTCTTACCTTGTTTAGTGTTAAATATTGACCCTCTGAAGCTTCAGATGGTTCAAACATGTCACAACCAGTTAGTTCACTAATAATTTATCTTTGCACATTATAAAATAAGTCAAGTAGTCTTAAGTTAAACCCTTAGAAAATCAGTATCTGACATACTGTAAGGAATGTGAGGATATGTTGAGTATTAACTGCAGTGATATTAGTAAAACGCTGTCAAAAGTATTAATGTTTATTACTCAAGAAGAAGTGTAAATCCTACTGTTTAAAACACTTTTGTAGAAGTTAGAGTATCAACTTAAGCTTTTTACTGAAGTAAAAGTGTATAAGTACCATTTTTAAGACTACTTATAGTTTAAAAGTGAAAGTAATGCAGGAAATGTAAAGGACAGAAGCTTTAAACTTCATACTGGTTACTGAACTATCATATTAAAGGAACATTTTCTGAATGCTAAATTAGCTTATACCTAATTTTCTTATTTTATTTGATACTTCATGGTGGGAGTGTCAAGTTTAACCTTGCATTATCTTGTTGTAATGTGGTGAAAGAACGTTGATGCAGTACAAAGATCCACCACAAAGAAGCTAATTATCTGGATGAAACCAATTATTTTGATGGTTTTTTATTTTGTTAAATACCAACAGGCCATAACTAACATGAGCTCAAATGAAACAAAACTAACAAGTCTATTTTTAAATAGTAAATAGTAGAGATTGTTGCAAAAAAAAAAAAATATTAGTTCAGTAAAGTATAGCTAGCCAAAATGTGTACTTACTTAACAAAGTATTTTTATTTTGTTACTTGACACTTCAGGTAAAACTGCAACTGTTAGTATCAATATAAGCCGTATTTTAGATGTAATCTAGTTATCAAGTTTAATAAGATTTAAATATAATGTTATCTGTCTAATTATAAGTCCCTAAAGACTCCGCAAGCTTCAATATACCTCAATGATATGTCATCAGTGACTAATTACATCTTGTCTGCACAGTGTGGTTTGGCCAGGAGATGGCGCCATTGATAACATTCTATACCCCAATAAAAACCAGAGTCCTACTTAGAAAAGGAATAAGGCTGGTATTCTGTGGATATCCTATGAGTTTTTTTCCCTCTTTAATTATTTTAACATCATTATCCATGATTAACTGTATGATTTTCCAATTGTACATTCTTACTGTTGGAGTGTGTTTTTTAAGATGGCTGCTGTTCTTAGACTTTTAAACCCTGTTTGTAAAAAGGAGCTCATCAATGAGACTCTACAATGCAACAATACAAAGGCAATAACTTATGCAATATATAATGTGCAATCACTATTTAATACCCTGTGCAATAACCTTTTTGTCTAAATTTGACACCCAGTGCATCTTTTGGCACTTTCTTCTCCGTTGACTATTTGAGCTGATGTAACGGGTAAAATTCTCCACTGTGAGATGAATAAAGTCAATCAATTCTAAGCAACAGAAAGATCTTTAATAGACTATTGCATAGATAAATGGCTGGTAAAGAAGGTAAGGCTTTGTTCATAAAGTCTGGCAAGTAGCTATTGCCAGACTTTCCTTTAAAATTGCTTTCCCACCTTTACATTTTTCCAGACAGTTACCTGCCTGAGAATTATAGCTTTTCTGGGGAAGACGTCGGCTACCTGTGCAGACAGCTGCTAAAATTCAGTATCACACTGAACCGAGCCATACATTTACTGTTAGGCAGATGATTGGTGTTGGGCTCAGATTGTTTTGCTAGTGTTATGTTCCTGTAGGCAGTAGGAGATTCTGAAAACCTTGACAAAGACATTATTTCCTGTAGCATCACAAGTGTTAAAAGGACACACACACGTCTTCAATACCTTCCATGGCCACAAAAAAAGGAACATTACAAAGGGCTTCTTCAATATAGAACATAAGATTAATTAGGCTATACCTCACAACAGAAAATTTGCAACAGTTAGACTAATTGATTTCTGTTTTTATAGTTCATACTAATGCCATTGGCAAGCTGGACCACACAGATATTAAGATAAAGCCTCTGTAGCATATGAAGGATATTTTGTTAACAGACAATCCTAACTTTCCAGATAGAGTGAGTTATAGTTAGGCATGTCAAATACAGCAAATTTTTATGTGCATTAAATTAGCTGAACACCTTATTTTAACCCTTAAAATACGTAAAGGTATCAAATATGTGTGCAGGCACCTTGTACGTCATAAGTACCAATCAGTTGTGCATTTTAGTCAACATTTTATCCAGAAACTACCAGTATGCAATTTTTGTTTATCCAATCTTGATCTGTAGTCTGTAGTCTGTCTTAGATCTGTATAAATATAGACAGGATGTATAGCGGAAAAAAAGGGAAAGATCATACCTGAATTTAAGGGCAAAAAAGTTCTAGAAATCTAGCAATTTTTAAATCTTCACATATTACAATTACACATATTACACCTTTCTAATGAATAGTTTTTCATTTAAGAACAAAAACAACAACTCCGTTTTATAGTGTGTTCACTTGGTAAAAGTGCTTGGTATATGTGTATTTTAGGCTTTTTGGGCATGTGGTTGATTCCAATATTATTTGCTGGATCAAAAAAAGCTGCAATCAAGCACATGGTCATCTTAAGAAAGGTAGCCTGCATTTAGCAGGATTACTTCCACCTGCCTTGACATAATAGCAGCTGTTGTGACTTGCTAGACTGGAGTACCCAGAGAAAATCCAGCATGCAAGATCCACGCAGAAAGACCCTGGGCCAGGAATCAATACCCAGGACACTCTTGCTGCTAGGCAACAATGCTACAAACTATACCACTGTGCAGCCCCCCTCTTATCATACTTAAATAATTTGCCTTTAGATGATTGTTTCCTACATGAGGTATCCCTGCAAACAATAATTTTTATTGACTCTCATGATTCTTAAGGGTTAAAAACAAATTTCTCACCACATTTATTTTAAATAGTTACTCAGCTGAACAATATCATAAGTGAAAAACATGTTGATATAATATGTATTGACCTAATCTATAAAGAGACTCCTTAATGGTGCAGCTATTAGCTTTTTTACCTTGAAGCAAGAAGGTCCTGGGTTAGATTCCCAGTCCCTTGCTGCATGTGGTTTTCCTTAGAGGTGGGTAGAGTACGGTACCCAAAATCTTTACTCAACAAGGAATAGCACTACTTGGATATTTTTTTACTCAAGTGAAAGTAGAAAGTAGTTATCCAAGAATTTATTCAAGTAATAGTAAGAAACTTGGGTAAATGGTTGATAAAGTGCAGAGTAATAGTTGGGTCTTAAAATCTGATTTTTTATGTTTTTAAAGCTTAGACACAAAGTAAAAATGACATGATGATAAAATTGCAGGTAAACTTAGGCGGGTAATACAGTTTTTCAAATCAATTTTTGACATGAACATATAAAACCAGTTATAAAAGTAACTAATGCATATTATGGGTAAGGATAAAAAAGTTCAAGTAACATTATTTACTGTTTACTATATATTCACTTGATCTCCAAATAGCTCAAATTACTTATTATGGGTAGAGTAACCAGAACTTTTACTCAAGAAAAAATAGTAATACACTCACAAGAATATTGCTTTAGTAAAAGTAAAAAGTACTGCAATGTACAACTACTCCTAAAGTACATTTATCTCTAATACTATCTCAACTAAATGTAGCTTAGTAAATGTATGTACCACATTCCTCTGTTTTTCCTGCAGGACCTTTTTTTTATTTGAAATATATGTTCATTGGCAACTTGGGGTGTAATGATGGGAAATAGGCTAAATGTTCATACAATTAGGATTTACTCCTAACATTCTACCTGAGCTTCCTCCTCTCCACTATAAATAAAAGACTACCATCCTTCCTTTTTCCCCCTCTCAAAATTTCAAGTATAACATAGATGCATTACATACACTTTAATTGACAGACAATTTATGTCAAATTTCCCCAACATAAAATCCATACCTAAAGTTTTGAAGAATCTGAAATAGTTCCTATTCTTAATTTGTCATTTCAAATGTTGTTAACTTGGCTTACAATGGCTCTTAATAGTGGTTAAAAATGTTATAAAGAACTAACTAATGTGCTATACTAACCCATTTCAGTCTTAGAAGGTCTAACTGTTTTTGTAAAGACTATTTGAATTAAATTTGCAAAACAGTATCACATTAAAATAACCAAAAATGTGTTAAACTGTTATTTCTTTCTTTTTTATTATTTTTTTTTCTTTACTATCAAATAATATCCTATAAAAGAAAAAGCCACGCTTCATCTTTATGAATCGTTTTATATTTTTCCTTATTTAAAAAAAAAATATATATATATATATAAACTGTTTGTTGTTTAAAGTGGCAGCAGATATCTTATAGTATCTAACCAATATAATAGGTTGTGTTTTATTAGAAAGTTATTTAACATTTTGTGGCTCTAAATGATTTTCACGTAGCTGGACTCTTATGATATTAATGGCTCTTATGATATTAAAGGTTGCAGACACCTTCCCTTGGTAGTCTGCATTGAGGAGAATCTTTATGGAGTTACACTGACTGCCCAGTAGGTGGCAGTAAGTGCCTCAGAAGGATCCAATAAAATGACTTCGAGGCAGATCAACGCCAAAACTTACAAGAAAATGGCTTCAAAACTGCTCTGAACTGCTCTGAGCTTATTGCATGAAAGAATAACATTTGTTATTGGCATGAGCGGGGAGGATATTACCATAAAGCTTGCTCTGAAATTGATGCACTCATCATCATCATCATAATGATAGTGGTGGAGAGCAGTGAGTTGCACCACAGGGATTTCCCATGTCCCACCACTACTGTACGCATCCTGCCTCACGTAAGCTTTCTGTCTAACGGCCCTTATATAGGATGTAAAGTAGGAAGAAAAGCAAATAGATTTTCACGTTTAAATTGTGATAACATTTGCAACACACTGAAAAAAATTATGCAACCGTTTTTCCTGCATTTACTTAATCACATTTAGTTACTTTAACTCCTTTTTTGTACCTATTAACATGGTAGGGCATAAAACAATTATGTTAAAGTAACTAATAGATGCCCAAATCTGTATGTTTTGATCTTTTTATTGAATAATATGTCATCAAAGCACATCTCTCTGTTTTTTTTTCCTTGTGATTACATTCTGTGAACGCCATACAAACCAGACCACTTGGGTTATCATCGCTCTGTAGCAGCTCAGAGGCCGTGAGGAGTCCCTCGTTCAGAATGGATCCCGGTGGTGTGACGTCATGTCGCTATGGAGACCAGGCGTTATAAAACCTGAAGTCAGACCCGCGAGCGGCGCACACTGACTCAAGCAGCATCAGCAGTGAGGTGAGTGAGAGCTCCGCCGTATAACGTTTACGCTCTTAACATTAGTCTAAACTATATAGATATCGATATTCTTATGAAACATTCATCAAATATTAACTTAAAGCGCTTTCCCCGCGGACGCTGTACCTCCATCACGGAAGCTACAATGGCCTTGCTGCTTTTGCCGTCCTTTTTTCAAGGTTAATTAATCGGGTGTTTTAGTCTAAAGACGACATTCGTGGTAGATGAAGGGAGTGGAAGTGAAGTTTAGGTGTTTTTATATATATTTTCTTTCTGAGCCGCTCTGTTTGCAGTCTGCTTCTGAATGATGCCGTCAGGAACGCAGGGAGAAAGGGAGGGGATGCGCAATGGCCTCCTATTCTCGAAGACACTTTATGACACAGCTGCATCCTGTAACATTGGCTCTAAAAAAGCAGGGGAAAAGAGCACCTTGGAAATTCCTTTTACTTTTAAAATAAATTCTTGTTAATTCTTGCTCTTTTTAAACGGAAAGGGTTGCAAATTTTGCGACTATCGTGACTTTTTAAGCTCTCCTGGCTGCATCTGCGGAAGTAGACAGGACTCCATGTTATGTAATCCGGTTCACGCTGTGTCACAGCTTCCTCTGTGAAGTATTCGGATACTCTTTCCTTAAAGGGGGAATGAGGCCGATGAAAAGCTTCACATTATTCATTTATTACAGTTGTGCATCATGTCGAGTGATAAAGCTGCTGCTGAGGTGAATAAACGAAGCTACGTGCCTTCTGTTCCCTTCATGATGAAAGTCTGACGTTTTACAGCGGAGGGATGGATGGGATCCGGCGGTCATATGATTTAACGGCCCGAATGATGAGGAGATAATAATATGAACGGTTTAGTTCAGCCTAGCTTGAGAGAAAGCGTAGTGATACATCACTGTGGTGCATCGTTACGACGGAGGAAAAAGTGGCGCAGTGGCGCATAATTCTGCCGCAGTTTTACACACTGGACGGACCTGTTGATGAGGCCTTATTTTTTTTTCTCAAAGCATTTGGGCAAAATTAACTACATTAAACCGGATTGTATTAAGCACTTTATGCAAAATTCTAGCATATATATTCGTAGCGTCACGTGACAGTTTGCAGGAAGACGCAGCGGGATGAAGGTCATCGTTTGAGGATGATGAAGGGCACAGCAGGCCCACAGCTGCTCCGCTGATGCTAATCAACATTTTAATCACAACCTGCTTTATATCAGATGTAGACGGAGACACGAACCGCTCCAGTTCAGTTCAAATAGCTTTTTAAGTAAACGTTATAGATGGAAGAACATTAGCATTAGCTATGACCTAGCTAGCTTCTATTTCTGTCAAAATCAGGTATTAGCATTGTTTTATTACATATATTTAATCATCTTTCGTGAATATTTATGCATTTAATTATCTAAGCAATCAATTTTACATTTTCTTTTCTATTTTGGAATATTTTCTTCAAAATCTGATGTTGGCTTATTCTGCTTGTCATGCTCATGAGGGTTATTCTCATTAATAAAAATACTTCATGTTAGCTCATCCAGCTTATAGCAGCTATTTAGAAAAGGTTAACAGCTGACAAATACCTTCAAACTTCTTATTACTCTGTTACTCAAAGTGAATAACACTTCCCAGCGAGTTTTTGCTGGACTGTCAGCAAGATGAAAGATTATTGATATTTTTTATGCTCACAGAAAGTAAAATTTTGTGGGATCCCTCATTCTCAATAAGATGGCATAGTTTTTAATACAAAGTGCAAATTTTATATTTCTGTCAAAACATACAGTTTTGTTTTGAAGTATTTCAACTAACACTTCTAAAACTGAGGTATTTTTTTATTGGGACTGTGATAGTAGCAGACACCCCACATGTGGTGCAATAAACCATCAGGGAAGTATATAGCTTTAGCTTCCCACTTTACAGCTTTCACAACGTGGCTCTCAGATATATGTCCTGCTAATGGTCATTTGCATACACGAGTCACTCATTCTTTCTGGTGTAATTGTGAGTTATTTCAAGATTAACTCAGTTTTTCCCCCCTGAATGGTGGTTTGGTTGGTATGAGTGTCCCCCTTTGAACATACAGCTTTGTGGGAGAAGAAGAAGCATTCAGAATGACTCAGCATTCTCTGCTAAACGGTCACCGCTTTTAGGAAATGAGCCATCCCACATGGAAGAAGGTGCACACATGCTGCATGCTGTAGACAGGAAATGGGAAAGTCTTAAGATTTAGCAGTAGAATCATGTGACACAGACTCTTTTATATTATAAGCATTAAAATACCAGAAAAAAAAATCACATTGTGTGGGTGTATGGTATATAACCTTCCTTGCTTTATAAAGCATCAAGGTAAAATGTATGTTGTCACATTTCACAAGTTAAAATAGCTTATGACAACTTTGTGCTGTTACATTGTGCCAGTTCATTTTAACCTATATTTGTAGTTGCAGTACAAGTTTGTCTATGTCTGCATGTTTTAGACAAGTGATGTGATGAAGTAGAACATTTGAATGACTTGTTCAAAGCAGCAGAGAGATGTATCTAAGGTGACATCGTCATAATACCAGGCACACCGCTGGAAGAGGAAGTGATTGAAACTGCTAGTAAAAGGAAAGTTTGTTTTATTGCACAAGAAAAACTCGATAAGTTGGTGCTAAAAAGACACAGTAAGAGGCGTTTAAAGAGGAACAAACATCACATAATTGGATATTCTGCAATATCTCTGTCCAATCGACCCACCGCAATGGAAAAACACAGAGGGTGTGTCGGAGGAATAGGAAGCTGGGGGAAGGTTTGAAACACCAAGGGCAGACCAAGGAGGAAGGCTGGGGGGTGGGGCACTGTGGTGAGGATACGCTCAGAGAACTTGCTCATATTCACCAAATGTTGTAAAATCTCTAACTTACAGTAAAATCGGATCTGTATACCTCATGTCTTTCAAGGCATTTGCATTAAAGGCAAATTAATGCATTTTGGAAAAAAAATCTGCAGAAATACATCATTGCATAATACTTACAAGTTGTAATGCAACCTGTTGTATCTGTCCTTTTTTGGTAGTCTGGTTATGACACATCCTTCCCCCCAGTGGTCCCTGCTGTGCAACTTCAAGAGGAAAATGGGTTGAAGTTAGGGGGAGGGGAGGTTTTTTAGAAAACAACAGAATCAGACAAGAGTGGCTGATCTGGCTAAATCTGGGCTAAGGGGGTCGACCCTGGGCGTCTGCATTTTAATGATTATGTCTGGGTTTGGGGACATGAGAGAGGTCAGGTTTGAAAGTCATGGTTCAGACAGGAGAGAAAAAAAATTGATCTGAATGTTTGGGGGGTATCTGTCTGATTAACCTTTAAAGGTAATTGCAGCACTACACATCCTATGATTCACTCTGATCCAGGCCTTTGCATTACGTCCTTTCTTTAAAAAACGGCTCCTGCTTTCAGCTTTAGCATCGATACCATAAAACTTTATCTAAGCTTCCTGGCCTGCCTTTATCATTAGATCTAAACTGAAGGTTTCCGCAGATATGGAGCTTCTGGAATCTTCTCTCCTTCCTTACTAAGGAGATAAAGCAGTAACAGGTGATATCTCACAGGAAAAGCAAGCTCGAGTTCAGCCTCTATCCTGCTTTCTTACTGCGTCCTCTCCTGACATATTAATGAGTGGCAGCAGATTGTGAGCTCCAGCCATCAATGTGTTACCTCCCTGCTCTCCACTGCACAATGGGTCCTCTGTAAGCAGCTTTTCAGTATAAGTGCAGCCTGAATACCAGACTGTGGATAATGGCACCTACGCTTATAAAGACGCAGAACTGCAGCCCTGGAGCCATTTTTATCTACTTCTTGGTTAAAAGATTGTTTTAATGTGTATAAAAACCTCATTAAAAATACACCAATTATTTGTTTTTATTTTGATAAAGATGTCTGTCTGATTCAGTATCTCTTTATCATTTATTTCCATTCGTGCATCAAAGCATTAACCCTGTTAATTTTATTTGATTTTTAGGAGGTTAAACCATCAGGAATAAAGCCTTACTTTTTCTTTACTTTTAGATCTTAGGTTTTCTTTAAAGGTAATTCTGGCTGCAAATAAAGCAGATAAAACATAGTGACATGGTTAGTTATGGCTTGAGAACCTGGACTGCACATTTACCTGATAAAGTGATCATTGTTTTTTGAGCCAGTTGCATTGACTGACTTTAGTTGGAGAAACGTCTTTTCTTTGAGACCACTTCTCATTTGCAACTTCCATCCTCTTTCTTCCCTCCCCTCGATTGGCCAATCCCTTAAACAACCTCAGGCTAACACTAAATGACATGAATGGGATTGTTTTGTCGAGTGTGTGCAGGTTTACATACATGACTTGCCTCGACATGTCAACCCATCGAGAAAGTGGTGAAGTTAGGACACTTTCCACAGCTGGAGTCTCCTATATTTGGAATTCAGCTCCAGCTGATCTCCTTCATCAGCAGACGTTTCGACCTGCTTAGAGATGCAGAGTGGACCACACTGTTGGATCATTTGTCAGCAGGGCAGCCATTTTGTTCTGGGTAGCCAGGGCAACTGCTCCTGTGCAGAGAAAAGTGAGAAGCTAGCATGCATGGATGAGAGGCAGCTGATTATAGGAGGAAGAGAGCTGCCTTACAATTTTGTGAACACAAAAAGTAGAAGCACATAATACCCCCTCCTTTGCTGTCCTTGTATTACAGATGCTGGTTGAAGAACATAAAATGGCTGCTCTGCTTTATAAAAAGCTCACATAAATCATAATAAACAAACAGATCATAAGGACCCTTTAAGATGAACCAAGGTGTATTATTCACATCAGTTCAAATGATTCACTAGGGTTCTCCAAATATGTACTGTGAGCAGTAATGTTGGGTTCTGAGAGATAAAATTAATTGTAATCTGGTTATTGCTTCAGTCTATTTAAAGTTCTCCCACAATGCATTTCAGCGGATTGACAGCTTGTCCTCAAGCCCCAACACACAACAGATTAGGAGATTAGAGCAGTTGAAAATGACCACGAGCCAGATCCTCCCTATCTGCTCTTCACAGACATATTTAGGAAGTTGAAGACACATTTTATCAGCAGCATTTTGTAAACAAGTATGGTTTTCTCCCACAGACGCACCAGTCAGATTTTTTTAGGGACATAACTGTCCTTAAACTTGAGCAATAAGTGCCTCTTTTGTTGATTATTTTCATTATTATATGTGATGAATCTAACATGCTCCATGTTTTAATCACATGAAGTTGGTGTTTAAAGACCCAATCTGAGTCCTTAGAGTGTTGAGGCGTTTGGGGTAGAAAGACACAGGATTCATCCTAAGGTACAAGCGCCACATAAAACAGTGAGGAGAAGCAGAGAGAAAATGAGGTCAAATAGTTGTTGCAGAGCCAGACGCTCCTCTCTGCTGAGTTGGAGGACACGTCTCCCTGCTGCGTTACATACCAGTCGCTTTCTCCCGGCCTTCTGGATGCTTTGTTTCCTAAACATGTCCCTGCATGGAGCAGAACCTCCAGACCCAAGTTTACACGCCTGGGAAATATAAAATTTAATCGCCTGTATGTTTGAACGCTCCTCTATTGACATTAACCTTTACGTTTTTCCAGCCCCAGTACCTGGGTTATAATATGGTTGTACTTGTTATTTTCTCTAAGTGTTAATTTCTTTTATATTTTAACAGTATTACTCAGACTTGGTGAATTTTTCATGGTCTGTTGTAAAAAGCAGTGATTGCTGGTTTATAGCAACACGACTTTCCAGTCCGACCAGATCTCTGACCTGGTTTAAGTTAACCGTTCTCAAAGCCCTCACCTATCGCCCTGTTTGTTTTGTCACCTCTAATATTCGCTGTTGAAACTCAGAGTGCTGCTAAAATGGTGACGTTTTCCAGCAGGGGTCAGTTTACCTAAATTGTCAGGTGTCTGTCGATTCTCACTGCCGTTTCTTTTGTCTTGCAGGTAACTCCAAACCCCCTAAGCAACAGCAACCATGTCAGACCTTTGTGTTGGAATCAATGGGTGAGTTCAAGCCTCATGTTTTATAAACACTATGGTCATTTTCAACTGTTTTTATTTTCTCTTCTTAAAGCTATGCATGAATTGGTGCCCTCTGACACTACTTAGGAAGGTTCTTTGATTTTTACACCAACAACAACAAGTATTTCTGGATTCAAATGTTAGGTTTTCACAAAGTGTGATGCAAATTTAGCTAATGAAACCTTTGATTTATTGTTTGTAAGGATAAAAAAAATAAGTCTTTCGGTATAAAACACAAATCTTCCTTCCTGATTTCCTTCAGAAAATTACTTAGCAGCTGTTAAAATCACTTTCTCTCCCTTTCTGCAGCTTCGGTCGCATCGGCCGTCTGGTCCTGAGGGCATGCCTCCAGAAAGGCATCAAAGTCGTCGCCATCAACGACCCCTTCATTGACCTGCAGTACATGGTCAGAAAGCTGCCTCCTTAATTAGTTACAGCATCTAATTCTAATTCTTTTTTTGGTGAAATCAGAGATATGGAGGGATTATATATCAAGCTGATCCAAGAAGAATAACACCACAATTCATTGTCTGATTGAAAACTTTTTCACCAGTTTGAAAAACTGGAATCAATTAATCTCAATTGGAATCTTTCCCCAATTTTTTATTAGCTGAAGTAAAAAGAAACATAAGTGTAGAAGAGCTTCATCCTCCATCTTGTGAGTGGCATAAGCTTCCTGCAAAGTTTTGCAAACTGGAGACGTGAAGTAAGCTTCTAAGATTATTTAATTAATTTTGATCAGCTTTGTAAATAGATTATGTTAGTCTGAGCAAAGTCGATCATTAAAACAAAAATTAAACTAAATCTGTAAATAAACCACAACACAACTGCTAAAACTTTGCATTCAGATTAAGTAAAATTATCCAGTTGAAGCATTAAAGTACAAAATCTCAATTAGCTGAAGTTAAATCAGACTAAGATCTGTTTGTTTCTTGTTGATAATATTTGTATTTAGTAAACATATATGTGACCTTATCATTAGGAGTCGTATTGTTGTTATCAATACTGTTGATAATGGGTAGGTGTTCACTTAGTATTGCTAAAAATGAGATTAAAGGAAAGCTCTAACTGATAAAAGATGGAAGAAAGGTGCAGGGTGTCTAAGCTGTTATTTATTTGTCTAATATAAACACATATAACACACTGCCTATGTGTATCTGGGCTTCAAGTGTTTGTGTTTAGATCAATGTGTACGTTTATATGTAAGCTCATACATATCGATTTATTTGTGCAAATATGTAGCTGAAGTGGAACTGGGTTTAAAAAAAATTCCTTGGACTGGAACAATATCAATTACCGTATTTTCACGACTATAAGGCGCACTTAAACGTCTTTTTTCCCCTTCAAAATGTGCGGTGCGCCCTTTGGTGCGGTGCGCCTTATGTGTGTTGTAACTGCGACTTTTGAGACCACCTCATTGAGGAGATGATGAAAGAGTGGCTGAATGTAAGGAGACCAGGTGTTTTTTTTTCCACTCATCACCATCGCTGTTAATATGTTACTCCATGCGTGCCCATCTCACAGCTGATGTGAAAAACATGGGGAAACAAATTAACCCTGTGCTCGCTGTTCAACCGCTCGACATCGGTGTGAACCGGACCCAGCAAGTGCAGCAGAAGCAGCGAGTTTACATGCAAAGTAAATGGTTGACGCGCGTATAGGTGCAGCAAAAGGTCCTGCAGCGCGTTTTGAGCAGCAGGAGCGTTTAAGCATCTGCCAACGCGCTGCTGCTGCTCGAGATGGAAAAATTGAAGTTTTGCTGCTGGACGCGCCGCATCAACCAATCAGAGAAGCTGATCTGGGAGCTGACAGCGAGACAGACACATCGCTCTGATGACATATGATATTAACGCAAATGGAAAAGGCTGGATGGATGAGGAGATGATGAAAGCGTAGCTGAGGGAGGTGTAGCCTATGTGAGGAGACCAGGTGGTTTTTTCCACGCATCACCATCGCTGCGTGCCCATCTCACAGCCGATGTGAAAAAAAAGGTGAATCAAATGGACGCCGTGCTCGCCGTTATCCCGGGGGGTCTGACAAAGGAGCTTCAACCGCTCGACATCGGTGTGAACCGGCCGTTCAAAGTAAGGCTGCGAGCGGCGTGGGAGCGATGGATGATAGACGGAGACCACAGTTTCACGATAAGTGGAAGGCAGCGCCGGGCGAGTTACGCCACCGCTTGCGGATGGATTGTTGATGGACTAACGTGTCTGCTGGCTCTGTTGTTCAAGCTTTTGCAAAAGCCGGCATTATTTCTGAGGAGCTGCGCTGCACGGAAAGTGACTGACAGCGAAGAAGGGGAAATTGGCATGTCGGATTTAGCGCAGCTGTTTAATTCAGAAACAGAGGATGATAAATTTGATGGGTTCGATTAATACTTTGTAATAAATACACGAATAAAGCACAATCATACTCAGTTTTGCTCCCGCTCTATTTTTCTACCTGAAAACTTAATTCAACAGCAGCCTCTGGGCGGGTCTCCTCCTCTTCAGCGCGGTGGCTGGCAGGTGTTTTTTCATCTAAATAATCTAAATCTTGCAGCTATATTTGCTGTGATCAGGGGGAATAAAGTAGTTCTAATATGTTTTTAAGTGAGAAAGTCCACCTGAAAACTTAATAGTTGCAGTCAGTTCATCCAGATTATCTATTTCTGTCGGAGGCGCTCAGACCCCCACATACCAGCGGTGCGCCGACAGGAGAAATCTCTTCATCAGCAGCCTCTAGGCTGGGCAGCCTCCGGGTTCACCGCGGCGGCTGGCAGGTGTTTTTCATCTAAATAATTTAAACTGCAGGCACCCATAAAAGCGAACATATTCCGTCGGCAGGTTTCAGGATTTTAAGTTAATTTAGGAGTGACCACAGCGCTGTGTCATCTGCGATGTGTCTGTCTCGCGGCCAGCTGCCAGGTTTGATTAATACTTTTTAATAAATACATGAATAAAGCACAGTCATACTCAGTTTTGCCCCCGCTGTATTTTTAAATATGCAGTAGAGGTATTTAAAGGTAGTAGAGGACATGTACCTGTATATAAAAAACGCGCCCTATAGTCCGGTGCGCCTTATGTGTGTGTTAAATACAGAAATGGGACACATAACTGAGAGTGCGCCTTTTAGTACGGTGCGCCTTATGGTCGTGAAAATACGGTAGTAAAACCCTTGAATTTATTCCATTTGCATGGAAACTTTGTGAGACAATTTTATTTACATGTCCTGCCCTGTGGTTTAGATATGTTAAATTGGTTCAATTTTTCTCAGATCACATTAAATAGAAAGTACGTAATTAATGTAATTGCACCATTTATTAATTCCTGAACTTAATATTCATATTTGTTCTCTTTATCTTTAATGCGGTTTGCATGAGTGAACTAATAAAATAGATACACTTTATTATTATCTGTAAATAGACTTTAATTAGTTAATCCACTTAAAATTACATAGTAGGACTTATTTATTTATTATATATATTTATTTCAATAATTCTCTGTTAGCTCTAGTTTCATGTAAAGTTTTTTTTTTTTTTTTCTGAAAAGCAGATAAACATTCTGCGAGGGTCCTCTCACATTGACTCTGCATTTATTACCATTCACTTGTAGGTCTACATGTTCAAGTATGACTCCACCCACGGCCGTTACCATGGCGAGGTCTCCCATGATGGCGGCAAGCTCATCGTTGATGGCAACCCCATCTCTGTTTTCCAGTGGTAGGTAAATCTTTATGAATGTTCCACAGGAAACATTATGTCTGCAGCTAAATCTTCAGCCTAGTAGAAACTAAAGCGTTGAACTTTATTTTACTCAATGCAAGAAATCTCTCTTTTTTCTTTTTTTTTTTATTAAAATGGAAAAGTAAACTAATTTCTGCTGTACAAATTCATTTAAGGAACTTTAAATTGCCCCTGGCTGCCTTCAGGGTGATTCTGCAGCTGGTTTGTGTTTTTTAGAGCAGTTTTTGTTACTTTGATGTGTACGTGTGAATTCCTAGCGTTGGAGTGAAGCCTTCTGCTCCACTGTCTGTGGCAGCTGTTGCTTTAGCTCTTTGTTCTGCACAGTCTCATGTCTGATGATGGGAAAACTGGCCAAAGGATGGATGTAGACAAGACATTCTTGCTTCACAACCCACCAAGGATCTGAAGGCTAGACTATAGTGCAGGTTTAGTTTTTAACCATCTCCTTTCTGCTTGTTTGACCCAGTATGAAGCCTGCTGAGATCCCCTGGGGCAGCGCTGGAGCCCTTTACGTTGTAGAGTCCACTGGAGTTTTCCTCAGTTTGGAGAAGGCCAACGTACGGACACACAGTGAAATGAGCTTTTAAAGAATAACCCACCGTTTCTGGGATAATAGCCTTTCTAATATGCTGTTTTACTTTGATTCCAACACAGTTCCACATCCAGGGGGGCGCAAAGCGCGTGGTTGTGTCCGCCCCCTCGCCTGATGCCCCCATGTTCGTCATGGGAGTGAACGAGGACAAATACGACCCGTCCTCCATGACCATCGTCAGGTAATGTCCAGTTTATATTAGTATCAACCTGCAGCATCTTCAAAGCCTTGCTGAGTGACATGTTTTCCTTTTTCCTCTCAGTAACGCCTCCTGTACCACCAACTGCCTGGCTCCTCTGGCCAAAGTCATCCATGACAACTTTGGCATTGAGGAGGCTCTCATGGTAAGGACTAAACTCTGATATATTACACTGCGTTTGCATGTGTTTAGCAGTTTTCTGTTTGCATGTTTCACACCATGTAACCATGTTGCCCTCTGCAGACCACAGTCCACGCATACACAGCCACCCAGAAGACAGTGGACGGCCCCAGCTCCAAGGCCTGGCGCGATGGCCGTGGCGCCCACCAGAACATCATTCCAGCTTCCACCGGTGCTGCTAAGGCAGTGGGCAAAGTCATTCCTGAGCTTAACGGGTACATGGGTCCCCTCTGCTGGACGAGTCAGAAAGTCTGAGGTATTCAGCAGCACGTCTAATATTTCTTCATGTGTGTTTATCTAGCAAGCTGACAGGAATGGCGTTCAGGGTGCCAGTGGCCGACGTGTCTGTGGTAGACCTGACCTGCCGCCTGTCCAAGTCTGCATCCTACGCCGAGATCAAGGAGGCCGTGAAGAAGGCGGCGCACGGGCCCATGAAGGGCGTGCTGGGTTACACTGAAGACCAGGTACGTCACAGAACCTTCAGCTGTCTCAGCAGCTCTGAAAACCAGACGTCTTATTAACCAGTGAGTTTTGGCTTTTCCAGGTGGTGTCCTCCGACTTCATTGGCGACACCCACTCCTCCATCTTCGACGCCGGCGCCGGCATCTCCCTCAACGACAACTTTGTCAAACTCATTTCCTGGTAAGTTTAAAAATATCCCCCATATTTATAACAAGAACATTTCTACAGGCGGAAGCTGCCGTCAGAGACTAGATTTGAAATGCCCAAAGTGAACCTGTATATGCAACATTGGAAATTATATGTCCTGATTTGAAAGGGGTGTTCTCTCAATTGAAACTATTTATTAAAGTAAAACGGAGTAGAAACTTTATTTAATGGTTTGTATTTATTTGTTTATAAACTGCATTTTATTGCAAAGAAGATTTTCAGTTTGGCCACATCTGGGCCCTTAAGAAAGACCAGAGTAAGCGAACACAGACTCGCATTGTTACAAATGACTAGCAGCAAATGTACCTGCATGCCACTGTCCTTAATGGCCAGTAGAGGTTGTCCTATCCAGTAATACATGTTAATGACACTGGGACCCAGATGAACACAGGCTCCTTAGGTAGAGAGCCAGAAAGCGAACACTGATGATGCCAGGCCTTTTTCACACTGTGCTAATCTAGTTTCTAAAGCTAACAGTATCATGCACAGCTGTTACAGTAAACCTGTCATTTGTTTACACTTGCTATGGATGCAGTTAGTTTAATACAAACCTAGGAGTTTTGTTGCAGGTCATTTTAAATGATCTGTGCGATCTTGGTTCGATTGATCAGGTCTTTCTCAAAAATCTAAAATTCATATTTTGTTAAAACTAAAAGTGGAATTAGGTAACAATAAAATACAATTTAAGGCAAATTAATTTAGTTTCACATTTTTAAATAGAGTTTGAATTCAGTGAAAAATATTTTTCAACTAATACATTTAATTCTGGATGTTGTATGTACAGATTTACTAAGGGCAACTTCTGTTACCCAGAATTCATTTTCACACCCTGAAAACCAATCTTATCTGAAAACGGCTAAAAATGTCTTTTTGCTTCCTTCCAGGTATGACAACGAGTACGGCTACAGCAACCGTGTTGCTGACCTGCTGCTCTACATGCACTCCAAGGAGTAGACACTTCCTGTCCTAAGAGACAGTGAGGAAAGGGACCACCGTTAACCATCATATACCCCTCCCTTCTCTTTTACACAGAAGCCCCACCCATAGCCACGTCATTGCAGTTCCAAAGCCCTTAGCTCTACTACATACTTGTAGGCAGCAGCAGATGTGTATTTGAGTGTTTTGAGTTCATCTGTGTTTTCCTTTAATGACGAGGCATCAGTTTGGTGAAAGTATTTGTGTCTGTGTGTGCCCCCCTCCACTGCGAAATTTAGATGTGCCATTATGGCTGAATACTATAACTACTGTATCCATCTCACTGTTAGTGTGATTTAAAGCTTCCTCACCAGTGGAAGGAGGAACCCGAGGGGCAGTCCTACTGTAACTCTGCTTAAGAATAAAGAGAAGACAAAATAAAGTTTGAAAAAAACCTAAACATCTCTCTCCAGATTCATTATTTAAGATAAATGGAACATGTATTTTTTAATGTCAGACAAATTTTTGGAGATGGGTCCTTAAGTGGACTAAGTCTAAGGTGAGGTAGACATTTATCGGTTTACTTTATTAGAAATATTGACTGAAAGGACACATAAAGTAGAGTTTAAAGGAAATACAGCGGCTGATGAATTTCTAAAAACAAAAGAAATTCAAGAAAGCCTCCAGATGGAAGCAGAGATTGGTACAACAGCAAAAGCGAGTAAGAGCAGCGTTGTTTCTGTATATTAATGCCTGATATTCACAAATTAATGTGGGTCAGAAAACACTTCAGAACAGAGGCTCAAAAAGATGATTAGTAACTCCCTACAATCACAAATTAGAGAGGTGTTTTCATTAATAAACAAACACTGACACACATAACATAAAGTACAAGGAAATATTTATAATTTAAAAACTTAAATAGAAAAATAATATTTGTGGAAAAGATTTTAAACCTTACTAAGTTTGGGATACCGGTTTTCCTTTAAGAAATAATTTCAATCAGTAAAACAAAAAAAAAGGAAATCAGTATTTAAACATAACGAAAATGAACATTTAGAAATAAAATACACTGAATAAAGATGCAAGAAAAATACATTTGCAATTTCTCTCAGTATCAACCAATATCTCCAATAGGTGGTGCTCATGTGATAAAAGAGGGCAAACTACCTTCAGGGTTGAAATGGACTCCATTGCTCTGTTCGAAAACCTAGGACGCGTGCTTAGAAGGCCAGATTCGAAGGACGATTACATCATAGCGCGGCGCCGAGGTCTGATCGGATTCCAAGAGTTCTCGTTATGCGGCCTTAAAATGCGTCCTTTTTGCCCGATTTGAAGGACGGGTCAGATGTATCCTTGGTTTACCCAGGATTCATTGCGAGACCAAGCAAGTCGTGATTTGCTCCGTGATGAGAGGAAAGGTTACTTGGCGTCGAACAGTGGTGAAATTGGAAGTTCAGTTTAATATAATACAAGTCTGTGAATAGTTCCGTCTGAAATGAATGAAAATTAGCCTGGGTGCCATTCCGAACTTAGTCCCGCCCACAAGGTTTGAGGTCGGGAAGTTCGGTCTGGCTCTGCTCCATAGTAGCGCGAGTATTATCGCCCACTGTCAGGCGATCCAATCAAATTGTCAGGGCGGGCTTTATACTATGATGGACAGATGATCAACAGTAACGTAATCAACCATGTGACCAAAGCGCGCTTGGGTGACAACAACAATGGCTGCCGCCGAAGAGTTGAGGTGAGTAGATTCTGCTATTAGGTCTGTTCTAGAAGATATCGACAGCAATTTAATTTTAAAAGAGGAATAGAGAAACGCGATCAAGGCTCATCTTCTTATTCTAGGCGTGAAACTGCACGCTTTGATTTTTGTTGACAACAACTATGCGTTGCTTAACATACGTCACGCACTCCGTTGCTCTTATTGGTTGTACGTCTGTCCAATTGAGTGCAGAGGCATTTTGTTTCCTGGTTCGTTCAAAACACGCCCCATAATCACAGCTCTATGGAGCGGCAGTTGCATGAATCCCATTTTCAACTCCACCCGCCCACCAGATTCATTGTGCTTTCAATGAAATGGACTGGAGACAAAGAGTGTCAATTATATGAATTAAGCAGCTGGACAAAACGAGGACTGAACTATGGAGAAATAATGAATATTCTCAGATTCCATTTGGATATGTTTTGCTTTTTACTAAAATATATATATATATATATATATATATATATATATATATATATATATAGTAAAATTTAATATGCAAGAAAAATCAAAAATACATGGAGAAGATATATTCAAAGGTCACTAGGTGGCAGCCTCTACTAGGTTTAGTGCAGTCATAAAACCTAAAGCAGTACCAGTAAAAGACTTGTTTAAGAAGTGTTTTTTGGAAACTAGACACACTTTTTCTGTGTTTTTGTTATTTTGGATTTTTTGCTTCTGTTGCCATCTTTTGGATATCAAATATGCAAGAAACTGCCTAAGCTTCTAAAAACCTCTCTAAACCTTCACTCAAACTGACCTTTTGACCTTTACATTTTCATTAATGTCTTCAAACCCAAAGCAACACAAAATGAAAACTTTTGCTGCACAAACCAGCACAAACGTAGCACAAATGTTTGACACCAATTTTGTCTAATTTGAAGAAAGTGGGGGGGCTAGTTGACCTTTGATGACCTCTAGAAACATCTCTTTATATCTTTAAAATGGTAGCTGCACAAACGAAAATTTTTGCTGCATAAACCAGCACAAACGTAGCACAAACGTTTGACACCAATTTTGTCTAATTTGAAGAAGGTGGGGGGGCTGGTTGACCTTTTGACCTTTACATTTTCAGTAATGTCTTCAAGGCCAAAGCAGCACAAACGACAATTTTTTGCTGCACAAAACAGCACAAACGGAGCTGAGTTAATTGACACCCATTGACCTTTGATGACCTGGTTGACCTTTGATGACCTCTAGAAATATTTCTTTATATCTTAGCGGCACAAACGAAAACTTTTGCTGCACAAACCAGCACAAACGTAGCACAAATGTTTGACACTAATTTTGTCTGAATTGAAGAAGGTGGGGGGGGGGCAACTTCACTCAGGTCATAAAAGGTGAAGGAACTGGATCTAGGGCCAACAATTTGATGATTTAAGTAACCGCTTGAGTTGACATTTTCTTTACTTGCCTAATGCAAGAAGCAGGCACTGATTTGTTAACGCTGTCAGGCTGTGTTGTGGTGTCATGCCCTGATTCATGCAGTTTGTAATCCATACTGAGACTGTTGAGGTGTGATAATAGACTAATGTAATGAAAGTTCAAACCACTCCCATCTGGTCAATATACACTGTCCATAAGAACAGGACAAATAGACAGAAGAACTTTTTTATTCCCGTTGCTATAACAATTCTTAGTTAGTCACTGTAGTATTTGACTTAATGTTTTCTATCTGTGTGTTGTGTGGATGTATTTGTGCTCCTGTTGCATGACAAATTGCAGGCCATAATAGAGACTCTTGAACCTTGAACCTGAACCTTTAGATAGTAAAGGCGTTTTTTTTTTTTTCAGGCCTAATCTGGTAATGCATCCTTCTCATAAGTCATATAGATTTTTATCTAAAAGTCATAATGGAGTCCTATTTTTCCTTTTGTCATCTGAACCAACTCACTGCTAGTTCCCAGAACTTTAAAACATGATAAGAAGCTAGAGTTCATCTGAACTTTATGGCCTGTTTTAACTGTTAAAATGCCATTAAAGTGACCGAAGCTGTGATTGTTCCCTATTTTTACAGTAAGAGCAAAGCTTTAGTTATGTAGACTGAATGAACGAGTGAACAAGCCTTGTTAATAGATCACTTTTAATATCCCAATTCTAGTAATTTAATTAATTCAAGGGAACTGTCGTTCCCATAACACACTCAATCACACATAATAGCATGAAACATAAATTATAATAATATTTATGAGCACAGTTAGAAAGCTATTTTCTTGCAATAAAAAAACACTTGTGTAACTTGATTATGCTGAAGCTCTTAAATAGAATAATAGAAACCAGTTTGGAATTAAGGCTTAAGTTGAAGCGGAAAAGCAAAATAATGCTTAACCCCTTCTGTTCAAACATTAGGCAATATTATGTGATATTAAAACTGATAATAAATATAGTTACCGTATTTTGATAAAGGATTAAATGGTATATCAATAAAATATTTATTGCTAAAAAAAAAACTCAGGAGAGTTATAGTTACCAAAAGGAGGAAGTCTTTTGTGTGTGCATTAAGCTGGCTTTCATTTTTATTTTATTTTTTCTCAATGGTTCTATATGGGTTAATGAGTTACAGCTAAGAACGACACAAACATTATAAATATGTTGCTTGGGATTTTCCCTTTGATAAGCTTGGTGGGTTATTATTTTTATAGCTCCTTGTTTTTATCATTAACTTCAGGAAGAAGTGTGTAAAGGACACAGAGGGTGATAATTGAGAAGAGAAAGGAGCATCTTTTGATGCAAAACTTAGATTTCTGACATGGTGAACTCTGTAAAATCCATGGATTCTAAAGAGTCATCAAACACTTCCGACTGTGACGATGAGAAATCCTTCATGATTGAGAAACCTCCCTCCACTCCTCCTCCAGCTTATGATGATCCAGAAACCGCTCAGTCTTGCCAGGAACTGCAGGTAAATTAAACAATTTCTTTTTTTGTTGTTGTTTGAGTCTAAAAATTGTTTCTATTTTAAAAACTGATGTGTTTTTTTTTATAAAGAAATAATTGTCATAAATGGTTCGAAATCACAAGCAAAAACATAAATAAAGAAAATAAAAAAGTTTAACTAATGATGTTTTAGTTGAACTGTTTAACTAGAACAATCGAAGGCAATCCTAAGCAAATGTGTTTTTAGTCTTGATTTAAAGGAACTCAGGCTTTTCGCACTTTTACAGTTTTCTGGAAGTTTGTTCCAGATAAGTGGAGCATAGGAACTAAATGCTGCTTCTCCATGTTCTCTGGAGGGTTGATACACTGATAGCAAGTCTGTGATGTATTTAGGTGCTAAGCCATTCAAAGATTTATAGACTAACATAAGTATTTTAAACTCTATTCTCTGAGATACAGGGAGCCATTGTAAGGACTTTAGAACTGGGGTGATGTGCTCTACTTTTTTAGTCTTAGTGAGGACACGGGCAGCAGCGTTCTGGATCAGCTGCAGCTGTCTGATCCACTTTTTAGGCAGACCTGTGAAAACACCGGTGCAGTAATCAATTCAACTAAAAATAAACGCATGGATTAGTTTTTCCAGATCATGCTGAGACATTAGTCCTTTAATCCTGGAAATGTTCTTCAGGTGATAGAAAGACGACCTTGTAATTGTCTTTAAATGTTTTTGGAGGTTCATGTCTGAATCCAGTACTACACCTACATTTCGGGCCTGATCAGTGGTTACTAGCTTTAGCGACTGAAGCTGTGTGCTAACTTTAGATCTCTCCTCTATTGGTCCGAAGATTATTACTTCAGTTTTGTTTTTATTCAGTTGAAGAAAATTATGGCACATCCATGCATTGATTTCTTCTAAGCATTTCCTCAGTGCTTGAACTGGTTCATAATCACCTGGTGACATGGTGATGTAAAGCTGTGTGTCGTCTGCATAGTTATGGTAGCTGATGTTGTTGTTTTTCATTAACTGAGCGAGAGGGAGCATGTAGATACTGAATAGGTGGTGACCCAGGATGGACCCTTGGGGAACCGCACATGTGGTTTTTGTCATCTCTGATATAAAGCTGCCTACTGATACAAAAAAGTCCCTGTTCTTTAAGTAGGATTTAAACCAGTTGAGAGCTGTACCAGAGAGGCCAACCCAGTTTTCCAGGTGTTCTAACAGAATGGAGTGATCGAAAGTATCAAATGCTGCACTGAGGTCCAATAGTACCAGCACTGTGGTTCTTCCGCAGTCTGTATTTATACGGATGTCATTAAACACCTTGATAAGGGCGGTCTCTGTACTGTGGTGAGCACGGAAACCTGACTGGAAAACGTCAAAGCGGCTGGTCATATCTAAGAAAGTGTTAAATTGTTGAAACACAGCTTTCTCAATAATCTCACTGATAAAGTGGATGTTTGAGATGGGCCTGTAGTTCTGGAGTTGTAGTTTGTCTAAGCTGTTCTTTTTCAGCTGTGGTTTGATACCTGTGGTTTGGACCTGACATTTCCCGCAATGCACCTTGAAAAAAAAAAAATCTGAGCAAGTAGTACAAGCAGATATATCCTAGAATGCTTTACGAGGTGAGCTCTCCTCGCCTTGTCACAGCGGCCCGCAGTCGCCTATGGCTGACGCTAACAGACGCCTACTGCTGACGCTACAGCGTTGACAAATAAAAAAAAGATTGCGCCAGCACCGTGCGGATAGACAGAGTTCCAATGAACAATGCGGAGCAAAAAGCAGTGATCATCTGTCCGAACGGTCAGTTCACTGAGTTCACTATAAAGTCCACTATATAGGCCCCGCTCTATATAGTGGCTGAAGGATTTAGGGGTTAGGGCGGACGTTCGGACACAGCCTAAGGCTTCAGCTGTGCTGTGACCATCCAATCACAGAGTCGATGGTGCATCAGATGTTTGTAAAGTGACCTTCTCAGGAGTGACAGCTGTGACAGCCAATCACACAAGAAAGGACGGACAGCCAATCAGGAGCTTGTGGGCAGTCTAAACGCAAGAAAGAGGGCTTCCTCTTAAGCTATGGATATACAGATGCTGGTAATAAAATTAGAATATCATGAAAAAGTAGATTGATTTCAGTAATTCCATTTAAAAAGTGAAACTTGTATATTATATTCATACATTACATACAAACTCATATATTTCAGATGTTTATTTTGTTTAATTTTGATGATTACAAATGACAACAAATGAAAATCTCAAATTCATCATATCAGAAAATTAGAATATTGTGAAAAGGTTCAAAATTGATGGCCCCTGGTGCCACACTCTAATCAGCTAATTAACTCAAACCACCTGCAAAAGCCTTTAAATGGTCTTTCAGTCTAGTTCTATAGGCTACACAATCATGGGGAAGACTGCTGACTTGACAGTTGTCCAAAAGACGACCATCGACACCTTGCACAAGGAGGGCAAGACACAAAAGGTCATCGCTAAAGAGGCTGGCTGTTCACAGAGCTCAGTGTCCAAGCACATTAATAGAGAGGCGAAGGGAAGGAAAAGATGTGGTCGAAAAAAGTGTACAAGCAAGAGAGATAACCGCACCCTGGAGAGGATTGTGAAACAAAACCCCTTCAAAAATGTGGGGGAGATTCACAAAGAGTGGACTGCAGCTGGAGTGAGTGCTTCAAGAACCACCACACACAGACGTATGAAAGACATGGGTTTCTGCTGTCGCATTCCTTGTGTCAAGCCACTCTTGAACCACAGACAGCGTCAGAAGCGTCTTGCCTGGGCTAAAGAGAAACAGGACTGGACTGCTGGTGAGTGGTCCAAAGTCATGTTCTCTGATGAAAGTAAATTTTGCATTTCCTTTGGAAATCAAGGTCCCAGAGTCTGGAGGAAAAGAAGAGAGGCACTTCATCCACGTTGCTTGAAGTCCAGTGTAAAGTTTCCACAGTCAGTGATGGTTTGGGGTGCCATGTCATCTGCTGGTGTTGGTCCATTGTGTTTTCTGAGGTCCAGGGTCAACGCAGCCACATACCAGGAAGTTTTAGAGCACTTCATGCTTCCTGCAGCTGACCAACTTTTTGGAGATGCAGATTTCATTTTCCAACAGGACTTGGCACCTGCACACAGTGCCAAAGCTACCAGTACCTGGTTGAAGGACCATGGTATCCCTGTTCTTAATTGGCCAGCAAACTCTCCTGACCTTAACCCCATAGAAAATCTATGGGGTATTGTGAAGAAGAAGATGCAATACACCAGACCCAACAATTCAGAAGAGCTAAAAGCCACTATTAGAGCAACCTGGGCTATCATAACACCTGAGCAGTGCCACAGACTGATCGACTCCATGCCACGCCGCATTACTGCAGTAATACAGGCCAAAGGAGGCCCAACTAAATACTGAGTGCTGTACATGCTCATACTTTTCATGTTCATACTTTTCAGTTGGCCAACATTTCTATAAATCCTTTGTTTTTATTGGTCTTCAGTAATATTCTAATTTTCTGATATGATGAATTTGAGATTTTCATTTGTTGTCATTTGTAATCATCAAAATTAAACAAAATAAACATCTGAAATATATGAGTTTGTATGTAATGTATGAATATAATATACAAGTTTCACTTTTTAAATGGAATTACTGAAATCAATCTATTTTTTCATGATATTCTAATTTTATGACCAGCACCTGTAGGCTTGGTCCTAGTGCTCGATGAGTGTCTGTCTACTGTAACATAACATTCTTATTTGGAAAGTAAAAAGTGCAAGAGACCAAAACTGACTTTTGAAAAAAGCAGGGGACATGTCCCTTGTGCCCCCACAAAATACATCTGTAAATACAAAGATGTATTTTGCACACTAACAGCATTTAAAACTTACAAATGTACTAAGATACTTTATATTCGAACACTTAAGAAAATAACATATTCAGTCTAAAACAAAAATAATGTAAAAGCTGTAAAAACTGAGTTGGAGAATCCAAATGAAAAAAAAATTAAATGGGCAACACCATACTGAGTAGCAGGGAATATTCCTAACTTTGTTTAGCCTCCGCCTCCCATCCTCTGTGGTGCATACTTCAACTGAAATGTCTTTAATGAGTAATTCATTATTTACTCAAAACCTAAGTGCAATCACAACCAGATATTCTTATCCACTTATCCTCTTTCACTTTATCTCTTAAGTCATCATAAAATTCATCACATTTAAATCCCTGGACTGCCACCTTATTGTGGTGGAGGGGTTTGAGTGTCCCTATGATCTTAGGAGCTATGCTGTCTGGGGGCTTTATGCCCCCTAGAAGGGTCAACCAAGGCAGACAGGTCCTAGGTGAGGGGCCAGACAAAGAGCAGCCCAAAAGACCCCTTATGATGAATACAATAAATAGATCTAGTGTTCCCTCACCCAGGCGCGGGTCACCGGTGCCCCCACTCTGGAGCCAGGCCTGGAGGTGGGGCACGCTGGCGAGCGCCTAGTGGCTGGGCTTTTACCCATGGAGCCCGGTCGGGCACAGCCCGAAGAGGAAACATGGGTCCCCCTTCCAATGGGCTCACCACCTGTAGGAGGGGCCAAAGGGGTCGGGTGTATTGTTTGATGGGTAGTAGTTGAGGGCGGGGACCCTGGCGTTCTGACCCTCGGCTGAAGAAGCTTGCTCTTGGGACATGGAATGTCGTCTCTCTGGTGGGGAAGGAGCCTGAGTTAGTGCGCAAGGTTGAAAAGTTAAAACCAGAGATATTAGGACTTACCTCAACGCATGGCTCTGGCTCTGGAACCGGTCTCCTTGACGGGCTGGACATTCTTCCACTCTGGAGTTGCCCCTGGTGAGAGGCGCAGAGCAGGAATGCGCATTCTTGTTGCCCCTCATCTTGGTGCCTGTACGTTGGGGTTATGCGCCAAACAGCATTTCAGATTACCCACCCTTTTTGGAGTCTTTAGAGGGGGTACTCAACTCTCACATGGGCAATGACAGTGAGACCTGGCGAGGAGTGGTTGGAAGGAATGGCCCACCTGACCTGAACTCGAGCAGTGTTCTGTTGTTGGACTTCTGTGCTCGTCATGGATTGTCCATTACGAACACCATGTTCTAGCTAGTGTTAATTTCGTTAACGAAAACTAAACGAAAATATTTTCGTCAACGCACATTTTTCACCGAACGAAAACTAGACGAGACGAGACGAAAATCCCCACTAATAAACAATAACTGGGAGTAAATCAGAAATAATTTTCGTGGACTAATAAAGACGAGACGAAAATGCAGTTCGGTAAATAAAGACTGGACTAAAATCTATGGACATTTTAGTTCACGAACAAAGACGAGACGAAAATTATATATTATTATTTTATGTTTTTTTCAAATCCTGTCTCGTCTCCTCCTCCGCCTCCTCCTCGTCAGCTCCTACACACCCACTTTCAAACCTGGAGCGGGCGGCACAGAGTAGCCTACTCTGGGGCTCGGGAGAAAGAGGAGACGTGCTATATGGACACATTTTCGCTTTTAAGTGGAGAACAAACTAGTGATGGGCAAGTGAAGCCTCATGAAGCAATGAAGCTTTCCAACGCAAAGTGTTGAAAAAAGTTCATTACTCGATGCTTCATTCATCACTCACTAGTGACATCTGCTGGTGAAACTGTAACAGCCTTGTTACTCAGTTGGATCATACTTCCAAATATTAGGAAATGCAATATTGTCACAAAGTTTTCATCAAACTCATGTTTAGTAAGAGGAGAATCCTATTCAATTGTCATGTTTTAATGATTAAAATGATTTGTAGCCAATCTAATCCTTGACCATCAGTGGTGGTGTTAGGTTTTCTTTTATGACATGGACTTATTAGACAATGAAGATATGTGTTACTTTAATGTATTGAGAACTGAGTGACTGTTGCTGCAGACTCTGTGTACTTTGAGCTTGAAACTGGCTTCAGATAGCCCATCACTAGAACAAACCCAAATGCTTTATTTTAGTGGAAGGGAAGGAATATGGCCACATGATAGCTGGAAAAAACACAACAAACCTGAAGAGACACGTCGCAGTTCACCACAAAGACATTACGGTAAGTTAACAGAAAGATTGGTGGTGGTTGTTTATAATGTAACATTAAATCAACGGCTATAATGTCCCAATGATAAACTAACCAATGTTGGCTAACTTTCATAGCATTTAGTATCCAGGTTGGCTACGTTACGTTAGCTTGTTAGCACGTAGCGACGGTAGCCACTTGTTGATAGCACTGTATGAAAAGTTAAATTTATGCTAACTTAGATATGTTATACTGGCCGGGCAACTATACTTTCTGTTAAATTGCAAGTTTGATTAAAGCAGACAGACGCTTTAGGTAATCTAGGAGCTGCAAGTGAACTATAGTTAACACAAAACACCTCGGCAGCTACACATGTATGCTAAATGCTAAAAGGAACTGAAACTATTTATCAGGATAAGACAAAATAAAAATAATATGCCACACATTATTCAGAAAAACTTTACTTTACAAAATAGTCAATTGCTAGGGGAACCACTGCAGGGATGTCTTTATTTGGTGACATAAAATGCTGCTCTGTTTATCTGCATATTACTATTACAAGGACATTTGAATTGAATTGGCATCAATATTAATACAACCAAAATGCTTGCACACATAAAAATGTCTGCAATTTATTCCTGCATTAAATGATAGTTAGGTTGTTTGTATGAGTTTGAAATGGATTGTCAAATTTAGTTTTTACAGAGACTTAGTTTTTGTTAAGGAAAAAAAGAGACCTATATGTTACTTATACACTTGGAATTCCTGTTATGCTGTTTATCTATCCTGACATTGTATTAATTTCTGTTCCAGATTAAAGATACACCACCACCACCAACCACCTACCAACCTACTGTACCAGAAACAATGACAGGCCAGCTATAGCTGGCAGGAACGCACTTTTGTTCTATCAGTTGGAGTTTTTCTTTTTTTTTTTTTTTTTTTTTTTTAACAACATTGACCTCAAATCTATTTATTTTATTATTCTATGTGAACTAGCTTTAAACATCCAGCACTTGTGTAAAGTTCATAAGACACTTTATTTTATTTATTTGTTTCTTTTGCCAGGTGTGTTTTATTTGTTTTAATGCAAGCATTTGTGTTTGTGTCTTTGAACCTAAACAATGTTCAAAATAAATATGCAAATATTGTCAGAACATCTTACATGTCTGCATGTGTTCCTTAAAATTGTGTTTTTTATCAAAAAGATGAGAGAAAATGTTGAAATAATTTTAGGAAATCTTAAACGTTATCTGCTGACAAAAAAGTAAAAGGTTAAAATTATGTCCGGACTAAAACTAGACTAAAATGTTGACAGTTTTTGTTGACTAAAACTAAACTGATAAAATTATGTTTCCTTGGACTAAAATAAAGACTAAAATGCTCTGACTTAAGTCGACTAAAAATAGACTAAATAAAAATGCGATGATGTCGACTAAATGTGATAAAAACTAACAAACGATGCTGACACTGGACTAAGACTAAAACTAAATTTAAAAATGGCTGCTAAAATTAACACTAGTTCTAGCATAAAGATGTCCATATGTGCTCTTGGCACCAGGACACCCTGGGCCGTAGTTCAACGATTGACTTTGTTGTGCTTTCATCTGACCTGCGGCCGCATGTCTTGGACACTCGGTTGAAGAGGGGCAGAGCTCTCCAACAAACACTACCTGGTGGTGAGTTGGCTCTGATGGTGGGGGAGGACGCTGGTCAGACCTGGTAGGCCCAAACGTATTGTGAGGGTTTGCTGGGAACATCTGGCAGAGTACCTTTTGAGCAGGTGCTTTAACTCTCATCTCCGGCAGAGCTTTGAACACGATGGGGGACATTGAGTCTTAGTGGACCATGTTCCTTGCCTCTATTGTTGAGGCGGCTAGTTGGAGCTGTGGCTGCAAGGTTGTCAGTGCATGTCGCGGCGGAAACCCTCGAACACGCTGGTGGACACCAGCAGTGAGGGAAGCTGTCAAGCCGAAGAAGGAGTCCTATCGAGCTTTATTGACCTGTGGGACTCCAGATGCAGCTGATAAGTACCGGCAGTCAAAGTGGCAGGTGGCTCGGCTGGTTGCTGAGGCAAAAACTTGGGTGTGGGACTCCGCCAAGGTTGCCCTCTGTCACCGATTCTGTTCATAGCTTTTATGGCCAGAATTTCTAGGTGCAGCCAAGGTGTTGAGGGTATCTGTGTTGGTGGCCTTAGGACTTCATCTCTGTTATTCGCAGATGATGTGGTCCTGTTGGCCTTATCATCATGATCTACAGGTGGGGGGCCGGGTGGTGAGGGTTACGGGGGCGAGAAATGCTAAAGTAGCGCAGTAGTTACTTTTACTAGTAAGTAGTTACTTTTATTGTGGACTAACTCAGTTAGTAACTCAGTTACTTTTTGGGAGAGGTAACTAGTTACTATAACTAATTACTTTTTTTTTAAGTAACGTGCCCAACACTGCCTATGTCACCGCATAATATGTTTTAGTTTCTTCTAAACTTATAACTGCATTTTTAGTTAGTTCGTGTATCTATGTGAGTGGGTCTATATATGGGAAACTGGTCAGGAGCCATCCTAGTGCTTGTCTTGGAAGAGAAAGTGTATCTTGGAGCAGTGATCCTCTCCAACCTGCAAAACAATTCAATGTTAGGACAAGTCCATCAGGTTACCCTCAGTTACCACAGCAGCTTTGAACCATAAGAATCTTGGGGTCCGGGTGTCCCCACACCCCCTGTAGGATAAGTCTTTACCTGTGTCATCAGCAGTATCACAAAGAGGCAGAAGGAAAGAGCGTCAAAATGTGCTCCTCCCTTCAAGAGGAATGTTAAATATTCATCTGCTCCGGGCACAGGAGTGTACTTGTTGATCCCCGTGAACTATATATATATTATTCATGGATCTGTATTAATCAACCTGTTTTTAATAAGTCGCTCATAATCTAGGGTGACCATATTTTCATTTGGGAAAACCAGGACACCTTGGAGCGGGGGGGATCTCTGTTCACATGCATAGAGATGTCTGTGGCATGCACTCACTTAACATACACCTACGTAATCCTACAATAACATGATATTTACAGTTGATTTATTAAAAAATGCTTTTCAGTAAAAGTCAACAGCAATAACTCCAATAACAAACGATAATTTCATTCAAAATAATGTCTCATGTAAACATCCCTAACTTAACAATAAAAGTTAACAATAACTCTCAACTCCCAATAACAGATGATACTCAGCCTCAGCAATGAACGAAATAATGTCTGTTCTGTAGGCTATTGGAAAGAATAAATTAACAAATGAGCTAATTAACAAAAAATACCTCTTGTGTAGCAAAAATTATTCAAAATGTACCAAAAACGAACAAACATATCAATAGACTATCTTTACTTTCGGAGTCCAGGTGGCTTTTCAGATCCCTTGCACCTCCATTGGACACCGAGACATATGTGCACAAGGCCTCCCATTTGTCTCGACCCGGTCTGAAAGCGGGGAAACTCTTTTGTAAATCGTCGGTAAACATACATTTGCGCGTTGGCATGTTGTTGCCGTACTGACAGCCACGCAATCTATATTCTGATTAAGAACAGGGCTGCCCGCACTGACGCGGCTCAGGGATTACGTCACACGCAGCGTCGTGCGCAGTGCCCTAGTGCCTGTAAATTTAATGGTCCAATTAAGGTAATTCAAAAAATCAGGACATTTCCTCTAAAAAAAACCCGGGACGCCCGGGACAGGACGTGAAGTACAGAAATGTCCCGGGAAATACGGACGTTTGGTCACCCTATCATAATCTTTCATTGTGAATAAGAAATCTGGTGGGTCCGTTCACTTATGTTTTTCATCTGGGTCTTGTCCAACGATCCCATGACCGTCCTTCACCCCATCACTGCCAATGGACATTTCTCATCTGAAGCAGTGGGCATCCAGTCACCCCCTTAATGTCTGCATCTCAGCTGCTGCACACCATCCGTCCTTCTGAAGTTTAGGTGTAAAATTTGTCTCTGTACCCCCTGTAGTGTAATCCCTCCTGTGATTCAAGAAAGAAAGTGTCCAATGTCTCTCCAAACAAAAATCCATTGTTCAATTTGAAACATATCTGTAGTGTAGTCAGAGCTATTCAAACAAAATTAACATGCATGCCATGTCCTTTTTTGTTTTTCTTTTTTTCCTAAAGCCCAAGATATTAAAACAAACACAAGAAGACCAACATACAGACACAAACAACGACAAACATGTGAGACAACAAAAAACCTGTGATTTGCCCCTATCCAAAATGTTGTAGTTCCATCATGTCATTCATTTAGTGCCTCTGTCAGAATGATAAGACTTGCTCTTAATCGGTGCGCAATTCCACCCCAACAAAAGTCCACAAGCTTCAAACCTCCATACTCATCTGTAACTCATAGGTCATATCAGAACCACATAGGAATTAAAACAAACTCAGAGCTCACCAGAATGGCCTTCAGCCAGGAGCAAAACATGTAGGTCACAAACTCACACATCTTCAATGATAATTATTCTAACATTACATAATGTGGCAGGTGTATTATAAAAAAGTGATTTACATAACTTTACTTACCTTTAATGTAGCTGCCGCCGCCAGTCCACTGGTCAAGCTGCCTGACTGACTAAGATGACGACCCATAAGCTTCACACATGCACAAGTGCCAGTAGTTGTTTTCTGTAAGCCTTTTAAAGTGACAGAAACACCATCCAGCAATTGCGTTTGAAGGATGTTCACATTTAGCAACCGGTCTGTCACTATCCGATCCGTCCTGGAAGCATGATCGGTCCTGCGCATGTACAGATGTACATCCGGGTTTCCATAAATAATGTAATGATGATACTAAAACTAATTATTTCTATCCTTTACTCACAAAATGATGCTAATACAGATCTTTAAAAAATATTTTATGACGTTTATACTTTTTACATTTTCTTCGTTAAACTGCTTCTCTGACGTCATCATGAGACATGCTCAGAGTAGTCCAGCAAAATATGATTAAACCATGTTTATCTGCATTTCAGGTATTTCTTTCTTTAGATTACGGTTTATATAACATAAGGTTAAAAAAATGAAAACCTAAAATTCAAAAAGACTAGATTTATGTTTAAATGCAAAGCCGAAAAAGTTAGCCACCTGAAGTAGCTTAGGATCCCATTTCCGGTGCAGATCGGGCAGAAGAGTAATAAAACAGAAAGGATTTTAAGGCATTTATTTTCACAGGAAATACATTATTAACCTTTAACACATTATCTTTTAGTACGGTTGCTATTTTTGGGGAGGGAAAACGTAATTTAGGTCTTTTTAACAAAATACAATCGAGGGCGACCAGATGTATATCTGGATGCGCATATGCAAATGAGCTGATGGGGCATGCGCAGAACAGATCGTACTTTCGGGATGGATGGGGTAGTGACACTGTCAACCAAAAAGACATCACATTGCTCGTTAGGGCACATCTTAATGGGTTAAGATATGCACGAATGGACTAGTCACTCTCTTTACTGCGAGAGAAAAAAAATACGGTGGTTCTTATCATGCCTCAACCCAAAAACATCAGGTTCAGAGTTGAGCTTTGCTTCTTCATTCATGTTTCAACAGTCTTTCAACAGTTAATTTATCACTCAATATGCACATATATTCAGGTGTTCTCTCTCCCAGTGTGACCCTTCTTTGGTTCCATGGGCTTTATAGATGGCTTTACCGGGTGTCTCAGGATGCTCCATGAAGCTCTTTCTCAGTTGGTGGGTAACAGACGTTTCAGCTCATGGACTGGTCTCTCTCTTGTTGTTGGTTTGAGTCTGTACATGAACAGAATGTCACTTATCTAATTTTATTTCATGTTTGCTTCCTTCCATGTTATTGATAGCTCCAGCAGTATGATGCAGTAAACAACCAACAGCTGGTCCCCACAGGCCAGCAGCAACAAGAACAGCAAGTCCCTGTTGTCTTCCAGCCCACTTTGTTCATAACTCAATATACTCTGGAAATGCCAGTCAGCGACCACATGGGCTACTCCATTTTAACCACCTTCTGTTGCTGCATGCCTATTGGACTGGCTGCTCTGATCTGCTCCTGCTTGGTGAGTTTCTTTTAATTGTATTTGTAGTTACAACTTGCTAGTGTACACTATATTGCAAAAGGTATTTGCTCACTCATCCAAACAATATTATTTAGGTGCTGCAATCACATGCTTAGCCACCGGCATTGGCATAGGCACTTCCTGTATCTTTGCCCTATGTCCGCTGCACTTTTTTCCAGACGTTTCTACTTTAATCCTTTATCAATATATGATAACGTGCTATTTTTTGACATCTTTAAAGGTAACTGATGGTTTATCGCCAGGAGACAATTTGCTGAATAGTGCTGCATGCTGTTTTTCAGAATTTACCAAAGTAGCCAAAATACTAATGTTGTTACCCTTGCAAGTTAATCCATGTTAGGAATAAACATCATCCTGGTTCTGGTGACATTTCTTACTGTGCCCTTGCGCTGATTTTCCACTGCTCCTGTCTGAGCTCCAAATGCCGTCTCATCTTCATTCTGTTGTCCAGGTGATTTGTCCCCCAATGAGGGACTGTACCTCCCCATAATGAGTCACAGGTCATTGGCAGAAGTACTGCTAAAAACGACCCTCATCCAGATGCAGTCTCTGGAGGAGGTGGTGGTATTCCCCATACTGATTCAACCTCTCGGAATCTGGCGAACCCAGGGACACTGGCAGCTTGTTCAGGTCTCAAACATAAAAAAGAGCACTGACTATCGCTTTTATAAATCCATGTACGCCAAGTTCAGGATCAGGTGAATCCAGCGACCAGCGGACTACTGTAGGTGATGGAGCCATTATGAATAACTCATTATGAGTCTCTGTGGTGTTCGCTTAATAAGGTCAAGAGGACCAAAACAGTCTTCTCTTTTTTCCACAATTCATTAGTCTTATTAAATTACATCAATTTTGCTTAGTTTTAGTAGGGTCTATTAAGAGTTATTTACTAAAATATGTTTAGGCTGGAATTTAATTGTTTTTATTACTAAATACTTATATTACCAGAAGAGTTTGCTGTTTGAAAAAACAAGTTTTTAAATTAATCTTTCATCTATTGTCCAAATATCTTAGTCATATTAGGCAGCTTTTCAGACGAATTTCAGCCTAATAAATACTTAAAAAATGTTCATTGTTATATAATAAATAAAATCTGTATATTTTATTGAGAAACACCATGGTGGGTTATTCAGTCTTCTTTTCTAATCATCAGCACTTTTGATAAATTCATTGAATAAATTATTTATTTTTTTAATTTTCTAGAACCAGACTGCCTGCTCACTGTAAATATTGAAATCTAAGACAATTTTTCTTAAAATAAGTAATTTTTTTTTTTCTTGAACTGAGCAGGTTAGTGAGACACTTTGCCAATGGAATAAGACAATTTACATTTAAAATAAGAAAAAAACAACTGCAGTCTCTTATTTCAAGTGCACAATATCTTATCCTAAGGGTAAAAACACCCAGTCCATATGCAGATCATCTTATTTACCCATTCAAATTAAGGAGAAATACACATATATTAAGAATTATTCACCTGCTTTGTTTGTATTTTTTATTTATTATCTTTGTGTATTTTTATTTTTTACTTTCAGGCATATGTAGCTATTTGCACTGGTAACCCAAGGTTGGCAAGATCAAGAAGCATGCAGGCCGAAAAGCTGAACAATTGGGCTTTGAGAATCGGGGCCGGAATCTGCCTTGTATCTCTCTTTACCTCCTTGATAGTAATTTTAATTTGTTTTGCTTAATATATTTTCTGAATTTTTTAACAGTATATCTAAGTTAAAATAATAGTTGTGTGATTGTGATAAATGTTTTGTTATTAAAGAGTTGACACGAGCAGAGATTTGAGGGCGGTTTCTCAAAACCAAAGATTCAGCTGGAACGTTTCTTAAAATCCTGGCTAAAGTCTTGAATTGGTTTCAAAAAAGTATCAGCCTACATTAAAACCAATCACTTGTCCTTCAGATTTACAATGGGGCTGGTGCCTATATCAGCAATAGATTGGCAAAAGAAGTAGTACAACATAGACAGGGTCCATTACAGTGTAACACAGAGACATACAACATAGAGATATCAGGCAACCTAGTAATCATATTTTTGGACAGTGGGAGGACGTTGGAGTACCCAGGCATGCACAGGGAGAACATGCAAACTCAATGCATAAAGACCATCGTCCAGGAATCAAACCCAAGACCTTCTTGCTGCAAGGCAACAGTGCTACAAACTGCACCACTTTATAGCCCTATATTAAAACCACCAATTTGGCTATTTACTTTAATGATTTTAACATTATAGTAGTCTATATACCATTACTAACTGCATTACTTTCTAAGAGGACATTGTTGTTGATTTAGACTGTTGTTGTGACAGAAAGGCCTTAATAGCTGATAAAGAAGCAAAGATGTCGTCCATAGTCGGGTCATAAAAGTAGTTCCAAATACATGTGTCTTCCTTTATCATGGTGTGCCCACATTTCAATTTCTCCTAGCAATTGCCTGCATTAGAGTTACCATTTTTCTGGCGATGAGGTTTGAAACCTGTTCGGACTAATAGAACTCAAAATTAAGCACTATAATGAAAAGAGCAATGCCTTGACAGCTACCCAGATGATATATATATTAAGCTCAGAATTTGAGCTAGTGGTATTATCCTGTCTACCGGAGGAGATGCTAAAAAAAAAAAAAAAAAATCAAATACACTATCTGTGTGGATTTGGCATTTAAAGGTAAGATGCATATTTTTTTAACCTTCTGTCAAAAAAAAAAATGGGACAGATGAACTCAGTATTCAAGGAGAGACAGCCAGAACGAAAGTTCAAGACGTATATTAAAATAAAAACCAAAACTAAAGTAGAGCTGCTAGGATCTGCGGCTTGCGGATGCTGCAGGAGGGGGGCGGGGCACCGTCCAATCTCAGACACTCTGTGGGAGAAACGCAGGTAAGTGACCATGATCATCTGACAGAAGATGATGATCTCAGTGAGTCACTTACCTGGTTTAATAGTTCAGTCCATCACCCTTGAGGGGGGTGTGATCCAGCCGATGGGCTGACAGCTGATGCAGCGCACGTCACCCAGAGTGTCCCGGGTGCTAACAGGCAATCCCAATACTCTGGTTAGATTGAGCCATGGTTTGACCTAATTCTCAACATGCATTAAATTACCTGAACATCTTAGTGCTTCAGATGATCAGCAATATCAAGACAAAGTGGCCTGACTTAGTCAATGACTCTCAGATCTGTATACTCAAACTTTTTCATTGTCATAGTTTCTGGGGATGGTGTGCCAGACTCATAAGCCCTTTCTGACACAAAAGTGAGAGGATCAAATATTTACGAAGGGACCTTCTAAGTAATTGGTACACATAATTTGTACATTTATCCAAACAATAGCAGTCTACAAAATGTTTTTCTATCTAATCTTGACCAGCTGCCTGTTTCTCTTTGGTCTAGTATGATTAGCTCTGAATAAATATTGAAAGGATGTGTTAAAAAGAAAGAAGCGATGACTTGATTTTCATGCTTGATAAACTTTTGATCCCAAATTGCCTGGTGGTGACTGCACCAAAGAGGGACTGAATACCAAAACAAAAAAAGAAATAGATATATTAACTTGCAGATGGTGCACTTCCACTGTTAGTCTTTAAGTTAACCGATGTTGATTTATCAAATGACAAGTAACTCATTAAATTAGGACACTTTAAGTCAAGATAAATGGTTAGGAATTGTATAATTTAGGTTAGTTATTCAATCTGTTGTGGTGTACTGCTTTAAGAAATTTTAAGAAATATATGATGGACTTCGTGAACTTGTAAAGAAGATACGGGCCTGCAAAGCTGGATTACTTATACCTGACTTTACAAAGCTGCACTAATTGAGCCTAACTTGGTCTTTCTGAAACGGATGAAGCCATGCTTGGTCAAGTCAATTATCCTGGATTTCCTAATTCTGGTTTATTTAAACAGCCCCCTGGTTCTTCTCTGAAAGTTTTATTTTAACATTAAACCAAAGACCAATGTAGTTTTGTTTTTTATGCAAGACAAAGTGGGATGATCCTTCTTTGAGACAATCAGCAGAAGCACACTGAAGCTTTAATGGCAGACACATTGTACTGTTAGCGTCTGTAAACTGATGTTTACCTGCTCTTAAAGAACTGTTCACCTAATCTTTTTTTTTTCTGATGTCTTCTTCTTTTTAAACCATGCTCAAAGATTTGTTTCCTCAATAAAGAACACATTTATAAACAGTAGTGTGATGCACAACCCTTTTTCTTTTCAGTTATTTGTTCTAAAGGTACATTACCCAAACAATATAATGAACATAGCCAAAATAAAAAAAAAATAAAGATCATAAAACAAGGGTGGCCTGTTAAGTGTTTCCATTATTGTATATCAGACATGAAGTGAAATGTTCTGGTTAGCTTGAATGTTTATGGGGTTCCGTTAGTGCATAAAATATGTGCTATACAGGAAAAGTATAGCACAACAAAGTGAGTCATTTAACAAGCTGGGTAACTGACAACCAAAATAAGCAACACAAATTAAGCCTATAGCCTAAAAACATTCTACCGGGCCAAGCATGCCATTGGTTTTGTGAGGGGATTTCTGTGCACGATGATACTGTGCAAACTTAACATTTCCATTTATTAATTATTTGAATTGGCTGTAGCTTATTTCAACAAATACAAGCCATGCTCAAAGAACAATATAAAAGTATGGTTCTTTGTTGAGCTGAAATGGGACACAATTTGGTATATACATACATTTATATATACACATATATATATATATATATATATATATATATATATATATATATATATATATATATATATATATATATATATATATATATATATATATATATATATATATATATATATATATATATATATATATATATATATATATATACACTCACCGGCCACTTTATTAGGTACCCCATGCTAGTAACGGGTTGGGCCTTCAGAACTGCCTCAATTCTTCGTGGCATAGATTCAACAAGGTGCTGGAAGCATTCCTCAGGGAGTTTGGTCCATATTGACATGATGGCATCACACAGTTGCCGCAGATTTGTCGGCTGCACATCCATGATGCGAATCTCCCATTCCACCACATCCCAAAGATGCTCTATTGGATTGAGATCTGGTGACTGTGGAGGCCATTTGAGTAGAGTGAACTCATTGTCATGTTCAAGAAACCAGTCTGAGATGATTCCAGCTTTATGACATGGCGCATTATCCTGCTGAAAGTAGCCATCAGAAGTTGGGTACATTGTGGTCATAAAGGGATGGACATGGTCAGCAACAATGCTCAGGTAGGCTGTGGCGTTGCAACGATGCTCAATTGGTACCAAGGGGCCCAAAGAGTGCCAAGAAAATATTCCCCACACCGTTACACCACCACCACCAGCCTGAACCGTTGATACAAGGCAGGATGGATCCATGCTTTCATGTTGTAGACGCCAAATTCTGACCCTACCATCCGAATGTCGCAGCAGAAATCGAAACTCATCAGACCAGGCAACGTTTTTCCAATCTTCTATTGTCCAATTTTGATGAGCTTGTGCAAATTGTAGCCTCAGTTTCCTGTTCTTAGCTGAAAGGAGTGGCTTCTGCTGTTGTAGCCCATCTGCCTCAAAGTTCGACGTACTGTGCGTTCAGAGATGCTCTTCTGCCGACCTTGGTTGTAACGGGTGGTTATTTGAGTCACTGTTGCCCTTCTATCAGCTCGAACCAGTCTGGCCATTCTCCTCTGACCTCTGGCATCAACAAGGCATTTCCGCCCACAGAACTGCCGCTCACTGGATGTTTTTTCTTTTTCGGACCGTTCTCTGTAAACCCTAGAGATGGTTGTGCGTGAAAATCCCAGTAGATCAGCAGTTTCTGAAATACTCAGACCAGCCCTTCTGGCACCAACAATCATGCCACGTTCAAAGTCACTCAAATCACCTTTCTTCCCCATACTGATGCTCGGTTTGAACTGCAGGAGATTGTCTTGACCATGTCTACATGCCTAAATGCACTGAGTTGCTGCCATGTGATTGGCTGCTTAGAAATTAAGTGTTAACGAGCAGTTGGACAGGTGTACCTAATAAAGTGACCGGTGAGTGTATATATATATATATATATATATACATAAATAATAATAAGCTGTGAAAGTGGAGGGACCTGCCAGTCAAGACGTCTACAGCACACACACTCTCATATGTTTTAGTCTTATGTTAGCAGTTTTTGCACACTCATTATGTGGCTGAGAAAAACGTTGTTGCGAGACACTGGTGATTGAGCTCATTTACGTTGCTAGGAGGCGTTAGGGAGAGGGAGTCATATACCAGATCTCGCTGCTGGTCTCTACGTTCAGACACCTCTATTCGGCCTTTAAATTAGGCTTATATCTATATATCAATGTTCAAACGCTAATGATTTAACTGTGTTTGCTTGTCTTTATGTAGTATTTCATTTGGATTTTTTTTTTTTTCTTTTACGTTTAGCAGCTGATGTGGTCTGACAGGAAAAGGAGTACAAGAGAGGGGAGAGACATGTTTCAGTGAATGCAAATTTGCCCTGCCCCTGCTACAGACACTCTGCTGCACCTCTCTAAAATCGTAGGTGCCTGCAGACAGTGCAGCAGACAGGAGGTCACTTATTGGTCAAATGTACATCCACTCTATACTGTCTGTATTTCCTGTTTGTTACCTTACAGGCTTGTTTCCTTTGTATAAGTTGGACCAGCTAGAAGAGCGAGGTGTGCGAGAATGCTGGGACCCTTTTTCCACCTGGATCACCGCTCCTTTTTACCCTCATGTCCCTGCGTGTGTCACTGTTGTCGGAAAATGTTTATTTCTCTTCTATTATATATTAATTTATCCTATTTACTCGCTATAAAAGTTTTCACTCAGTCTGTTTCTCTCTCAAGGCCACACCATTCCCTGCAGGATGTTGTTTGTAGACCAGACATAGCTTCTTCCCATAATAAACCAGATTCTTTTTCAAGGATTATTCATAACATGTTACTGTTTAACCAAACTGTTTGTAATTTGTTTTGACTCTGACTACTTTTCCATTGTTGTAAGTAAGGGGGGATAAACGCTGCTCATGCAAAACAGGACAGAATGCTGTGCCATAAGGGCTGTATGATGAACTGTTCTCTTTGTGCAAAGATATGAGTAAATGTGCCGACTGAGTGAAATCCACCGATCTCCGTTTATTTAACTTGGGTGAATAGTTGAATACTTTTTTCCCACGACAATTCCTTCATAGTCAAAGAAATGCAAATGCTGACCAGTATATTCGGAATATGGAGATGTGAAATAATTTATAGACATCCAGAATGTATATTGTAGATGTGGAGAATGTTATTTTGTTTGAAATTGTCCTTTAGACCAAGAAATTTTTTTATTTTTTTTTCAAATAGGAACACATATTCAGTAAAACTAGTACATATTAAAACAGCTTGCTGCGATAATATCATTGGATAATTTCTTGCATGGTAGTAGATCGATGTAACTATGTAGGTGAAATCATCTGGCAGCAGGTGAAGATGAAGAATAAAAATGTTGTTCTAATAGATGGGACCTCATCATCTCATGGTTTCTTCAGTTTGATCATGTCTTCTTTTACACAGTAAATGAGTGGCCGTTTACAGCCACTTTGGATGTTATTATTCAAATAAATGGTCATTATTAGAGGCTATCAGTCCCATAGAATAGCTTCAGATTGTACCAGTAGGCTCAGTAGGTTGTTATTATCAAGTGAATTCTAACCCTAACGTATTTATTTCTACCCTGCGGAATTAAATGATATATTTATGTGTAATCTAAAAATAATTTAAGTAGTTCTTCATGTACTACAAATATGACTAAATAAAACTAAAATGTTTTCCTATCCTGTCTCAGAGTTGTAGAATCCTCTCCCTATAAATATTCAATAATCTGTGGAAAAAATGGAGATCATTCTTTAATAAGATCCTCATCAAACGGACATGCAATGTTTGTATTTAGAACCTAATGTGTCTAATGGACGTAGTGAATAATTTGTTCTTTTTTTATGCACAAAACAAAGACAATAATCTGATTAAATCAGGAAATAAAACAGCAAGATTGGCTGTAAGGAGAGCGGAGCTAGGGGACACTCCCAGTTTACTAAACAAAACCTTCTGTTGATCATGTTACTTCGGTGATTAAAGCAGAGGATGAGGAAACTCTCTTTGTTAAACGGAGTTTAAGTTTTAATAGAGTAAACCTTTTCCGTGAAACGGGCCCCTGGCATGTGAAAGATTCTTCCCATTAATGCACAGCACTGTATTGCTAATAGGTGATATTTTAAAAATAATATTTCTTTTTAGACCCTTTAGGAATCAGGGGTACAACGCTCACAGCAGGATGATGAGAACCAGAGCTCCCTGTTGGCAGACCAGGAGAAGGTATATTTAAAGTACAGCCAAGCCAAATCAGTTTTTCAGTGGTTTCTCTAAATCAAGTATTATGTCGAAATTAATGAAAATCCCTCCGTAAGAATGGCCCATTGATTGATACACAGATTGAGAATCTGTGATGTTTACAAATACTCTCCATGCAGGCTGACTTAGTGATTTGCAACAAATAGGCAAAAACTGTAGTCTTTAGAATTGCAAAGCAGGTAGATGTAACCTAAACCATTGCAGCTGTGACTGCAGCATATGGTTGTGATTTACCCCCTTCTTTCTATTTCACCATTTTGCTCCAGCTGTGTTGGTTTACCTAATATAATAATAATAAAAAAAAAAAAATCAAAGTCTGACGGTTCAATGTGACAAACTCTTACAATGTTTAAGGGATGTAAACACTATATTTGCATATCCTTTTCCCGAGACTACTTGAGTTCGGGCAATTTGAATACAATAAAATGATGTCTAGTCTAAAGAGCTTGTTACACACACATTCAGATCTCTCTTTTTAACGTCTTTTACTTAGTCAAGCATAAAAGCTAAACCAGAACTATAGTGACCAAGAAGTATTCATACCCAATGAACTTTCAACATTTTGCCACATTATAATCTCAAACATAAATATATTTAATTGAAATGAGAGAACAGCATAAAGTGGTAGAGAAAATGTGAAGTGGAAAGAAATTAATACATAATTCAACACAAATTTTACAAATGAAATATTTGTAAAAATGATGGACATTTTACCTAATTGAGTAGAGTCTGCATAAAACTCAGTATAAATACAGCCTCAGGGGTTGGTTAAGGGAATAATTGGCAGCAAATAACATTATAAAGTCAAACAAACACCAGAGAAGTTATGGAGAAGTTTAAATCAGCCTTAAGCGGGAAAAAGTATTTTAACTGGTTGAACCACATTTCACTGAATATTCTACAACTGAAAACCCACCAAGACCATGCCTTCCACCCAAACCTTGACATCAAACAGGAGAGCACTGATCAGGGATGCCGCAAAGAGAGCCATGACAAAGCTGGATGAGTAGAGATTTAAAGCTCAGGTGAGGGAATCCGTCCACAAAACAGTAATTAGTTATGCGCTGCACAAAAATGGTCTTTATGGAAGAGTGATGGAAGAAAACCATTGTTAGATAAAACCATAAGAAGTCCTGTTTGCATTTTGCCAGAAGCCATATTGGGAACACATCAAACATGGTGAGGAAATGCTCTGGTCAGACAACGAAAATGAAACATTTTGGCCAAAATGCAAATCCAATCCAATCCACTTTATTTATATAGCACGTTTCAATAAACACAAGGTTTCCAAAGTGCTGCACAAAAAGATAAAATAAATAAAAGTAAATAAAATAAAAGCACTGCCAACACAGGATAAAAATATGCATGTATATACATAAAATCAACGCTCTACATGATGTCAAAAGCCAAAGAAAAGAGGTGGGTTTTAAGAAGAGTTTTAAAATGAGACAGAGAGGTGGCCTGTCTAATGTGCAATGGCAATCCATTCCAAAGTTTTGGAGCTGCAACAGAAAAGACGTGCAGCAGCTTTTTGTACCAGTTGAAGATGAGCAATTGAGGACCCACTAATCCCCATATAAAGTGCATTACAGTAATCCAGCCGAGTGGTCACAAAGGCATGGATTGCGGTCTCAAAGTGCTGTCTCTAAAGGACTGGTTTGATCTTTGCCAGCTGCCTTAACTGGAAAAAGCTAGATTTCACTACAGCTTTTATCTGGATGTCAAGTTTAAGGTCTGAGTCTACTTTTACCCCAAGATTTTTTACAATTAGTTTGCAATATTGCGCTAAATAACCCAGATCAACTTGGGGTGGGGGTGGGGGGTCACAGAGAGTCATCAAGGCTGATAGAGAAAGTCCGATGTGACAGGTAGGACATGAACCATTCCAGTGCTAAGCCCCTGATGCCCACCCACTGCTCCAAACGAGCAATCAGGATTTCATAGTCCACTGTATCAAATGCTGCAGTCAAATCTAAGAGCACAAGGACAACACAGTGTCCAGAGTCAGTAGCTAAAAAGATGTCATTAGGAAAGTACTATAGTGGTGGATAACTAACGATGGATATCACTCTAAAGATATCATCCCCACAGTCATATATATAAGGGTGGCAGCATCATGCTCTGGGGATACTTCTTCTTTTCAGGGACAGCGGAAATGGTCAGAGTATATGTGAAGATAGATTGAGCTAAGTACAGGGCAATATTTGAAGAAAAAGGAGCCTGCAAAAGACTTGATGCTTGGACGAAGGTTCACCTTCCAACAAGACAACAACCCTAAACAGAAAGTCTGGCTGCAACGGATGGTTCAAAACAAAACATAGTCATTTGATAGAATGTCTCAACAATCCAAAGTAATTCTCTTATCAATTCTGTGAACAATGAACTTCATAAGTGCACAGTGACATTTGGGGGACATTCAATTTCTGCCTGCCTCAGCGAAAACAGAAGGCAGTGAACGGGAGCTGCCAGCCTGAGCCAGCCAGGCTACCCGTCTCGTCACATTCATCTAAATCTAATGGAGAAGGCATCAGTTTAATGAAAAAGCATTACTGTAAAAGTTCGGGACATAAACTCATTAAACTCACAATAAACTCATCTCCCCGTGATTTAAATAAATGAGCGTCACCGTTCTCTTGCTCCCTGAACTGCGGAGCAACTTCATAGCATGTTTAATAACCCCACAGAGAGGTAGGAAATTGGTTTATTTCTGGGAATGGCATATGATTTACTAGGAACCACATTAAGCACAGCCAGTGATATAAAACTAGCTACTTCCCACCAGAGTTGGCTTCCATGCTGGTCGTAACTTTAGCTTCTGTCCGGAAGCATCAAAAACACGGCATTCGTTAAAATGTATGCCATGATGTGTGCACAGGTGTTTCTGCATGTTGGATGGATTTCCCCCCACGGATGTTATTGTCACTTTACATCCAAACTTTCGATCGGTTTACCTGATGGGATGCAATTTTGTTTGTTTTGCTTTTCTAGACTTACGCCTGGTCACGTCTTACATGCTCACTGAATGCCGTGTGTGTAACTTGTGTAAAAAACTCTGCATAACTTACATAGAAAACGAGACGTAAGGCGTGCTGCCCAGCGCTAGGCTCTGGTGCTTCCTGGAACCGTTAAAAGAATTGTTAAACGAGCTGCCAAACGGTGCCATGGAATTGGAACACACGGAACCGGTTCTGAACAGGAACCGGTTTTCGATTCCCATCCCTACTGTAAAGTGTAACTATGATGAAAATTACAGACCTCTGTCATTATTCTAAGTAGGAGAACTTGCACAATCAGTGGCAGACTAAATACTTTTTGGCCGCACTGTGTATACATATATATATAAATATATATATATATATATATATATATATATATATATATATATATATATATATATATATATATATATATATATATATATATATATATATATTTTTTTTTTTAGATATATAGATTTTTTTTTTCATCATTGTAATAAAATGTAGCTATCTTGCTATCGTGACGGTAATGTGACAAAATGTGGTAAAGTTTCAGGTTGAGCATACTCAGTCAATTTAAACTGTTTCTCCACAAGCAGAAAATATTAGGCCCACAGAAAGGATTCAAAGACTAAACATCTCTGGCAATTGAAATAAATTATTGGGCTTTTGTATTATAGTTGAAAAAAAAATAGAAAACTTTAGATCTTCTACTATATATCATCTCTAAACATACTGTAAGGGGAAACACAGAATTAGGCCTGTTTATCTTTTTAGCCATTTGATGTACTTTTATATTTTCCTTTTCACAAAAGCTAATTTGCCCTTCCTAAAGTCAAGAGTTCTGCTCATGTAAATGTGAACAGCAGGTGGGCAAGTAGTGTCACTGGTCAGCTCATTGCATTGAGGCGTGTCTTGATGACACTATCCTGTAGAAGGGTATAAAATGACATAGCTCCTCTTCACCCAATGATCAGACTTAATGTCACTAAGTATGGGAAAGAAAGGCCACTCTGAGCTGATGTTGCTCCTCTTCACGATGGCTGTGCTTTGTCTAGAAGCAAAGATACACAAAACTGTTTACATTTCTTTTCAGAAACTCACTTGGGATGAAGCAAGAAAGCACTGCCAGGAAAACTATATCGACATGGTTACCTGGGACGTAGTAAACCCCGAGCTGCTGAATGAATTGTTGAAGGAAGAAGACGACAGTAACTTCTGGATTGGTTTACATGAGGATCCTGAGCAATTGTTGTTCTGGAGTTGGATCAATGTAAAGTGAGTTTCCATATGATGACATATATATAATGACATTTCCATCTGATGAAATTCTACCAATGACCACCTAAACGTGTCTGTGTTTATTTCAGAACTGGTATAGGCTTGACAGGAGATAGAGTCAATGACAGTGAGAGCTGGCACCTCACGCTGCAATCGTCTGGTAGCTGTGGCTCTTATAACAGCCGAACCAAAAAGTTAGAAAGCGAGTTATGCACGAAACAGCTTCCCTTCATCTGCTTTGGTGACAACCTGATTATAGTGGATGAGAAAAAAACATGGGAGGATGCACTAAATCACTGCAGGAAAAAGATAACTGTATCCTCCAAATCTGACCTCTTGAGCATTACCAACCCAACTGACTACTACTACGTCACTGATCGGATCTACAGAGCCACCACTGAGGAGGTCAGAACCCAGTTAAGTACTACTGCAGTATTCTGAACCAGACTATGAATCACTGATGTATTCCATGTTGGTGTGTCAATCAGGTTTGGACAGGCTTGCGTTTTCTGGGAGGGGAGTGGTGGTGGTCAGATGGAGAGACTTTGGACCACCAAGAGACGCTGCCGGGGTGCCCCAGCCAGTGGCAGCACTGTGGCACCCTGTCCAAAAATAACAAGGGATTCTGGATCACCAGAGACTGCTCAGAGAGGAGGAACTTCATCTGCTATTATGAAAAAGTAGCCGAACAGAAGGAATATGTGTAACTCTATTCACTGTTGATGTGTATAGTCCCATGCTTGCTTTCCACTGATGTAGCATTTTGTTGTGATAGACGAACATTTCAATTCATAAGTTGATAAATGTAAAAACATGCTTTTTATTTGTTAATAGTGCCAAAGCATAGATATTTTAACACAGAGAGGTCCAAGATGGTAATAATCTGTGTATGTAAAGCTGGACTTAGGGCTGAGGAGCAATATTTAAATATTCAACCAAAAGCAGCAAGTAGTTTGATTTATGTTATTTAATTATCTCTTATCCTATCTCTAATTGCTTTTGCATGGTCACGCTGTGGTAGAGTTTTTACCACCGTTGTCAACAGCAAAGAACAAGGTAATGGAATTCATACAGATGATTTCAGCTGTATGAAATCATAATTAAATAAAAAAGATAAATCTTTTTTTTTTATCTAAACTTTAAAAAAGTTGAATCTAAAAGTATTTTAAAATTCAGCTGAACTAACCTTTACAAATTTCCAGAATTGCTTAAACCTCCTTACTTATTAAGAAAATAACACAAAGTTTCCTTTTAATTTAAATACACGAAAAACAAAACCTCCTGAACTCCACAACCTTATTTGATCCTCCGTAGCTCTTTTTTTGCTTTAGCAGTGCTTATAGGGTCCATAACAGGCTGAACGGCCCCTTGGCAACCATCTTAACTGTTCAGATATGGTCTATTGACACGGTGACTTATGAAATGTCTAAATATTTGTTTAATTTCTATCTATTCTTCATCATCAGTTTATAATAAGCAATAATTTTATTCTTATACAATAATATTTTGGATTGTGCTGTGTATACATCATGCTGTATAAATAAATATTCTTTGCCTCCTTGCAGATTGAAAAAGTTTCAACGATTTAGTGTCCATTATCCTCACAGTTCAGTAAAAACATCCCCCAGCCTAATACCTCCACCTCTGTGCCAGACTGTCAGCCTGGTATACTAGTCATACAGTCATCTTTCTCCACACATGATGGTGGATGTGATCCTGGCTTCCTCCAAACAAAGCTCTTTCTCTGCAGTCTTTTTGCTGAATGCTTTAGCTTTTCATTTAGGGACAGCAGTCATAACAGGATTTCACTTAATTATATGGGAAAGTATGTCCGCAGTTATATCTGAAGCTAGGAAACAAAGCACTCGTAGAATTTCAAAATTCCCTGCAGTGTCCTGCTTATTCTTTACTTCCATCATGGCTTCAGCTCAGCTGGGACATAAAATATGAATAAATTGTAGGATGATGCTCCACTAGTTGATTGTTCTAATAAATATTTACAATAGGGATGCAACCAACAACAGCACATTGACGGGACATCAAAAGAAAAATATTACTGTGGATGAATACATCATAATAAAGTAGTCTTTCTTGGATGCTTTGCAGAACATAGAAATACCTTAACAGATTCAAACACAAACACCAAACTTTACATTTTTTGAAGCCGTGTGTTGTTTTTATAATTTTATTCTGGAAATTATGTTTCCAATAAATTATTAAAACCTAATGAGATTTATACCAATCTCTTTGGTATTTAACCTTATCTAAACAATGTTAACAATGATATTACTTAAAGAATTTAAGGATTGTGATTTTATCTTTGCTGTGGGTAAAAAGGGTCTCTCTGAATGATCTGCTCAGTCCTGTGTCTAGGTTTCCTTTATCATACACAATAATGATAGGTAATATTGACTAGACATCCATGTAACATTTATTTTTGACTACTTTGGAATGTTGAGACTAACTTTATCATTTCAATTGTATATATATATAGTATAGTATATCTGCTTCTTTTAGAATATTTTTTTCATATGGGAAAAGCTCTTTTTTTAACCAATCTCTCGATTGGTGTTTCTGTTAAATCCATTATATTAGATACCATTGGTTCCCTCTGATAAGTGACTGTTCAAAAGCTACTTAGAATTAATAAAATTAGGTTGAAATGGGAGCATAGCAACTAAATATGGGCCTAATGAAAATATTTGCCCATGAAATATGATTTTTATATCAGATTTATCATCAGTTGTAAATAGATTTATTTGATAAACACATTTAAATAAATGTATAAATGAATGTACCTCATAAATATAGCCTAATGGTTCGAAAACAGAATTGATCTAAAATGAATTTCTTAAAAAAAAAAAAAAAGATGTAATGTTTGCGGCACTTAACAACTTTTAATTAGATGTTTTGGGTTATTGCTGAGCTGAAAGATTGCTTCACAACCTGTTTAAGCAGCAGTATTTAAACATGTGTCCCTAAGAACTCCCAAGAACGATAAAAATCTACTCTTGCAGTTATCTGTTTGTTCCCTACTCCTCTTGAGATTTCAGCTGATAAGTGAAACTGCATATATTGAATAAATTATCATAATATAGAATACATATCATAGCCAAAATAAATTAAGTCATTCAATAAAATGCAATTAAAATATACTTCTCACAGGATTGTTACCCTTATTATTGCCTTAAATAGGGAAATTAAGAATGTTATTGATTGATGCGAACTTCTTTCCTAGAAAGATATGATAATACAAAATACAACTTTAAATTGTAAGTAAATAAGTAATAAAATAATTTAGAATTTGATTTAATTTTAATTTTGGGTTTGTCTTTCTTGTCATTGGCTGTTAAAGCCTGTAGAGTGTCATCTAACTTGACAAAGCCAAATCCTGTTAAATCTTTATTGCTAGCTGATAGTTGTGTCTATGGAATCCCAGCATCACTGTCCCAAGTAATGTATTTTATTCTATACAAACTCTATCAATCTCCAGTTTGGTGGTGGTGACATAAGGCTGTTGGACCAACAGAGCACATAGTGGATGAAATAATGAAAATGGAGGACTTCTTACAAACTCCACAATCTTCTTCACCTCAGATTATCAGCTAGATGGATGGATGAAATTTGAACATGATTCGTTTTAACAGAAAAATATTTTCAAAACACATTGCTAGTCTAATCAGTTTAGGCTAATTGAGCTTGGGCCATTTTGCCAAAACTGAAATTATATTTGTTTTACCCCAAATCCTTTTTTTTCATGTTCTTTTTTTTCTCTTTGATTTTCCTACGCTCTTTTCGTTAAAAGGCAATTGCTTTGTTTCAGAGTTTCTTTGTTCTCATTGCCTTGAATGCCTTTTTTTTGTGCATTGTGGATTTTACTGTTTTTTTATAAAATGCTTACATCTGGCTTGCATGTAGGGATCTGCATAGTCACCTGGTGATATTAGGATGTAAAGCTGTGTGCCATCTGCATAGTTATGGAAACTGATCTCGTTATTAGCTATAATCTGAGCTAAGCAAAGCATGTAGATGTTGAATAGTAGGGGCCCCAGAATGGACCCTTGAGGAACCCCAGATCTCAGTTTTTTGGTTTCTGACTTAAAGTTCCCTACTGATGTATAAAAGCCCTTTTGCTTCAGGTAGGATTTAAAACCAGTCCAGTGTTGTACCTGACGCTCTGATAAAATCAAGTGATCAACGGCATCAAATGCTGCACTGAGGTCCAATAGTAACAGCAGTATGGTTTTTCTAGGGTCTGAATTTATACGAATGTCATTGAACACCTTAATATGGGCAGTCTCAGTGTGGTTGACATGGAAACCTGAGAGGAAAACATCAAAAGTTTTGCACCTGATCTAACCCGGTGCAATCCTTTTCTTTTGAAGAGGTTTCTCTTTTACCAATAAAACCAAACGATCTTGCAGAGCAGGCTCGTTCACAAGCTAGGTATAAGAATAAACACGTTATTAATTCCAAAAGGGAAGGCCCTCTTTAAAATTGTTTTATTTAACAATAAACGTTAAAGGGGCAAATGTTCGATTTCATGTCAAACTTCGCCACAGAGCTAAAGCCACACAAATGGGGCGTCACTTTCTTGCCATAGCGACAACGGCTTTCCGTTTTCATTGGAGGGAAGAGGCCATCCCATTCTCATTTATACCCTCCACCTTTAATCAAGGTACCTTCCACAGCTGCAACTGGGACTTTATTGGGAGTGGCACTTGATAGTTAAGGGGAGGTGCATAGTGGGAGGTTTGGGAATCAGCCAGAGGGCCATTGGAGCAGGTCATACAGCTGGCTACTCGATGCTGATTGGCAAACATACTTCAGATTTTGACTGACAGTGACCAGACAGTGAAGAGGTTTTCCTCATGAGTTGAGAGAGAAAAGTGATCATTCAGTCAGAACAGTCATCTTGTGCTGAACTTTTATCTATTCTTTATTATTTTAGAGCACTGCTTAACAGCTATTTTCAACCGTTGTAGTAATATGTTTTATGTCTTTCAAAATTTTTGAATGCAATATGTGACATTTGGATTTAATTAACACCATTGGGCCCCCCTGTTTCAGAGAGCAGCAGCTGCCACTGCTCTATAGTCACTAGTTTGTCAGATCTGTGCTGCCGTAGCTCCTATATAATTATATAGAGCAATTTCTAAGGCAAGGTAAAAATAAAGATTGAGACTAAAAGAAAATAAAAGACACACTTATGTATAGTATATTGCATTTCTGTCAGTAAATCCCTGTAATACTTACAGCCTGTAGCTTTAACATGAAAATATAGCATTGAAAAATATATCAAGATGAAAAGATCTTTAAAAACAAGGCAAGATAACTCTGTCTTAAGCTTTCAATAAGCTTATAGTTTTCTTCTGATGAGGTACTCTTTGAACTGTTTGTTCATCAGGGAGTAATATCTATGAAATGCATTTTAAGTTTTAATAGAATTTGTTCCAATAAAAACATTTGATTATGACCTAATCATTAAGAGAAACAACTCCTGTATCTCAAGCTTACTCATACTCCCTCCTACATATCCTAAAACCACACCTCCTTAGACACGATTAGAGCTCCCACAGTCTAATGCTATGTTCACACCACACCTGATTTCAGCAGCAAAAGCCTGCTGTTTCATTTTTTATGCTTTTACACATTAAGGTCAGAAATGCCTCAAGAGCATCTTTGATGCTCCTGTTGCATCGAATGGCATTCGTGTCATTGAAGTCATACAGTCTTTATTATTCCACTGCCTAGAAAAAAAAGGGGGAAAAGAGATAATTGAATCTGCTAGCAAGATCAATCCCCTTTCTGGTTGTTGTGCATACCCACCACCCCCCAAAAATGGCATGTGCTTCTTTATTTGAGGTGCTTTTAATCCATCTGTTTAAAATGATAGGACAATGGGTCAGGTTGGGTGGAGGCTTTGAGGACCCAAATGCAGAGATAAGTTCACAGATTTAATGAATAATCCACAGGCAAACAGGGGCAAAAATCCAAGAATGCAAAAATACTAGAAAAACCAAACAAAATAAAATCGATGTCATGGAGAATTCACAAGAGGAGCAAGAGACGAGGAAGCAACAAAAACAACAATTAGAAAGCAGCACAGAGTGAAAGCGCTGCAGCTGTTTAAAGCCCAGCAGTGAGACTGTATACCTGTGTATACTATGCAGGTTCTCTACAAAGATCCTCTCAGGAAGAGATGCATCACTCACTCACACCCACCCACGCACACACACACACCCACACACACACCCACACACGCACACACACACCTGCTCTATGTAGTGAGGACAATGTGTTGACTCCCATTGACTTCCATTGATTTTCAGTCATTTTCAACCTATGCCTATTCTATGCCCTAGCCCTGCACCTAACCATTACCAATGAATACTTCACCCTAACCCTAAGCCATTTGACACCTTAGCCCTAAACCTAACCATTAGCAAAATGGTTAGGTACAAAGTATAGACCAGCAAATTGTCTTTTTCTTTGCAATGACAGGTCCTCAATTTGATGGAAAAATTTGAAAAATGGTCCTCACTCTGATGGCTTGACAGGCACACACACACACACACTGACACAATGCTTGTTGATTGATTCTTTAGTCAAACAAGTTAAGACAGTTAAGACAAAGGTACTGTTTAGTCTGATCTATGCAAGTATTTAATGATGGATATATGAGGTGCTGGGATACAATGTTACACAATTTGGTACTAGAGAGATGATGATTGGTCTCTGTTGAATCTAACATTGACTGTTCAACTTTTTTTCCTTTATTTAAAAGAATTAAGCTTTTTTTTTTCTTATTTACTTCTCATAGATTTTAAGTAATGAGACTGCCATGATTGTTTCTCCTCCAATGGTAGTTCTTAGGAACTTCTCTGACATTTGGAGGACTGGCAGCTTAGTGGTTAGGACACAGAGCTTGGAATCCTGTGGTTCTGGTTTAAGCCCCACTCCCACAGATTGCCACTCTGAGCAGAAATCTCAAGCTGTACTTAAGTACACTTTTTATGTATCTATATTTTACTCCATTACTTATTTTTCTGCCTACTTCTGACTTCTCCTCATTAGATTTTCACACAAGTATCTTTATTTTCTATTCCGTATGTTTTTAAAACAAACATTACTCGTTACTCTTGGCTTCGGTTTAATGTTTATAAATATTTATTTCACGCCATGTGCGCCATCCAATGCAGATCATTGGCGCCATCCACATCTAGTGAAAACTAGTGTAATTGGATGAGTCATAGAATGCAAACACTCATTGGTTAGCTAAAGGAAATCATCAGAAGCAAGCAGGTGTTCTTCAAACTGTAAACGTGAATTGTCTATGCCATGCTACAATGTCTGATTAAGAAAAAGGTTTTGAAATGTCTGAAAGGTCGGACACAGGCGAGAACGTATCAGGAGATAGAGACGGAGACCAAAAAGACCTCCTTCATCCTTGGCCCTATCTCAAACAATTTTTCAAAATAGTCGTAAAATTGAGCTTTCAATTCATATAGTGGCATCTGACTGTTTTTTTTTTTATTTAAGGTTACTTTATACTTTTATACTTTAAGTAGTTTTTGGAGCACATACTGTTTTACTTTTACTTGAGTAAAGAGGTCAAGCTGATACTTCAACTTTTACCAGAGTGTTTTTAAACTGCAGTATCTATACTTCCACTTAAGTCACAAATGTGTGTACCTTTGACACCACTGACTCTTAGTCCCTGAGCAAAAGACCGTTAACCCCACACTGTTCCCCATGCGCTTCACAAATGGCAGCCCACTGCTCCCCAAGGGTTCAATGCAGAGAGTTTGTTTCGTTGCACTGTCCTTGTAACAGTGTAATGTGTAACAGTATAACAGCTGGGAAAAAGTGTTATTCTTGGACCACACAGCCATCGGTTTAACATTTTAGGATTTTAACTGAACCCAAGTGCATCACAGGGCATCAAATCTTATTTGTTACTTCAGTTTCAAAATTAGACTGAGGCCTCTAAACATGTGTTATGTGCACCACTGCATCAAACACAACTTGATCATTTGTTACGGTTATTAGTTTAATGGCAGAAGATCTTCTGTCTTATTTGTTGCTTTATTTAGTCTCACCTCAGCTGCCCTGCTTTTAATATTTCAAAGCAGGGCAGCATCTTGGCTGTTGCGTGGAGGTGTTTACCTTCCTGTTACCAGCATGGACCCTAAGAAGAATCCAGCCTTTGAGGAGATAAGGAAAGCATTGGATTTCCTTACCGGAGAAACCTCGGCCAACCTCGGCCATTCGTCTTAAGCAAAAGTCCATTTTGAACCTGGTTGAAGAGGTGAAGGCATTACGGCTGCTGAATGACAAAAAGGACAAACAGATTACAGTTTTGGAAGACTGAGTGGCTGACTTGGAACAGTACGCCAGAATGAACGATGTGATCATCACTGGACTGCCTGTCAAGCCCCACTCTTTCACCGGCGCCGTGGCAGTGCCCTGTCCGGCTGGTGAGCCGTCACCCGACGAGAGAGTCCACAGAGGAACAGGTGGCCTCGTTCCTCTTGCCAAGAGGATAAAGCTGGACTGTGACTCAGTTAAAACATACCATTCGCTCCAGAGATGAGGGATCAACAACAAACTGCAGATTATCATGAGCTTCAGTAACTGGAAACAAAAAACTGCTCTACTGAAACAGGGCAGGTTGCTAAAGGGCGTGTTTATTAACGAGCACCTGACCAAGAAGAATGCTGAGATCGCAGGGAAGGCCTGGTTCCTGAGGAAGCAGAAGAAGATTTAAATAATCGTCAACGAATTTAGTAATTGATTAATAATTAACTGGAGTATAGGGCAACTAAAATGTGCCTTTTGTCGACAGAGCTATATATATATATATATATATATATATATATATATATATATATATATATATATATATATATATATATATATATATTATTATCATTATTTATTTTTGTGTGTGTGTGGTCTTGTTTTACCTACAGTACAATGTGAGGGAAGCATTTTGTAGAATATCCTACATGCGAGGACTTACTGGTACATATGGGGACCTTTAACTGGTCCCTATATGGTAAAGTTCTGTTCTTTGAGTTGGGGTTAGGTTAAGGACTAAGGTGTGAATTCAGTTTAGGTTAGGATTAGGTACATCTTGGTAATAGTTAGGGTTAGGTTAAGGGTAAGGGTCTGGGTTAGGCCATATAAAATAAATGCAAGTCAATTAAAGTCCCCCATATGTCATGAAAACACAGCTGTGCGTGTGTATGTGTGTATTGGACAATAAACAAGTATAACAGGAAGCCTACTCTACCTTAGGTTCAAGTGGAATTAGAGGGAGAGGGGGCATGGACAATAACTTCTCCCCTCAGGCAATTTCCATTAATCAATGTCACTTCTCTGGCCGTATATACTGACAAGTTTATTTAGTGGAGGGTTTTGTTTCTATTTATGTTCAGGTGAATTTACTTAGTTGAAAGTTAGGGTTTGTTTAGTTGATGTTAACTGGTCTCTGTTGTATGTAATTTGTTGATTCATTTATTGTTGTTTTTCATAATTGTCTGAATTAAATTCCTATTAATTAATTAATTCAAATATCTTAAAACTAATGGAAAGAGACATAAAATTCAGCCCTGACTGGGCTAATCAGCATGTCAAATCGAGTCATTAACCAGGAGCCGGATTTTCCTACCAGCCAAGCTTTGTAAATGGGTACAATTTGAATAAATGATCAAATTAATCAATTAAACAGCTTCTAAAACAGGCAGAACTTCATTGGGGCGGATTTCGTTTTAAATACGATTTTCATATAAGAAAACCTAAATTAACATTTTGATTGTTCACATTTGATCCCTACATTAGCGTTTTATATTAATCTATGAGATTTTATATCTTGGTTCTTTTTCATAAGTTAATAAAATGATTTGAATGTTTGACAAAACATTTAACAGAAAAGGACAGTTGTATTTTCAGTTTGTTTATTTATTTATTTTTATTAGGCTAGATTGATAAAGCAAGTTTAAATGAATATATTCAGGTCAGGTGAAGCTTTGTACTGTATGTATTTCCTTATAAGCTGGAAAGTACTGGATAAGTATGAGTCACATCGCTCTAAGGTGGGGCAGTTACTGGTCAGCTGATTGCATTGAGGTGGGTCTTGATGACTGTAACCTGCATACTGGTATAAATAAGATGTCTCCTCTCAAGTTGCAGACACATCTGACCTGAAGTGACAACAGGACTAAACATGGTGAAGAAAGGCCGCTCTGAGCTGATGCTGCTCATCCTTTTCATGCTTGTGTTTTGGTTAGAAGCAAAGATACCCAAAACCATAACCATTCCTTCTCAGACACTTACATGGCATCTAGCGAGAAAGTACTGCCAGGATAACTATATAGACATGGTTACCTGGGACACAGTAGACATGGACCTGTTGACTGATTGGTTGGTGTCACAAAGCCACGAAAGGGTCTGGATTGGTTTACACGAAGATCCTGAGCACCCATCCATCTGGAGGATGATCGATGTAAGGTGAGTTTCTGTATTCATTCAATCTCTTTGCATTTTAACAAAATTATGGATGTAAAATGCAGCTGATTACATTCACATCATTTTTGTGTTTTTTGTTTGTGTTGTTTCAGAACTGGTAATGGCTTGACAGGAGATGATGTTTCAAACAGTACAAATTGGGCATCACCACCACAATCAGGTGCCAGCTGTGGATCTTATAGCACCACTGATAGAAAATGGCATAGCACAGTTTGCTCTGAACGCCTAAAATGGATGTGCTATGATGATAAGCTGGTGCTGGTGAAAGAAAACAAGATGTGGGAGGATGCAATGAATCACTGCAAGGGCATGTCATCAGAATCCAACAAATGTGACCTTGTCAGCATGTCTGGTTCATCTGACTTTAACTATGTGAGGAATCGTATCTACGGAGCCACCAGCGATCAGGTCTTTTTTTTCTTTACATTTTGTGATAACAAAATTGCATAAACCAGAATTTCATTCCATTCAATCAAAGCCATACTTGTCTTGAGGATTTATTGTGATTGTTGTTGCATTTCGACTCTTGCCTTGTGTCTATCAGGTTTGGATAGGCTTGCGCTTTCTGGGAGGGGAGTGGTGGTGGTCTGATGGAGAGATGCTGGAACAGGAAGCGACGCTGCCAGGTTGCCCCAGCAAGTGGAAACACTGTGGCACCGTGTCGAATCATAACAAAGAAAACTGGATTACCAGAGACTGCTCTGAGAAAAGAAACTTCATGTGCCATTGTAAAGCAGTAGCTTAACTAGAAGAAAAGCTGCGTCCCCCTTCTTAAAGGTTAACCTGCATGGCATTCTTTTCACTTACGTAGAATTTTCTTTCGATAGACAAATATTAACAGTTATGGGAGAGACTTAGAAATATTGATGAAATTTCTTTTTATTTGTTGCTTCTGCCAAAGTTTTAAGATTCTTAACATCTAGAATAAATAGGGTTGTGATAAATGCATGAAAGACTGCTTTCAGTGGTAAGAACCATTATCTAGATAAACACCCATAGGTAGAAAGTAGTACCTCTATTTACTTTTACCAGTCAATTTATGTTTTTTTAGCCACACTTTTGCAAAGTTGTTAGCACTGTTGTCTTGCAGCAAGGAGAACGTGGCTTTTAAAGCTTACCTTTGATCGTGTTGTGTATTTAAAAAAAAGCTGTAGAAATAAACTTGCTTTGCCTCAGAATGTGTAGTTGTGTTTCCATTGGCGTTGCATTGCAATAAAAAACCTCCATAGAATAATGTCTCTACATTTGTGCTTGAGGATAATTATTTTTGTCTTTTCGTTATGTTAAACACTTAATTCTCTCGCTGCAGACATTTTTATCAACAGTAATTTTGACTTGCAAAAATAACCTAGCAAAAAAAAAAATTGTTTCAATAATCATACTGATGATGGGAAGGTTGGAGATTAGTGCCTTGCTTTTTGTTTGCAGCAGCAGATCACTCCTTTACAACAATGGTTTGATAGATTGTGTTAGTACCGCCTGGGGGAAAACACCTTACAGAGGGGACTTGTATATTATTCATCATTAAACCAGAGGAAGGCCAATCTTTCTTAACAAAAGCTGTGAAAAAACATCAAGACTACAAAAGGAGATTAGTTGTTGTACTTTTTTTTTCTAAGCATATAACCTTCTTCTATTTTCTCCAAAGCCTCTGTCCAAAAGGCAGGGTAAACCCTGGACAAGTCATAAGTCCATTATAGGGCAACACAGATGGATACAACCATGACACTTATTATTCTTATTTGAACTTTCCATTGACTTCCATTAATTCCACACATACTCTAACCAACACATACTGTACCTGAACTTGTTTCATAACTTATTCCTAAACCTTGAGAAGAAAACTTTTCCTCACAAGTATTTATAAGTCCAGCCAATGTGGTATACATACTGTAGAAGTTAGCTTTACACTGTCCCCACAGAGTCACCCCTAGAGTAGAGAGGAAGAAGAATGCTAGCTATTGTTAGCTTGTTTGCTCGCAGCAATAAGGATTGCAATAATTCTAATAAAAAATGCGTCATAGTCAGCTCTTTATTTCAGATCTGCAGGAGTTGTTCACAGTGTCTATATTGGTTTAACAGCTGTAATGCTGCAAATAAATGTAAGAAAGTGTGAGTTCATTCTCTAATTTGTTCTCTAATTTTCATTTAGCACTGGCGAAATGAAAATTAGCTCTGTATTCTTTGATTTCCAATTTTGACCTTTACCCCCAGACGGTTTTGGTAAATCGACAGAAGAGCTGTACCTTCATATAAGCCACATGGTTCAAAGGGAATCTTAAAAAAGTAGCGGTTTATATTCCAGAAAATGCGGTATTAGTTTAGTTACTGACAATCTCAAGGAAAAAAGATTCTCTTGCATTCTCTGCATGGGGGTCGCGAAAGTTTTGTTTGATTAGACTTTTGTTTTTATATTTCCCCCTGCATCTTTTTCCACTAATTGAAATGTCTTTGAATACACATTGAGATAAATTCAACCCCCTGTAGTAAACAGATAAATGGAGGCAGAAGATGTCTTTCAGTCATCAATGCACACATTCAGCGACACACAGGAGCTCTTTCAAGCTGGGGACCGTTTCATTCACAACACCTGACCCATCAATGAGGAATCAGAAATAATTTAATAATCCCAGGGAGAAATTACTTTGATTACATCACTCCATCTGTAATAGAGTGACTATAGGACCAGGTCGATATAATGCAATTTCATACAATATATATAGTTAGGGGGTCCCCGCTCCCTCTCGCCATCAGTTTAAGGGTCCTTGGTCTTGAAAAAATTGAAGACCCCTGCTTTAGAGTCTCTTTAAAGATGTTTTAGTTAAACTGGAGTCCAGTCTTTGCCATCAGCCCTGACACTCTTTTTCACTTCAAACTGGTGGAGCCCTTCTCCACCAAGACTTATTTTCTTTGCAGAAACAACCTTCACTTGAAATGGGTCAATGATGCCTGAATCTTTTTAATTAAAATTGTGGACGTTGAGTAACAACATTTTTAGCTCTATCCTTTTACTCTTCAGTCTTGAGGATTGTAAACATGAATGTTAGTCTCTAACAATAATAACAGTCCTCAACATGTATAATAGAATCTTAAAAAGTCATTGAAACATTTTGGTTTGACCTTAGACCAGTAAATATGAGGCTCCAAAGAGTCTTCATCTGAGAACCAAGTATTTTAAATAGTCAGAATCTCCAAGAACCGCTCCTTTACACATTAAGGCATCACGAAACAGTTTAACTCAGAACGAGAATCCAAGTAGGGGGAAAGGCTGCTGTCAGGACATATCAGGTAACAATTATTAATCCATCTTCTTCTACTTATCTGTCAGGGTCACAACAGCGTGTCTGCAGCAGTCTATGGCTGGAAATTAGATAACCAATTAGACTCAAATTCTAATGAATGCTCATGGCAGTTTTTAGTTGAATATCCTTCTGTAAATTAGACTTTTAACAAACATTAGGACAGACTTTAAACATTCAGATGTTCTTAAAAGTTGACATGCCCTTCCATCAAAGGATAAATTCACTGTAGTATTTCAAATAACACAAAACTGAAAAAGGTAATAATAAATAAGAATGTACTAAATGATTATTTATCAAATACTGATTTATAGAATTATTTGAAAAAATAATTCCATATATAGATATATACACACACATATATATATATACACATACATATATATATACACATTCACACATATATATGTGTGTACATATACATATATATGTATATATATATACATACATATATATATATACATATATATATATATACATATATATATGTATATATATATATATATACACACACATACACACATATATATACACACACACACATATATGTGTGTACATATACATATATACATATATATATATACATACATATGTATATATATATATATATATATATATATATATATATATACATACATATGTATATATATATATATACATACATATGTATATATATATATATATATATATATACATACATATGTATATAAATATATATATATATATATATATATATATACATACATATGTATATAAATATATATATATATATATATATATATATATATATATATGTATACATATACATACACATATATATGTACCGGTATATTTGGTTCATTGATTTTCCAAATCAATGTAATGATTTCCACTTTTTATCCTTTTTATTACTTTTGTCAATTTAAATTTATTTTACTGATAGCTGATTTTTTTCTGTCTTTCATGGAAGGGTATGTAAACTTTTGAGCAAACCTGTACGTTTGACATGGCAGGAATGATCAGTCTCCCAGTTTGCCCGCCACTGTCTTCTCCTACTAGCAGTCTCCTGAAAATTTTCCGTACTATAAATTATTGAAAAAAAAAACGTTCATCTACCTCCTAAAGCGGAAAGGTTGCTAGTATCGCCAGTCAATATCTGATCACCTAATTGTAGCCTGAAATTGGTTATTTTAGATTTCGTGCGGATCTTTCTTAAAATACAGCTAATGGATACTGGAGCTTCACTGGGGCAGTTAGACAGCATGCAGCAGATTTAATAAGATTCCCTTAATGTCAAATACTAACTTGGCAGGCATGGACAAGGTTGTAACATTGGAGTTAGACCTACTAAAATATTTTTTACTTTATCTACTTGAATAGCTTTAAGAATGCATTTGTGTAAGAAATGTCACAAAATGAGTTGTTTAAAAAAACAATTTTTAAGGTGCTGGGAAGCACCAGCACACTAGCCATGCCTCAGCTGCAAAAGTACTGAGTAACTCATAAACGTATGTAATATACAGACCAAAATGTAGAGATATGTGCTAACTCTGGTATTTTAAAGACTATAACAAAACATTTCAAGTAAACAAAAAATGTAAATGAATAATAACAATTTCACACAGAAGAAACACTTGTTTTGTTTTTTACAAATTTATGAAAAGAGTACCTCCAGTGACAACCTTTACTCCTTGCTGAATATAAGCTTTACCTCCTAATCCGATGTAGATTCAATTCGGCTTGGTTGCAAGAATTTCCCCATTGTGGCAAAGGATTTTCCATTCTATTCTATTTTCTATTCTAAAAAAAAGGAGCCCTCATTTAGACATTAACATGGATCTTTATCTGGAGCTTGCTGCTTTTATCAACCAGCTTGTTCATTATTCAGTGAAGTTAAGATGGTGGGAGCAGCTGAACAAAGTATACTACTGTCAACAATTTACTCAAAAAACAGTAAATTAACTGGTTATTACCCACCTCTGCTGCTGAGCCACATTTATATCACTGAAAACATTACAGACTCCATGAATGCATACATTTTTCAATAAATCCAAAACTGAAGTTCCTGTTGAGGTAAAGGACGCGTTCAAAATCACATTCTTTCTAAAACACAAAAAAATCCTTTTCCAACAGGTTTTCTGACACTTAGCGATGATTGCATATGATGAATGAACATAAGGGTTGAGATTTCTTGCTCCTCAAATAAGTGAATAATTTAACCATCACTCAACAAACATTTACAGGCTGATATGTTTTATTATGTGCCATATAGAGGACTCAGTCACTCACATTGGTCATACTCAGTCTTAATTTAGTCCAGAACTCGACAATAAAAAAAATAAAAATCAAAAAATCAAATGACAAAAGGATGGATGAAGCCAGGGGCATCCTACAATTCGTCACCTCAAGGACCAGAAACGCCTTTTGGAGCAAAAACATCAACACGGCTGCCATCTTGGATCTGATCTCCAGTGAATTAATTTGTATTCCGGTCATTACATGCTTGACTAAAACTATAACTCCCTGAATTATTACCTGATTTTCTCACCAGTTTGTAACGGCTGAAATGTAACAAATTAAAAATATTTGTTTTCTTGCCGGGATACATTCTTCTGTGCTCTTTAATAAAAAGAGCACAGAAAAGGGTGTTTAATAGAGGGGGAGAGACAGGCGGCAGAGGACAACATGTCGGATTTGAATTCGAGGACTAGGGACTAAACACTGCGCCACCCTCACGCACGACACTGTTCTTTTAAAGGCTTGGTAAATTAATCTTTATTAGTTCCAGGTGATTCCAGTGTCCTGTCCTACCCTGCCTGGAAAAAACACTGTATTGCACAGCTTTCCCTTGTGGACGTAGGAGGGGAGGATGCATAGACCCACCCCCCCACCTCCCCTCCCCTTCCAGGCAGCTGCTTGCTCTGGGGCCAGAAGGTGCAACAGGAGGACGAACATCTTTGCCCCTCCATCCGTATGAAGATCTGAAATTCAGCAAAAGCAAACTAGTTAGCAAGATAGTAAGAAACAACACCTTTATAAAGTCTGACAAAGACTTAAAAACATTAAAATTCTATGTTATTTTCAATTTATTTCACCTGTTTGGAATCCTTTCTTTCAGGTATTTGTGAGGTTCTTTCTCTTCAGATCATCCAGGAGTCTCTCTATGTATTTCTTTGCCCTCTGCTCTCGGGCCTTGGCATTCAGGTTCTCCTGCTCTAGAATCTCCACTCTATTCAAAGCATCACTGAGTCTGGCCTTTATTAGAGTGGGTGAACAGGGCAAAGCATAGGAGTGGTCCTAATGGAAGGAAGGAAATATATATCAAACCAACCGCAGATGTTTGATGCACGGTTTTAACTTTGTTTGGGTGTTTCGGTGAAAAAGTGTGTTAATGTACTCACTTATGTATTTCTGAAAATAAAGTCGGAGGATTCTTTTGACATGACCAGAGTAAATATGCCATGAACTATATGGGAAATATCAAATAGAAATACTCACATCATTGGGCTGAGGTTTGCTCTCAGGGAGATCCTGTAAAGGGTCCAGTGGTGGATTATTTACAGCTTTCATTGAAAGGTCCAGTGGTTGGCTCTCTTCGGCTTCCGTTGCCGTTTCGTTACTTTCAGGGAGCGGCTTAGAAAGGTCCAGCAGAAGGCTGAACTCTGCTTTCCTTGAAAGGTCCAATAGTTGGCTCTGTTCAGCTTTAGTTGGGGTTTGCGTCTTCCTCTTTGATGGAGGCTAAAATATAAGAAATATAAGATGGATAAGAAAGATAAGATAACATGCAGAATAAACTAACGGTTTAATTCAAGTTGTTCAGCAAAGGGTGATACAGGGCTTGTAAAAATACGCCAGCTATCTTGTATGACACAAAAACACTAACGACAGACTGAAGGGAGCTAAACCTGGATTCCTGATTAAAACAAGTTGCAACAGCAAGGCACAACATGGGAAAGTAGAGGAAATGAACAGGCTTCATCTCTATGAACACAGAGTGGACCTTCTGTGGACCTAAATGAGCTTCAGTAGGTAACCATATCAGACTTTTTAAATAAAAAAATAAGTGCCTACACATACGTAGTGCAAGGATTGCAAGTTCCTAGAGCAGGGGTCTGTAACCTGCGGCCTAGGAGCCACATGTACATGTGACCCCTGAACTCTTAATAGGAACTGAAAAAAATAACTAATGTACTACAATAAGAAATACCACTCTTACAAGCATTTCTGTTTATTATAAAGGATATTTTAGCTGAATTTTTACACCAGAATTACTTTAAAAGCACCAGAAATATGTTTTAGGGCTATTTTGCTTTTAATTAGCTTGGAAATTATGTGTGTTATCATTATTATTTGTTTTTCTTTTTTGACATAAAATAATACCCTATAGAAGAAAAGCATCATCTTTATCATTTCTTTTGTGTTTTTCATTGCTGGTGAAGATTCTCAGTCATGCAGGTCATAGTCATTTAAAAAAAAGTTAAAAAAACAATGCACTGAACTTGTTTTTCCAAGTTTGAAGACCTTTCGCTTTCTCAATTCAAAATGAATCATGAAAAAAAATCATTTTCAATTAAAAAAGCTTCCTGCATGGGAAGCGAAACGTCTTCAAACTTGGAAAACAAAGTCCAGTGGTTTGTTTTTTTTTACCAGTTTTTATGTTTGTGGAGCGTTTTTCCATTATTCTAAAAGCTAAAAATACAATATATATATATATATATATATATATATATATATATATATATATATATATATATATATATATATATATATATATATATATATATATATATATATATATGAAGATAGCAACAGATTTTCTATGGAAGATATGTAACAAAAATAATAGGTTGCGTTTTATTAAAAAAGTCATGTAATAGAGTAAAATGGCTCTTTGATATGAAAGGTGGCAGACCGCCACCCTAGAGGCTCATCTGCAGTTCACAGATTCAGTTTATTTGAATGGATACAGGATCTACAAAACTGCTGAGTAAAGAACCAGAAATCTGTAATTCTTACAAATTGGTGAACAATAAATGCACACATGAATATGTCTCTCTTAAAAAAAAAAAACTCTTTGTCTGGTGTTCAAATAAAACCAAACCGCTATGCAAAGGAGTAGTGTCTTGTGACGTACAGTTCCATGTTTCCGTGTCTGCTCCCGTGCCCTTCGTCTGGCAGAGCGACCAGGGTCTGTTGGTTTGACAGACGCGTGTCCAAGATGTAAGGATGGGGCCCAGTCTGGGTCACTCTCCATCATCTCATAAGCTGGCTCACCTGAAACCATGTTAGGTTTGATTTAGAAAGCAAGTTCGTACTGGATAAGGCTATGTCTTATATCAAATTAATTAATTAATTTAATATGGGTGTTTACATTTGTTTTTGAAATAATAAGTGAAAATAATGGTGATTATGAATAATAAAACACAAATAATGCATTTTAAGTAATATTAAAAGTTTATGTTACCTTTATGAAAATGCCGAGAACAAACACACATGTGGGGGAATGTTTTGTTGAAAATGAGATCCTTTCTCCTCACTGCTGAAAGCCAGGCCATGCGACGTCTCTTTGTTATTTCCTCCAATTGAGGTCCATGTGATCGTTTCCAGGTTGGAAAACGGAAAAAACGGATTCCTTCGTCCACCGATCTGCCATGCCGGGACCGGCAGCCTACCACACAACACGATCGTGTCATTTCTGGAAAATAACTGTGCCGAAAGAACAGGGTTACCTCGCCTTTCCACCTAATATGGTGGTTTTCCCACGATGCACCGCGCCCGAGGTAAACAATTGACGTCACTTGGCGGAGACCGATTGCGCTATCAACGTCTTCTTCTTTTTTGTGGCGCTTGGCAAGCAATTTATTGATGCGCATTACCGCCATCTACTGGAATGGAGTGTGGATCGGAAGTTCTTCGTCTGTCTTCTTTTTCTCCTTCTATGTGAAGTATAATGGCGGTTGCCAAACAAAAGGTGAAGGTGTATTGCCGCCACCTACTGGTATAGATTGTGTAGCAAAATGTCTGTATTCTAGTTAATATATATTTACCTGCTATATAATGTTTTATACTAATTATGACCATTTATGTATGGTCTATACTTCTATAATATGATAAATACAATTTATTCAATAACAATTACCTAAACATTTATGTTTTATTCTTTAATCTTTAAAACATCTAATTTAAATGTAATTTTGATTAAAAAAAAATACTAATGTTAGAAATGTAAATAAAAAATGAAATTTTTTAGAGCTGTTTTAAACAAAATTTCTATAAAATAAATCTGTCTAAGTCTTAATCAATAAATAAACTTAACAATCCTGTCCCTTTAATATCTTAGTTCTACTTTCTTTTCTAATCGATCGATATATTAATTGAATCGCTATCCTTTTAATATTATTTATCTTAAATGACTTTGTTTTATTTACATCTGGATTAGTTGTTATTCCATCTGTCTCCCACCTTGTAAAAGTGTTTTTTCAACTTACCTCTTTCAGTCCTAAAAACTTTCCAGCTCCCCCCCCCCAAAAAAAAGTTAATTAATAAAAAAATAATAACAGCTACTCCATTGCAGCTTTTACTTCCCTGATTCTATTAGGGAAAAAGATCTCAGAGTATTAATTTATAAATCATTTATTTTTATTTTTTTTAATAAATTCATATTCTGAGATCATTTGTTATTGATACTCAGCATCTCATGTTTGTTTTCAACTTCAGTGTCTTTGATGTCTGAAAACTCCACTGCAGATTCTACTGTCATCTTGATTCTGTCACTTCTTTGTTGCCAGTATGTGACATTGGGAACTTTATAAATAAAAGTAATAAAGTTCTTTTTTTCTACAATCATTGCCTTTTGCTTCACTATACAGTTATGAGCATATATTTTCTATAAAATCTCTGTCCTCCCTGACTGACTTTAGTACATTCTCTGGGGTATTTCACCAATGTTTTATACATTTTTCCTGCTCTTGTTCTCCCACACATTTTGCACATCTTTAGCATTAAAAGAACATTAACCTTTTGGTTAATAAACTTTTAATGCTTGGATCCAATAACACTATTGTCTTACCTGTCAATTTTATTATTTTCCCAGTGAAACCACATGATTTATAGGCTACTAACTGAAAATTACTGCACTTGTTTGTAGATTGATATCAGGAAATTCCTCACACGAAGCAGAGACAGGGAAGCAGTAAAACAAGATGAGAGAGAGGGAGATAAGGTCCCGTTATGAATTAGTGATTTAAGCTAACTAGTTACATTAGGAACGTTATGAGCAATATGATAGATATTTACATAATTATAAATTTAAGTTTTTTAATGTTTGCTGTAGAGAATGAGAATGAAGGTGCTGGAGTAGCAAAGGGAGGAGGAGGCGAGACTGACAGGCAAGAGACAGGTGAAGGACAGGAGAGACAGGATCATGAAGGTTATGAGGGAGCAACATCCAGCGTCCACAAACAAGAAGGGGACATTAGGGGAAAGCATGATGGTCCTAGACAAGTGAAGTTGTCCCACCATCCCCAGGACAAATTTGGAGTAAAAAAACGTTCATTTAATTCAAAATGGTTTGAAAGCTTTTCCTGGTTGAAAAAGAAAGGCTTGTCATCAAGGATATGCAGTGTGTTTTCAACTTGCTTGATGACATCATGTTCCCCACACTAACGCAGGTCATCCAGATCTCCCTCACAATCACATTCTACAGCTGTAGTTGTGGAAGGTCATTCAGTGTGTTGAGAAGGATCCACACTTGGCTGAGGTGCACAATGGGACAAGACAGGCTCCATCATCTTGCTATTTTATCAGTTGAAAAGGAAGAACTTTCTAAGCTGAGTCACAGTCTAGTGATTGACAATGAAAAATAGGAGGTACACTTTAATGCTCAATAAATAAAAGAAAAACTTAGTTCGGGTTGAGTTAAACTTTCCCCTGAACTAAAACTCTGAAACCTAGGAATTAATGATTACTTCAGAATGAGTATAAGGAAACTTTTTATTTTTAAAGTTGGTAATGTCTTATTTTTTATCGCTGTAATGTTGAAAATGTTCATGTTTGTTAAAACAAATATGCTCTTACGCTCATTAATATCTCAACTGGTAATTTTGGTAGGAATTTATCAGGGTGGGGCAGTGTGCTTGTCTGTATTTGTGTATGGCAGGAGGGGCATATGCGGTAGGGGGCCAGTGGATATCTATGGGCCAGTGCCCCAGTAAAGCTTTGTGCCTAGCAACGCCCCTGCTGGGAAACCTTCAAAATGTGAAGAGAAAAAAAACAAAGATAATTGATTGTCGAATGTCTTTAGCTATGATGAAATAAATAAAAATGTTTATTGTTTAATCTTACTTGTGAAATGTAATCCTACGTGATCTGCTCTGAGTACTGCGCCGGTTATTGCAGCCGTTAGCAGCACAAACTACGGGCATAGTTTCTCTCTTTGTGTTTAAGCTAAGTGAGGAGAGACCCATCCAACATGGCGGTGACGCAGAACGAAGCATAGATATCCATAATAAAGGCTAGATGTCTTACGGCGGAGTCTCAAACGTCATCACCGGCGGCCATCTTACCTCAGGCAGGCTTTCTGTTGTGCTCTGTGGTACCTAATGTAAGGTGAGTGATCAGCACGAACACAAATACTCTTATCTCACTGAATTCTTGACGGATTTACAAACAGTTTGGTTTCTAAAAAACATTATGAACGTGGCTATAATTCTAGATGCTTGAACATTTCGAAATTGCAGATTTTCTTGTCGAAAAATGACTTAATCATGCAGCATAGTTGTGCATCACGGCTACTTGCGCAAGTTATCAAGGCTGAGACTATTAGTCAATTATATAGGTTTTACTGACACCAATAACGATTGTATGACAATTAATCTTTGGTGTAAATTACAATATTTGTGGATGTGGTTGTAGTTATTAGTTGGCTAATAACAATAATCTGAGTGTTGTTGTATTTTCATTATTAGCCTAACGTTAGCTGGCTAATAACAAGAAGTTGCAAAGTGAGACCTAACGTTAGTAAGTTAGCAGCTAACGTTACAGTTTAGCTAGCTGCTAACGTTAACCAGCAACTTTACATCAGTGGAAGAGGCAGAATTTAACATGATTTCCAATCGATTTGGTCTGTCAACACATCTTACATTATGTTACAGGAATTTGCTGGGTTTATTAAAAGGAAGATGCCAGACTTTTGCTATGACATAATAGTATTACAAGATTGTTGTTGACTCAAAGCTTTTATAAGTTTGTATTAGTTTCATTTGGACAACTTAAAGATGGTGTTGTGCCAAACATTTTCAACTTTTCAGCTCATCTTCAAAGGGCATGTGTATCATTGAAATTTAATCACATATTGATATACCAATCTTATACACCGTGAATTGTTGTTGGTCACTTTTGTTTTTGTTTCTGCAGGTTATATAATGTGTAAGCAGGAGGAGAAGATGTTCCATCCCTGTTTGCTGACATTCCTGCGCTAGTACATGACCACAGCTACCTTCCTGTCCGCTTTGATGGCCTTGTGGACAACGCTCTCTTGTACATTATACAGAAGCTCAATAAAACCTTCCTTTTCAAAGGGCATTAGCCAAGCTATGTTTTTTGGGTAATTTTTTAAATCTCTGTCTTCCATGTGTATACCATCACAGTAGTGTAGGTGGGGATTTCAACATGCTACATCTATATATACTTGTGAAGGGGACTATTGTACCAATTTTAATAGCAAATAAATGTCACTTTTATAATGGTTTAAAAATAGGAACTTTTGTGTAATTACCCCTGATATATAATCCGAATAGTCTACATGAAACTTCAAAGTGTTACCTTTAATTTAAAACCTGGATTATGCTGCTACACCAAGAGGTTGCCACACAATAAGCCTTTTCTCACAGTATTCCATATTTTATTATAACAATAATATTCATATTATAAAAGTATGTATGTAAATATAAATAAATTAGGACTGTGAAATAATTAATCACACCCAAATAAAAGTGTTTATATATATATATATATATATATATATACACATATTAAAATATATATATATATATATATATATATATATAAATATGTATATATACAAATTTATATATATACATTATTTTATTTATATATATATATGTATATATATATATATATATACACATATTTATATATATAGGTATCTATATCTATATAGATATCTATCTATATAGATATCTATATATCATGTTGCCATTCAGTACACTGAGTTTTAATAGCATATATTGATTTAACATAAATACCTTGTGCATGTGTATATTTATTGCACCTGTATGTTCTATTCAATGTTCTTTTCATATGAAATACCATGGTTATAATTATTCATAAGTGTGCAGTATCATAACTACATGTCTGACTTTTGTTTAACAAACCAAACAATTAGACAATTCAGGAAGTTATGGTTATTTAAGTACATGCGCCTTTAAAACACAATGTTACGAATGAGCGAGCTGCCTGTGGCAAGATGGCCGCCACGTGCGGACGTCGACCCCCATTGGCCAGCAGCGCGGACGAGACATCTAGCCTTAATTATGGATATCTATGGAACGAAGCTTCTAAAAGCACGACGCGGAACCTTTTGGTCAACACACTGTACTCTATCGGAGGTAGTTTGCTGTAACACAGTTGACTTCCGCTTGTCATTCAGCTGCCAGACGGTGTACATTAAATCAGCTATTTAATCCCAGTAAGTTAAACTTTTTATTTTATTTTGTTTTTGGTTAAATCTATAACAGTTATATGTATCTGTTCACTGAATGAAACACACTTTATTTGTTTATTCATACCGATATTAGATAGGGGCAACGTAAAGATGAAGGTGAGGTTAATGTAGCTTAGCTAGCTGATGGTTACATTTCAATGCTTTTCAACGATATGTGATCATTTTTTATAAATCCTTTTTTTCAAACAGTTAATTTGATGTTTCTTGAAACAAATACTAAATGAACGACTATCAGACTGTTTTTTTCTAGTTAATTATATGTGGGTGAATTTAATTAGCCATTTAAAACATTTTATGCATGGTTTTTAGGTAAAAGCAACTTGTCGATCAGTCACTGTGACTTTAATATATTGTCATCTGTGAGTCATTTATAAGTGTGAGATTAGACCTATTCCGTAGTGAGTATTTACTGTATCGATTGGCCTGTGAGGATCAGTTTTTAATCATTTAATCATATTTACCTTAAACCTGTGTTTTTTTTTGTTTTGTTTTTTTGTTTTTTTTTTGTCTCTCTGCACAGGGAGCTGATTTTCATCAACAGGCGCCATGACACTTTTTCACTTTGGAAACTGCTTTGCCCTGGCTTACTTTCCTTACTTTATCACATACAAGTGCAGTGGCCTGTGAGTGTTTCATGTTTTTGTGTTTATAAATGACTCAATTAAGAATTAGAGAAATTAAATGGTCATTTGTATAAGTAGACTCCTGCTTCATGCAGCACTCAGCTGCAGCACCAACACATGCTCTGAGAATCTTATTTTATCTCATAAGCTTCTTAGTAATGTTAAGTTTGGGAAGAGGGGGCCTATAATCCTTTTAGGACTATGTAACGTGCATTTGGACCAGTCCCAGCTATTATGGTATCACATCATTAAGAAAAATTGCTCTTATATTTCATAAATCTGACATAACTTGCACTTTATGTCCTAGTCCCACTAATTAACCTAACTTTGTTTGTTTTTCTGTTCTTTAGCTCCGAGTATAATGCTTTCTGGAGATGCGTCCAGGCTGGAGCAACGTACCTGTTTGTCCAACTGTGCAAAGTAAAGGAACTGTTTCTTCTGCCTTCATTTAGAAATGGAGTGATCAGAATAGTTTCAGTTGATTAGCAGTTTCTGGGGTTTTAATGAAAACTGTACTAGAAATGTGTTTTATTTCAGTTTTTTTTTTTTTTTTCATTTATACCGGAGGTCTTCAGCAGGGAGCCAACAGAGCTACTGCATGGGGGTCCTAAAAGTTTTGTTTGATTAGACTTTATATATATATATTCCCCCCCTGCATGTTTCACACTAATTGAAATGTCTTTTAATACAAATTAACATGAATTCAACACACTGTAGTAAACAGATAAATGGAGGCAGAAGATGTCTTTCAGTCATCAATTCACACATTCAGCGACACACAGGAGCTGTTTCAATCTGGGCACCGTTTCATTCACAACACCTGTCCCATCAACCAGGAATCAGAATTAGAAATACTTTAATAATCCCGCGGAGAAATTACTTTCGTTACATGACTCCATCTGTTATAGAGTGACTATAGGACCAGTTTAATATAACACAATTTCATACAATATGTTCATATAATTAGGGGGACCCGCTCCATCTTGCCATCAGTTTGGGGGCCCTTGGCCTGGAAAAACGTTGAAGGCCCCTGATTTATACTATGAAAAGGAGCGACATCACATGTATATTAGTGTAATCACTCCCTGTATAACAGGGTTAGAATAATATTTTAACTGAAGACTAACTTGGAATTGAATTATTTCCAATGTTTTTAGTATCATTTGTTATTAAATAATGTGGTAATTTTAGATGGCTTTACTAAAACATTCTTCTTCTTTGTATTAGGATGAAAATGAAGATTTTTTCTAAACACTGTTTGAATTTACAGTTTAAATATTAACCATGCCTTTTCTGTCCTGATAAACATTCATGACGGAAAGGCAAAGGCTCACGGCACATTAACTGAATCATTCAGCCTTCATATTGTGTGCAGGGAGTCTCTTTCCTCTAGTTTCAGTTTTACATACCTTACTCCAAAGAAACTAGCTAGCTATGAGACTTCTTCTCTCATTAATCTAAAAACAATTATGATTTTTGAATTATTACCTGGATTCTGGTTGCATCTCTTCTCCCATTAATATCTGAACTGTTTCTGAGCATCAACAGAAAATGCATCGTTATACAAACTGATGTTCTTCTGTTGGAGAGCTTATAATCTCTTCATCCTTTATCTTTCTGTCTGTTAGATGCTGTTTCTTGCTACATTTTTCCCCACCTGGGAAGGAGGAGCCGGCGTTTATGACTTTGTTGGGGTGAGTCTTAAAAGTTTATTGTAGAACGAAAATCAGATAAAAATCTGTAGCCCTCTTTAGATTATTTTTCGTTACTAAACTCTCCTGTAAGTCTGTCCAGATTGGGAGCCATGTTGGCTGCTTTCAGTTGGGAAAACATGCAGATCATGAAATCAAAGATCTAAAAGGGATATTTTTCTAGCCTCCACAAGATAAGACTTAACATGGAATAAAAATGTGTTGATTTCTCAGGAGTTCATGAAGTCCACAGTGGACCTGGCCGACCTGTTGGGTCTTCATCTAGTGATGTCTCGTAATGCTGGGAAAGGAGAGTATAAGATCATGGTTGCTGCCATGGGCTGGGCCACAGCAGAACTTGTGATGTCGAGGTTAGCACCAACTCTCCTGCTGCAAACAAACATATTTCCTATAAAATTTATCCACATGTATAAATACTTAATATCTTTTGTTTTGATACCTTGATGTTTCTTCAGGTTTCTCCCTCTCTGGGTCGGCGCCAGAGGAATAGAGTTCGATTGGAAGTACATCCAGATGAGCTTTGACTCTAACATTAGTTTGGTGAGCAGCTTCGCTATAATCGCCCTTTTTCCTTTCTTTCCATTTAAACTCATGTTCCTGATGGTTCTGTTTGTTTGGGCTTATTTATATTCTAGATTTGTTAACCTAAATAATTGTGTGTTTAGGTCCATTATATCGCCATGGCAGCTGTTGTGTGGATGTTCACCCGATATGACCTCCCTAAGAGCTTCAGGCTGCCGGTCACCGTGCTGCTGGCCCTGTGTGTATATAAGGCCTTTTTAATTGAGTAAGTCACACACTCTGTTACATAAAAACGACAGCGTTACAAATCTCTGTGAAAAACATTTAAAGCATAGATTTAGATTGACATTTAGAAAGTCTGAAACAGGCGCATCTACTACATGGCTGATGTGTTTTGCTTATTGCATACCTGAGCAAAATGATTTCTTCTTTTCAGAGTTTGTAGGTAGTCATGTGAACCACAGGATCTCTGATGGAGTTTTTGCAGCTACACCTAGAGAAATATATCTATATGGAGTGTTTCTTTCAGTGATTCAGGTGGAAATAAGCTGGGAAATGTGTTTAGTTTTGGCATATAGAAATTATGCATTTTTTTCATAAATGTTTCTTTTTTTTTATTTTAGTTTTTTTTTAGATTAATGTGTTTGTTTAGATAAACCTGCATAGCTTATAATTAGGCTAATCAGTGAACCCATGGCTGTTCATTATGATGGCGGTGATGTCACTGAACTTAGATATTTTCTCATGTTTCTTCATTGCTTTCCCTTTTTTCTCTGCACTGAGACATGTTGCATTTTAGGGTGATTTACTGAGACCAAGCTGCATCTCTCAACTTAAAGGCCAAGATATTCTGCTCACGTCCCATGGCACAAGCTCCAATGTAGCTTCTATTATTTCTGCTACACTAGCTGCTTAGAAGCTCCCACTATGCACAGTGTGACCAGATGTCCTGATTTATGCAGGACGGTGCTGCACTTATCATTGTCAGTGTCCCACAAATGAAAACAATGTCCTACACTTACTACATCAAATCTTGAAAAGTCCAAAAAGAAATGAAATATTCAGGTGCTTTTATTAAATGTAAAGAAAGCCGAGCTACAGTCATTGTTTAAAGGAATAGTACACCCAAAACATGATTAGCCTTCATTTTCTACTCACCTCCATGCTGAACAACACTCTGGAGTACTTTTTTGATATCTCAAATGCATCTGGAGATCTGGGAGGCTTCTTGCTGTCTGCTGACATTCAAATAATGGAGGTCCATGGCGCCCGAGACAGAAAGGTCCATAAAAGTCCACAAAAACGTGTCAATATTCCTCCATACTGCTCGTCCAATGTAATCCAAGTGTCCTGAGTGGGTAGCATCCAGAATTTACTCGAAACGAAGTCATTTAGAATGTTTTTAGAGCATAAACAGTAGTGTATAGGATTTCCTAATAGCGCCCCCATGCGCGCTCACGATTCTACGGAAGCCGGCAGACCAAACCAGCGCATTCAGCTCGGCAAAGAACTCATGCTCTTCCTCAACACTGAAGTCCTCAGACATTTTTCTTTCGTTGTTTCTTTCTTTGCACAGGTAAACAGCACATTTCTTCTTCTACGCTTGCATTATCGGCAGACCAGACGCTGAATGCGCACTTTCTTCCGGTTTGGTCTGCCGGCTTCCGTAGAATCGTGAGCGCGCATGGGGGCGCTATTAGGAAATCCTATACACTACTGTTTATGCTCTAAAAACATTCTAAATGACTTCGTTTCGAGTAAATTCTGGATGCTACCCACTCAGGACACTTGGATTACATTGGACGAGCAGTATGGAGGAATATTGACACGTTTTTGTGGACTTTTATGGACCTTTCTGTCTCGGGCGCCATGGACCTCCATTATTTGAATGTCAGCAGACAGCAAGAAGCCTCCCAGATCTCCAGATGCATTTGAGATATCAAAAAAGTACTCCAGAGTGTTGTTCAGCATGGAGGTGAGTAGAAAATGAAGGCTAATCATGTTTTGGGTGTACTATTCCTTTAAGATCTGCTCCACCTGCCAATCAAAATACAAAGCGGCACTTTGAGGGATTTTTGAAGCTCAAAGAAAGTCGCCTTTTTACTTGACCCATCTTTAGTTCTCTGAGCTCATACCACGTTTATATAACTATTTGAATGAATTTTTCCAAATGGGGCAAACCTGACTGTTTACCACCAGATTTGCTTTTTATTTTGCCCAAAGCAGATGGTTTTATTTCCTCAAGGTTTCGCTCTCTCTGGCTGACTCAAGACATCCCTGTTAAGTTGCTGTGTATGTCCTTAAAGAACAGACCAGTGGTCTGTCGTTCAGAGCTATACAAGCACAGCTGCAGAGAATCATGTGTGGTCTGACAGTTGCATGCATTTTCCATGAGATGTAATTTCCCTAATTTCTTACCCTCCAATTCTCCATCAGAGTGGCTGCTAAAACATTTCCACTGTTCCCCAATAAATAGGAATATAAGAGAAAATTAAAATGTGATCTGTAAATGAGGCTGTTTTTACCTCTGTTGAGGTTATTTGTTCATGGATCAGTCTGTAGATTTACAGTCAAGGATTAAGTCAGGTTGGTTTTTGTAACTTATTTATTTTTTCTTATGTCCTCAGGTTGTTTGTCCATGTGTTCGTTTTGGGCAGCTGGACAGTGTTGCTGGTGAAAGCTGTGCTCACCGGCGCCATCTCTCTCTGCTCGCTTTTCCTTTTTGTCACCCTTGTTCACAGTAACTGAAGAAATCACAGCACACAGAACAAATCCTCAACAGTCACAGTTCCAACTGGAGAGTCAGTGACCGATGAAGTTAGCTTGAAAATGATTGGTGCCGCTAGTTGGAGCAGACTGACTTGATCCAGGAACTGGTACAGCGACCAGCTTCTCCAGTTTCTATTGATCGCTTCTTATGAGCCCATGAGGACAGAGAACCTTCTCTGGGTTGATTAGTTGATGCTAACGAAGATATTTCACCCTCAGAGGTCTTCTTCAGTATAACTGGCTTGTGTTGTTTTTTTTAAAAATGTGAATTTTGTATCGATGTTACTGTAACTGAACTAACACTTAATAAAATGACATTTCTTTCATCTGTTCTCCAGTTTGTGCTTTGATCAGACTTTAAAGTTTTTATTAAAAGGGACATCTTTAAATATGCAGGCCATGTATCCGTTTTTGGTATAAGAATAATTGCATAATTGAAGCATCATCATAAAGACTTCAATGCAAAACATATTGCATTTGAACTTCTTGGAGCTATAAAACAAAACAAAACCTCTAATTTGGATCATTGATGCTAAACTCAAACTCTTTGGTCAGACAACAGATAACTATCGATGTTTAACAGAAGAGTGGAGCTAAGGATCTAATAAAGATGGCAGTGGTTAAGCTTGAAGAGGTGCTGTAGAATCCCACAGTCTGCTCTGCACAGGACTCTGGGTCTGACGCCTACTGAACCTGAGGCTTTATTGTGATTCTGTCTCCAGTTGCCTCTTTACCTGATTTCTAGAGAGAGAGACAGACGGAAGTGGGAAGGAGCAGCACCATCTTCTGCTTTGTTTAAAAACAGCAGGGTGATCCATGGCAGAGAGAGAAGGTTAAAGTTTGAAAGACGGGGAAGCTTTGGGTCAAAGGAGGGTGGGATGTCTGAGTTGAACCAGTTGAAGAATGTGTTCAGGTAATTTGCTCTGTCCCGATTTCCATCTGTCTGATCCTCCTCCTGCTTGAAGCCTTCATGCCTCTGATGTCCTGGAACTTCCTCCTGTATGCTGCACGTCTTACCTTGATCATCAGTTGCTTCTTTGTAATAAACACAGACTCTGCTAAAAGTAACGACCGAATATCTTCACCTAAGAAAAGGAAAGTAGAGTGTACTTAAGCACAATAGTGAAATAATGTTTAAAAGTTTTCATCTTTTGCTAACTGTGGCGGTCGACATAAAGATACTGGCTCCATCTGCTTTTGTTCTAAATTAGCGAGTTTATGGACTATGGCAAAAGCAGCTCAGAATATCACATTCTATGGAAATCAGTCCTTTACTAGAATTATAGAATTTATTGCATAATAGAGCCTGTTTCCTAAAAGTACTCAAAGTTCCATAAAAGATCTATGAATGTTCAAAAATATATATATTTAGAAAACACTTTGATATGTTTCACTGCATTTTCACAAAAAAATATTTAAAGTTAATTGTAAGTTTCAAGGATGTTTTTTTTTTATGAAACTGAGAACGAGATTAACAACAAATGAGAGCGGCCTGCTTAAACATCACTGGAATAGAATAAAGGCAGCAACAGCAGGAAATAAACAATTACTAGAAAATCAAGAACTCCCAGTTGAATAAAAACGATTTAACCATCTTGAAATATGGAATAAAAGGCCAAGGCCTTTAAAAATAGGAGTGCTCATACTGCAGCTCCTTTATTATAATGAAAGAATGTACATCACTTCAAAATTGAACCATTGTAATTACAATCGTATGTTATTCTTTGCAAACTGAGAGCAATGATACATTAATAAATTTGTTAAATGAGTGCAAAAAAGAAAAAGAAAAAACAAACACTGTTTACAGCAGTCACACTGCATATTTTACCAGAAACCTTGTGGCACTGACGTTTGTCCTATTGGTTATTGTTAGTTCTCAAAATGCAAAACTGTCATTGAGAGTCCCTGTTATTCTACATGACCGTAAAGTGTCAGTTCAAACTCATAAACAGAGATTTTCTCTCATGGTGAAAGCTGTCAGCTGATAATGTCACTGATGCTAAGGTGGGTTGGGGGATTAGCTTCATGTTAAACACAACTCAACTATAGTTTATTATAAAATATTATTTCTGAGAGCCGTAATATAGAAAAACATAGGAATCCTTTAGTAACAAGCTTCCCTGCCATGAAATGTCGATATGTTGTTCTTAACCATTGCTACAGCCACATATGTACAAGACAGATTCAGGGACATTTAAAAATAGCTCAATCATGTACATCCAGTTTTTGTTAAGAATTTATGATGGAAGCTTTTTTTTATAAAAGCTTTAACAACTTTTATCAGTTTAAAATGTAAACCTAAAAGATTAATCACCAAAGTACATATAGTCAAAGTACCAGTGGACACTTGCATAAAGCTATATCCATGATTATTATCTCGATCGCTGTCATACGAGCAAAAACATCCCCTTTTATTTTATAGATGTGTGTAATTGATCTTTGAGTTTTTGGTTTAGTAGAAATTATTTTGAATGATAATCTGTCAGGGATAATGCATAGTTATAGGCGTAACAACCCACATTACCTCAAAGTCTACCAAGAAGCTACTAATTTCCTGTCATTAAATGGGGTTAAATGTTTAAGAACAACAATTATTAGAACAAACATTTAGTCTTTTCCGGTTTCATTTTCTAGTTTTGTTTAAAACTTTTTTTTTTTTTACTGAAATAAATTCCACAGTAGTGAATGTTTTCATAAATTGTATGTTTTAGATGTTCTCCATTTCACCACAGAAGGATCTCAGAGGAAGGTTGACCAATAAGGGGTTTACCTGAAATGGCAGCAGACTTCCTATCATCTGACATTGCTGCTTTGTCTTTCTGAGCTTTCTTATTGGCTGACAGGCCAGTCAACCTCTTTTATATAATTATTTTATGTTTAAATGTTTTCCTGGCTAGTTGTGATGTGTTTTCAGGTTAATCACTCTCAGTTGGTAAGAATAATCTGATTTTATACAGTCTGGATGCAGAAACTCCTTCCACTGGTGCTTAAAGAAGGAGATCTGACCGCTATTCATACTATTAGAAATAATGAACAGGTTGCTTGACTGGAATTCAAACGAATGGCAGTGATTGAGGATAAATGGACTCCACCAGGTGTGCTGGTGTGCTAAGGGAGTTTAGAGACGTTAGAAGAGGGGGGAAACCTTTTCTTACTAAATCACACAACAAAAAAAATATTCTGTTGTTGTAGGTAACCAGGGGCGGAGCTAAATGGGGGGCCAGGGGTGGCCATGGCCACCCCTGTGGCCACCCTACCACTTTTTCCCTCTAATAAAGACAGTGGCAACAGTAGTACTCTCAATAGAATATTCAAACAATTTAAATTTTTCATATATTAACATTTATTTGACAACAAAGACACTGTGGTTAATTACACACACACATATGCTGAAATTAAAGGTAAGTACGTAATTCATGCTCTTTTCAGAACTAGATTTTGTGTTTTATGGGATAAAGAGAAAATTATGTGCCTATGCAAGTCATCTGGGAGTCTTGAGTGAAATCATAGATAAATAACTATTTTAATAAAAAAATTATTAAATAATCAATTTATCTAGATATTTTACTTGTAAATATAATTTTTTTGCAGAATGATTATTGATAAAAATAAGCAATAACAACGGAAAAGATGTTTGCCCCAGAACTTAAACCTGAAAGAATTGCATCCATTATATATGCATCTATTTGTTAGCAAAGGCTTTAAGAAAAGGATAGTTTATCTTTATTTAGAAAATATGGATGTTTTGCTCATTAATTTTCCTGTTGGAACAGTGTAGCTTAACCCTGAGGTTCTTGCTCCTATCCCCTTTCAGCCACCCCTCAACATACATCAGTTATTGCCTAGCCACCCTTATAAAAATTTTCTGGCTACACCTCTGTAGGTAATATATGCAATAATGGACCAAAAGAATGTCTGTCTTCATATTAATTCCACTAGATGGCAGCATTTCTAGGTAATCCAGGAAGTTTGAGTTTGTTTGCCATTTCCTAGGAGAGATGTAAGAGTTAAAGTCCAGACTGACTATTTTAGAACATCCTAAAAGGATGCATGGTGGTAAAAATTGGGAACCTGATTATCTAATTTAAATTAACAGAAAATTGTTAAAATATTTGCTTTATTAGATGAAAGAAAGTTTTTTAGTCACTGTGTGGTTTGCAGTGGACCGAGCATGTGAAGACCTGGATATAAGCAGGGCCGGCCGATAGGATCCTGTTCTTTACATATGAAGACATGGTTCACTTAACAGTTTTAGCAGAAGTGCAGCAATTGATACAGTAAATAGTAAGATGAGACCTTAACATATAGGTACAGGTATTGCTTATCCATAAATCATATACAGTATTTCTAATAGTAGGAAAGAAAGAAATAACATAACTTTTTTGCCTTGGTTTTTAAACTTGGTGGGATTTTTTTTTATTTAAGTAGGTTTTTTTCTCTAATAAATTCTTAGATCATTTGTTACCCTTTATGGTTCCTTCCAGTTTTTTTGCTTTGTGTTTTCCTCTTTAATCTTTCTGTCCTCATCTATTTCCTGAGAAGAGATGAATCGGAACAAACACTTGAAATAAAACTTTTTAATTTATATGTATTAAATGACTTGGAGACATGAAGACAGTTACAGTAACTATAGTCTTACTCAGACTAGAGAAATGGCTTGGGGTACAGAAAGTCTGCCCAAAATAACAGATAAAGAAGAATTTTATGCATCTCACATAATTACCAAAATTTGTACATGTTTGTAATGATGAAACATCATTGGCTTCCGCCAAATACAGTGTTTTATTTTTCACAAGGACAATCCAATCCAATGCACACTACCTAAGAATGATCTACTGTCTGTGCCTCCATATTACTCCCAAATCCTTGTTAGGTACATCATGAAGGTGATTAATTTTATTCCTGATGGAAGAACTGTAATTGATAGATAAACAACTTGAGAAAACATCAGTCTTGACACTAAACAGGCAGGTAATGTTAGGTTTTAACAAGCACATACATAACAATATATATATATATATATATATATATATATATATATATATATATATATATATATATATATATATATATATATATATATATATATATATATATATATATATATATTTTTTTTTTTTTTTTTTTTTTTTTTTTTGATGGAGGGCAAACAACATAGGGGAACAAAAGGGCTTAGGAGGACTGATATATGTAGAGAGATAATAGATATGTTATATATTATTATCTTTTTTTTTTGAGTTACTAAAGGCTTTGTAAAGAAAGGATAAGCAATGGAGGGCATGAGGGATGTTGGGTCTTCACGCTTTCCAAACATCCAGAGTAAAAGGCATATAGACATGGCTTTCATCAACTGAAAAAGTCTCTTTCTCTGCATCAATCAGGCATATTTCTACCTCCTTGTGCAGCAATCGGAGTGCAGAAGTCTACACACACATTTACTGATGAGTCAAAGGTGTCAGTTTAAGTTGCCCTTTTATTGTGCTTTGTTTTATAATGGACCAGAAAAAAACACTTCACCTCAGAACAGCTGGTCCAATTAGTATCTGTGATAAACCAAGAGCTAAAAGGGAAAAACTTCCCTCTGCAGTGAGACCACAACTGAAAAGCAAAAAGTAAGCAAAAGTACAACAGTAGCCTTAGGAAAAACACCTCATCACATCATTGATTTAAATTGAAGAGAATTTGGTTTAGTCAGAACTTGACGCTGATAGCATTCATGCTGGTGACTGTTTACTGCCACTTTTTTCTGTAACTAAATCATGTGTGGAAGAACATATACTGGACTGGATTATCAAAAAATTAGAGATTCAATGCCAAAGGACACATTTTGTTGGTTTGTGAAAATGAAAAATTAACAAATGTATACAAATATTTGAAGATTAAACTTTAAATTAAACAAAATTAACCAAAAATCAAAAAGTAAGAGGATTTTTATGAATTTTAGAAAAGACCCGCCCTCTCCACTTTAAAAATAATGCACATGCACAACCCTGTACCCGCTCCCGAGAAGGAGCGCATGCGAGAGCAAAAGCCCATTTCTCCTTGCGCACGCTCGGTTTAAATGTTGCTGTTTGCATCGCTCATACAAGCTTCCTTTCAAACAGAAGATTTGCAATTTCACTACCAGTAAGTGAAAATGGCGAAGAGCATGTAAGACGGCCTTACGTGAACATATCACCAGAATGATTGACAATTGGGAGGGCCACTTATTTTGATGATCAACCGGGAAAAAATCATCCTCCACTATACCTTCTAAACACCTGGTTACTTTTGTTATATTTGGAGCAGTTTCCATTTTCCTTTTTTACTCTCACCATCAGTGCAATTGAACTGTTTGCTCTGTTCTTTTCTGTGTCACAGAAAATGTTTGATGTGAAATCTGTGTGTCAATCCCAGCTCAAAACATCTTGGTTGAAACTGAGAGGGGTGTCATTTTCAGCAATGAAACAAGTAATCTTTTTACAGGTCCCACAGGAAGGAGAGAGCCATTGCTCAAGAAGCATCTGGAAAATTCAGATTCCATTTTGCTAAAACATTTAGGGATAAAGACTTCACCAAATGGATGGCACTATGAAGAAGGAACAGTCTGAGAAAGTATTGAAGGAGCGTCTCTAAAAGGAACGTCTCTATGTCTCTATGTCGGAGCCTCCTTGATCTGTCCCCAAAGTGGGATAGTTTCAGATCCCAGACGGAAGCCAGCGGGAAATGGGCCCTGATCCATCAGTAGCTCCAATCTGGGAGCATATCTGTAGGATTTGGAGAACAGGGATGCTGGTGCTTTTTTCCGGCTTTCTGAAATAACTAATGCACCATGACTTACTCTGTAAAATCCAGGTTCAACATGCTAAGGTGAGACTGAAAACCAGCAGATTCCATGTTGAGATCTGCAAAATATTTTCTTACACTGCTTTCATGTTGAGTGTGAATACTCCATAAGGGTTTTGAACCGCTCTTTGTCTGGCCCGTTACTCAGAGCTGGTTTGCCTTGGGAGACCTGCCCAGGGGTATTTAAGTCCCTGACAATAACTTTTCTGGGATCCTTCGAGCACTGAAACCCCTCCACCATGTTAAGGTGGTGGTTCATGGAGTTGAAGGTGGTGGTTCAGGGAGCTGCTTCCTTTTCTAATTTCTGTGTTACAGAAGGGAATGATGGTAAACTAGTTTCATAGATGGCTTTGTCTAGAAGGTCCTCTATGTTGCTCCTGTGCTGCCGACCACCTGCTAAGACACAAGAGATTGTTGAAACGTCCACCTGTTTCTTCTGGCTTTTTACATGTAAGACTATTTACTTTGTCTAATCGTGACTTAACCCTTTATAGGGCACTTAAAGAAATACTTTGAAAATCAACATTTAAAGCCAATAGTATTATTGGAGGACAGGACCTTACTACTTTTGAGAATTCAAGAAAATATGTGTATTTTGATGGCAGAAACTAAGGTCAATGTAATAACAAGAAACATCCACTTAATATATTAAGAAATATATTCTATAGGAAATTCATGAAAAACCCTCACTGACTGAAAGAAACAACTTTTGTTTTGGTTTCAACATAAGGCATTAATGCTGATACAGTTAGGAATCCAGTTTGTGTGGTCTGTTTTCGTGGTTGTTTGTGTGTTTTTCTCCCTCCACCACCAGGTGGTGCCCTGTCCTCATTTGCCCTCCTTCACACCTGCAGCTCGTTGGATCATTATCTGGAGGAGTATTTGAGCAGTGGGCTGTCACTACCTCAAGGCCAGAGTGTTTGCCAGTTTTGGGTACGATTGCCAAGCTGCGATTAGCTAAGTCTAACATAGCTTTGTTTCTCTAGGTCTAACAAGTTTGTTGTCTTTGCTCCCCGGCAGGAAGCTTTCCTATGTTATGTAATTCATTGGCCTTCTCTCGCCTGGAAGGAAAAAACGGAGTTACACTGAGCAGGGGAAAACCTCCACATGTTCCGTTCAAGTACCCGGAAATCCGAGTGACAGTCCACCCTATTACTCCTCCGGGTCCAATGCTTGTCATACATGTCCGCCCTCCAACATGTGCTCTATTCTCTGGATTTGCCACACAGACTGGATTCAAGGTCAAACAAGGTCCCCCTCTAACGTGAGTCACATTCTTGCAAATCTAAGTGTTTCCAAGATTCCCACGGTAACTGAACTGACCACTGGACTTCCCTTCTCACTTCCAGTTCCGGGTTACCTGCTCACTGAGTTCCAGATCCAACTCCTGTTTAAAGGCACACTATGCAACATTTTTCAGTTAATTAGTTAATGTGTTCCATAACGTTTTGGATGATTAAATGAGTCATTTCAGGTTGAACAAAGGTATTCTCCCTGGTGGTCTGTGGGGGAAATACCGCACTTGCAATTGGAGGAGCCCTCGGCCCGCACCCACAGGCTCAGAAGTCTCGCGAGAGTCGGTCTTGCTTTACGGCGAGAACTGCTACACGCCCCCAGTTAAAAGCATTCTCGTTGCTAGCACAGTGGCGATCTTTGTGCAGTTATCATGGCGGAACCAGCGTGAAAACAGCGAAAGCCCATGTCGGAGCAGGCAAGAAAGAGGAAAAGGGCTCTGGACAGAGAGAGGAGTCGTACACGGGTGAACATCGGGCAAGCTTTTTCCGAATGGCGAGAGCTAAAATAAAAAGAAGGCTGCAAGGCTGATGCAGACCTCGCGTTTCTGCTGATGCGATTGTAAGTAACATTGGAATGGTTTCTCTCTCTCTGTGTGCATGTTCATACTTTCACTGTGTTAGTCATTCGTTGCGTTCGCCTGTCTGCTAAGCTCAAAACAACCGCACCTGGCTTGACGGAGAAACCAGGAGAACAGCTGTGCATATTTAAGACAGTGCACTTTTACTTTCGCCCTCTGGGGGGAGCCTCGCTGGAAAATCAACACCGGTTGCATAGTATACCTTTAACCCACTCAATAAACCTGTTAAACTTTTTCCGTGCTCTCTGAGTGGTTTCTCTGCATGTGGGTCAGATTCGTTAAACCGATCATGACAGATACAGGCATTTCCATTTTTCACTTTTTAAACGTATATTTTTACGTTTTTTTAATTTAGTTTTTAACTTTTCAATTAGCTTTTTAGCTTTTTTCTTAACAAATTAACTTCATTTTCAACCTAATTTATAGTAGATAATATAAAAGGGCTATATGAAAAGAAATTTTGTTTTGTATAGTCTCTGTGTATAGAGAAAGACAAATTATGTCTAAGTCTAATATCGTCAAAGACTCATTTAATTGGTCAAATGCCAGCATCTTAGCTGAATAGCTGTATAGAAGTCTTGTGCTTCTAGCCCTCACTGAGGGATGGGGGTGGGGTGGGGGGGCTCAATTTATAAGGTGTGTTCTAGTAATCAAATAATGGTAATTTGCCCTATAAAAGGTTACCGTATTTTCACGACCATAAGGCGCACCGGACTAAAAAGCGCAGTCTCAGTTATGTGTGCCATTTCTGTATTTAACACACACATAAGGCGCACCGGACTATAGGGCGCGTTTTTTATATACAGGTACATGTCCTCTCAGGTGGATTTTCCCACTTAAAAACATATTAAAACTACTTTATTCCCACTGATCACAGCAAATAAAGCTGCAAGGTGTATTTATTACAAAGTATTATTCAAACCTGGGAACCGGCCGTGAGAGACACATCGCTGATGACACAGGGCTGTGATTACTCCTCTGATACAGTTTATTGACGCATAAATTTACTTAAAACATAGGCAGGATAATAATCTGGATGAACTGACTGCAATGATTAAATTTTCAGGTGGACTTTCTCACTTAAAAAGATTTAGATTATTTAGATGAAAAAACACCTGCGGAGGTGAGCCCGGATGCGCCGCGGCCCAGAGGCTGCTGTTGAATTAAGTTTTCAGGTAGAAAAATAGAGCTGGAGCAAAACTGAGTATGATTGTGCTTTATTCAAGTATTTATTACAGAGTATTAATCAAACCCCTCAAAGTCCTCATCCTCTGTTTCTGAATTAAACAGCTGCGCTAAATCCGACATGCCAGTTTCCCCTTCTTCTTCGTTTATTGACGCATAAATTAACTTAAAACATAGGCAGGATAATAATCTGGATGAACTGACTGCAATGATTAAATTTTCAGGTGGACTTTCTCACTTAAAAAGATTTAGATTATTTAGATGAAAAAACACCTGCGGAGGTGAGCCCGGATGCGCCGCGGCCCAGAGGCTGCTGCAAGCAAAACTGAGTATGATTGTGCTTTATTCAAGTATTTATTACAGAGTATTAATCAAACCCCTCAAAGTCCTCATCCTCTGTTTCTGAATTAAACAGCTGCGCTAAATCCGACATGCCAGTTTCCCCTTCTTCTTCGCTGTCAGAGTCACTTTCCGTGCCGGGCGGCTCCTTGGAAATGATGCCGGCTTTTGCGAAAGCTCGAACAACAGTCCCAGCAGAAACGTTAGTCCAAGCATCTACAATCCATCCGCAAACGGTGGCGTAACTTGCCCGGCGCTGCCTTCCACTTTTAGTGAAACTGTGCTCTCCGTCTGTCATCCATCGCTCCCACGCTGCTCGCAGCCTTACTTTGAACGGCCGGTTCAAACCGATGTCGAGCGGTTGAAGTTCCTTTGTCAGACCTCCCGGAATAACAGCAAGCACAGCGTTCATTTCTTTGACCTTTTTTTTCACATCGCCTGTGAGATGGGCACGCATGGAGTCACAAATTAACAGAGATGGTGATGCGTGGAAAAAACCACCTGGTCTCCTTACATACACCTCCCTCAGCCAAGCTTTCATCATCTCCTCGTCCATCCAGCCTTTTTCATTCGCCTTAATAACAACTCCAGCTGGAGTTGAAACGCTGGCCCCACTCGTTCTTTGCTCCACGATCCACCGCTCGAGTCTTTCCTCCAACTCGGGCCACCTCGCCTTATGTCCGCGGAAACTCAGCTGCGTCTTCTTCACCAGTTGGAGTTCGTTTTCCAGCTTCCTCCACTTGCGAACCATCGATTCATTTATATTGAATTCTCTCGCAGCTGCTCGATTTCCATGTTCCTCTGCGTAGCTGATAGCCTTCAGTTTAAACTGGGCTTCATAGGCGTGTCTCTTTGCCATTTCCAGGGTTGTTAAGACAACAATGTTCTGCATAAAGCACATACCTGTTCTTTTATACACAAGCCACGCCCACACTTCCCCATTTAAGGTTCTCACATACTCATGGTGGTCTCAACAACGTCCGCAGATAGTGCGCACCGCACCATAGGGCGCACCCCACATTTTGAGGGAAAAAAAAGACGTTTAGGTGCGCCTTATAGTTGTGAAAATACGGTAAGTTAATTTTTATGTCCTTTGTATTTCAGAAATCCTTCTTTAGCAGTGATGGGCAGTAGCGCCGCTACATGTAGCGAAGCTATTAGTTTAACTACATGTTCCAGTAGCTTGACCGTAGCGTCGCTGCTTTATTTATCAAGTAACATTCCTGTAGTGACGTTATTGCTTTGATCAAGTAGCGACGTAGCGTCCACAAACGCTGCAAAATCCAGGGCATAACTAAGAAACAACAATCAGCCACAAAACTACTGTAAATAGCAGTTTCAGCTGACGCTCTTATAAGTGGCGTAGTAGCACAGGCACACTCAGTAGGGTTAAACAAGCGCACCCTTTCCGAGGCTGTCGTTCTATTGGCTGGAAAGGTTGCTAGGCAACGATCCAACTGCAATCCGAGAGAGAGCAAAAAAAATCCGCAAGCAGAGCCTACGGGTTTGCGAGCGTATCTGAGACTCGAGCAGAGTGCGGTTTGTGCGCGAAGAGAAGGAGGCAAGCGAGAGGAGAAAATATCTGTGCAAGAAGCATTAAATCTGAGAGAAGAAACAAAGATTTGAGAGAGAAGAGAAAATATTTGAGAGAGAGCGCATGTTTTGAGTGTGAGCATTATAAGTTTTGAGTGCAAGAAGATGAAATTCTTTTCTCTAATTGAAGTTATGTGCTCTTGCATTATGGCAGGACAATTCTCCCATATGTGCCACTAAGATACTTTAATTAGAGAGCAGTAGTGAAACTTCGATATTGTATTTTCATGGTCTAGTTTACCTGACAGGATGTTTACATAAATCTGTTTTTAGGCTTTGCACAGATAAGATTTTTTAGGTATGGAGGAAGAGCTCTACCTTTTATAAAATAAATACATAAATACATAAATGCTCTAAAAAATAAATAAATAAGCATTTAATTAATTGCCCCCCAAAATGAATAAATATGTAGGTAGAAATTAAATTATATGGTGAGACATAAATATATCTATCACTTAATTAGCTTCTTTATTTTTTCACCTTCTTTTGTAAACAGTTTCATTTGTTACTTGAATCGACTGTTTAATTGAGGTCTGAAGAAGTTTTCTCTAAGGGAGACCCTAAAGAAATAAGATGCTTTTTGTTGATGGTTTTGTTTTCCCTAGAGATGTCCATTGAATGCAAACTCATAGCCATGTCTCGATGTGTAGAACACTACACAGTACCTTTAATTTGGTTCTAATCAGTGTTGGGTAAGTTACTTTAAAAATGTAATCCGTTACACTTACAAGTTACCTTGTTTAAAATATAATTGTAGTGTAACTTTTTCAATTACTTTAAAAAAGTAATGTAACTAATTACTTTTGATTACTTTTTGATTACTTTAAGGTTTTAATGAGTATTGACCCATGTTCAACATTTAATTTTTGAGAACTGAATGTGAACCTTAAAAAAGCACTAAGCTGAGAGGGAACCGCTGAAAGGCAATCACAGGAAGAAGAGATGCCAGTACCAGATTTTCTCAGACTCCTCTCATCGGGCCATACTCTTGTCTGTTCCTCCCCCAGGCTCTACCATTTACGCAGTTTGCAGACTAGCACAAGCAGGTTCAGGTTGATAGCCGGCAAACACTTCTTGCACTGCACGGTTAAATTTGAGCCATTTTCACAGATGTAAATGAAATGCTCCTTAAATTTCCAGTGCTGGAAGGCTGTCATTTTTGATGTGCTGCTTGAGCTGAAATAGAACCGTCCGCTCGCTTGCTGTTCCTCAAGGAGGCTCCACCAGCACAGGTTGGATCATCAGAGTGGCAAATATGATAGAGACAAGGAGCCGTAGCGGGAAACGGCGATATAGGGCGCGAAGCACTCATTACAGTAAACCCTCGTTTATCGCGAGTGTTACGTTCCTAAAAGAACCCGCGATAGGTGAAATCCGTGAAGTAGAAACCTTTATTTTTTTAAAGTTATTATAGAATGAAATACTCCATACAGCATTAAAATCAAGGAACAAAAACTTTTTACAGGCCCAAGCATTTGTTAAAAAAATAAAAGTACGGTATAGACGTTGTTATTGTCTGTTTTTTTTGTTTTTTGTTTTTACAAATAACTACTGTACTGTACTGTAAAATAATATAGTTATCAATAAATAGGTAGTAATTTTAATCATCAATACGAACTGAAGAGTTAATATTGCGGGGATCAGCACCGCCACGCCGTGACGGATTAGAACGGGAGAAAATGAAAAATGATTACGAAAAAAAATACAAAGTACAGTAGGACAAATAGTGACTGACGTGTACAGTACAGTACAGTATTTCACTGCTGTTCTGACGGAGCCGCTGCATCCTGATTGCTCTGTGGCGTTTTTTTCTTCTAAAGCCTGCGGTGCAGGTGTGTTTTTTGGAGAGAAGAACATAGTTATCGGTAGCTGTTGTCGCTCTTTTTTCTTTTTGGCCAAAAGATCCTTATAAACCGACATGCCACCATTGATTATGTTCGACAATAAAGTTTAACAATGCATGATGCAAATCCGTGAAGCAGCGAGACCGTGAAAAGTGAACCGCGTTATAGCGAGGGTTCACTGTACATATTTCGCAAAGGTTTTTCTTTATATTTTTTTTAAATGTAACTAAATTTGTAATTCTTAATATTTTCAGAAGTAACTGTAACTGAATTACATATTTTCTCATTGTAACTGTAAGGAATTACAGTTACTCTCTTTTTGTAATTAAATTACGTAACGTTGTTACATGTAATCCGTTACTCCACAACACTGGTTCTAATAACAGCAGATTGTTTACTAGTTTGTCTACTAGTAATTATTTCAGTTTTTATTTTAATATGCTTATCATAAAGCAATGTTTACACTGTGATATGTCATTGGCTGATCTTTAATAAATGTTTTAAGTAGTGTGTCAGACTCATTTTGAATTGACATTAGCTTGGTACAACGTTAAGTAGCTTCTGATGAAGTTAAGCTACTGTTAACATATTAGTGTAACTTAGCTTGCTATAATTCTTTAGGTGGTAGCTTTGGTGTAGTGAAGCTTAATTTATTGTTGAGTAACTGATAGCTTAGCTCACTACACTGGACAAGTAGCTTGCCCAACACTGTTCTTTAGTCTGTTGTTCTTTTGAAACCCACACTGGTCGGTGTGTGTGGGTTTCCTGTAGACTTCTATCTTGAGTTGTCTGTCTTCCATGATGTGCACCGCACATTCCAGGAAAACATGGCTGTCATCTTTCACGTCTTCCCAGGGGAACTTGATGTTTCTGTCCACTTCGTTGATGTGGTCTGTGAGCGTGTTGATATTCTTGGTCTTTTTTTTAACCCATGTGTCTCTTTGGAAGGCTTTCAGAGATTTTCTTTCCGCCTTTATCATGTTTTATTTCTATAATAGTGTTGCACCAATGCCATTTTTTAGCCTCGATACCCGATGCGCCGATGCCATTGTTTGGCACCAATAACGATACCCGATACTTGGCTGTTGGCCGATACCAATACCATACCAATACTATCTGTTTGAAATTTATGTGTGTGTATATATGAAGAACTGCATACTACTTGGATATAAAATAATTGCCATCATGGCTTTGTCAAGCTGCTGCCTACCTTTGTGAAGCAGGAAAAAGACTAATACAAATGAATCCAGTAGAACCTTTTATTGCCTACCTGGAATGGGTGATAATAGTTGAATAAACCTTTGGCTCTAAAAATGGTATCGGTGCCCTATTTGTTTGTACTCGCCGATACCGATACCACCATTTTAGTGCTGTATCGGGGCCCTGCCTGATACTGGTATCGGTAATAGCGGTGCAACACTAATATTAGCATAGTAGAATTTATTTTCCCTTCTAAATACCTTGGTTACAACATTTCTACGTTTACACTATACTTGCTAATGTGATTTAATTTTAGATATAATTGCTGCTTTTTAGCTAGATCTCTCTCTTTCATAAGATCGTTTAATTCTTGATCCAACCTCGGGTTGTAAACATTTCAAACAGGAAGATTTTTTTATTGGTGCATGATTTTTTTTTACAATTCTTATCAAGGCTTGATCAAAAAGCTGAAATGCCTTCTCTGGATCCTTTTGTAGAAAAACCTCTGACCGCATTCTATGTCTTACATCATCATATTGTAAAAGATTAAATCTTCTTTTCATTATTGTTTTTTGGACCCCATTTAGGAACATTTGTTTTTCTCACAATTGCAAAGAGATTGTGAACACTACAACCATCTGGCACCGATAAGCTATTTGAGCACATTTGTGGTATATTTATAAACATGTGGTCAATACAGCAAGCTGATCAAGTGCCATCCTTTTTATACATATTCAGTTTATTGATTATCTGTGATAATCCACATGTTATGTTGTGTTTACAATAAAAGTTGTCTAAGTTATTGCTGTTCTCATTATTTGGACTTTCGTAGGACAGTCAGAAGAATTCCAGTCTATGTTGAGATAAACACATTGTGTCCAAATGTTCACTATTTGCATTTGGAGGTCTGTAACAGCACCCTATAAGTATTGGTTTTAGATGTTTCAGACTAACTTTTTATCAAAGTACTTCAATAGAATACATAAAGTCTGGCATCACTTGAACAGGTCTATAATTTTGTATATAGATAGCAACTCCTCCTCGATATATATTCCTATAATCGCTAAAAGTGCTGTATCCATCAATCATTTAAGTTGCATCATCAAATGTAGAGTCTGCATGGGTTTCAGACAATGCCAATATGAAAAGTATTTGGTTTTAATATGTCTGTTAATTCACTTCATTTATTTCTAAGACTGCATATGGGCAATTTTAAGACCTTTCTTTGGTAATTTATGTAACATACTGAAGATCATGTTTTTTTGGATTCATACTGTTTGATTCTATATTAAAGAAAAACAATTTAGAAAAAAAACACCTGATTTAAACCACATATAAACATTCATACACAGATTGAGACAGACCTCTTTGTATTGCCAATCTAGTTATCAAGGTTGTAATAGGTGGTCTGAACTCCTCCTGACATCTATTTCCATCAGATAGTTCTCAGCCTTATTTATTCATAAAACTTAGAATTTCCCTCCTATAACATTCACAAATTAGGCAAAAATATTAACAGTCCTTAACTAAAGGTTACAACTGTATATGTTTCCACTATCTTTTATTTTAATCTGGAAAAACTCACACAGAGAGAAAAAGATAATTAGAAGAATTTTATTGATGCAATTTGGTTTTTCACAGAGCTCAATAAACACTTTGGAAGTTTGACTTTCGTTTCTTTCCTTTACGAGCTCTGAGCCGCTGGTAGCCAGAGAATCTGTTGATGCCATTTTTGTTGTAGAAACTGTTAGAGGCCGAGGAATCTTGGAAGCCCCTAAACATTTCATCATTTCTTCTTGTCCTTTGTCCTCTGAACGTTTGAGGACCATGGAAATTGTTGAAGCTGCTTCTGTTGGTCCAACATTGGTCATTTGACTGGGCTACATTTCCTGTTGACTGGTTCCAGAAGGAAATGCGTCCTCTCTGTTGCTGTTGTGGATACCATCTTTGATTCTTCCCCTTTTTTTTTCTGCGGTTGAAGTTGTTATTTTGTCGAGGGGTAAATCTTTTACCCGAACTGCTTGGGAAAGAGACTGCAGTTTGCTGTCTGAAGTTGCATCTTGTTCTTTTTGAACATATCTCAGCACTGAGCTTGTTGTTCCAAGGACATGTTTTCTCAGTCTGAGGTCTGGAAACCTTTTGTCCATTGTTGAATCTACTTTTTCTTTGATCCAGAACATTGAATGAAATGATGTGAGGCTGGTTCATGTTGTTCCTTCCATGGTTGAAGCTTTTGGTGCCTCTCTGCTTTGGTGCAGCCATTGCTGACCTGTTTCTAGCCATGTACTTATATTTCTTCAACCAGTGGGGCTCTTTCCTTTTCCACAAAGGGGAAGGATACATGTCAGGAGTGGTGCCTTGATTGAAATGACACGGCAAACGTAGCAGTTTTCTATTTCTGACTGGCGTATCTTCACTGCAGTCCATAGCTTTATTTTCCTTCACTGACCCGTGAATCTTCCTGAAGTTTGCCAGTAGTTCATACCTGCGTTTTTTACGCAGAGCCCACAGACCAGATGAATCCTTGCTAAGGATTGAAGCCGTGTTTCTGCGTTTGGAGAACATTATCCTGTTGAACTTTACTGAAGCTGGGTTAGCCACATTATTCAGCTCAACTTCGTCCTCGGTAATCAACTTAGTGATTCCTCTGTAACGAGCAAGCATAGCAAACCTGAAGTTTTTACGCAATGCCTTAAACTCAGATGATTTACTTGCTCTCATTTTCTGGTCTTGTCTCAGATTGTAGATGTCTTTCTTGTCCATCATTTTAGCGTTCAGATTCTATCAGGGTGAAGCGATAAGTCGTCTCAGTACTCTTTCCAAACACTTAGAAGTGGTTTAGGAACGAACAAGTGAACTAGTTTTCTGAAACCTGCTTCTGACTCTGACTTCTGACCTCACAATGATATAGCACTATGGAACCCCTTTATGTAGACTAGCTGTGATGTCATCAAAGCATTTAGAATGTTAGTCCTTTAAAGTCATCAGGTGGGCGGGACATGACCATTCTTATGTTTCCTAGCAACAGAAGGGAACTGGGCCAGAGAATTACCACTGCCAACATTGAAATTATCATTATCAACATCAGTTTTATTGGAGCCTTCATTATATAAATATTAGTTTGTTGAAAGCAACAAAATGTGATGGTTTCTTAGTTAATGTTAGGTGATATTAAAATGTCATCTGATATAATATTCCTGCTATGAAGTGAATTTTGCTTTATAAATGTTGAGTTAAAAAACAAACCAATTTGGGTGGGTTCCGAACCCAGCGTTATTTAAGTATTAAATTCAGCTCAGTACGCTGTAAAAATGACAACTCAAAATTGTTCACCTTACTAAGATTTTTGCATTCACTGACAATAAAATTGCCAGTTGTCTGTTGTGAGCCAGTTGAACTCACTTTCATAAGTTTCTGATGAAAAGTTAATCTTATTCTATAAATTAAGTTGAGTTTACTTTGAAGTTGTAGTTGACACCCAGTCCAAGCGAGGTCAACTTATCTGCGCATGCTCATTTCAAATTTGTCATGGCAACCGGCTGCTACAGGGTTTCCATGGATTTTCCCAGGAGCTCCCTTCTAAAGTTTGCATCAGCCATCTGGTCACTCTGCTGGCAGTAACTTTCCCTGAGGACTCCTCCAAGAGAAGACTAAGGCACTAGTTTCCTGTCATCTCTGGCAATATTGCATTATTTGTAAGGTTTTAACAGGAGTTGGAAATTAACAAAATATATGCTGAAACCTGATTTGCTTTAAGCATAAGATTACTTGTTTACATTGCTTGTTTACATTGTGGAATTGTAAACCTGTTTTTGCCAAAGTGGTTCAAATAAACATGCAAAATTGAAGTGGTTTACTGTCAGTGGATGATTTAATGGGGCGGGGGGGATTTAAACTCAAAAATGTAAGTTATTACAGGGGATGGTAATCTGAATTAAAAAAAAACTTTTTACAGATAATCTGAACTTAAAATAATAAGTTTTTACAGACTTGAAAGTTCCAGTAAATTGAATTAAAAAAACTTAGTTGGCAGAACTTGAAAAACTTAGCTGACACAACTTAATAAATGTAGTTTTAATAAATGAAATTTTTAATGACTTAATTCTAAAACTGGCAGCGATTGAAGCTCCATGTATATTGGGAGGCGACTATAACCTGGTTCTTAATCCATCAATAGATCGTTCCTCTCCTAAATTTGTCACTCTGTCCAGATCTGCAGCTGCTCTGACACGGGGCATGAAGGAATTAGGATTGGGGGACGTCTGGCGTTTACGTAATCCATCCAGTAAAGACTATTCATTCAACTCCAATGTTCACAATACTTATTCAAGAATAGACATGTTTTTAACCTCGCACTCACTTTTGTCACAGATTAAAAATTGTTCTTATTTAGCAGCCACGATTTCAGATCATAACCCCATACAGATGAAGTTAGAAATTCACCAACCTGTTTCCTCTTCTCCTAGATGGAGATTCAGAGAATACCTTCTCAGAGACCCAGAATTTGTTACTTTTATGAATTCCAAAATAGATATGTATCTAGAAGTAAATTTAAATACCTCCTCACACTCAAATATATGGGAAGCGCTCAAAGCTTATATGAGGGGACATATTATTTCATATGTTTCATATAAAAACAAACAAAAAAGGGAACAGCTTTCCCAAATAGAAAAAGATATAAGGACTTTGGAAATTGACCATTCAAGAACAAAACGCCCAGAATTACTTAGTGCTTTAAAACAAAAACGGATTTTATATGAAAACTTGTGTACAAGTAAAGCTGAGGCAGCAATGGCTAGAACAAAATATCATTACTACGAATTCGGCAATAAAACAAGCAAACTACTGGCGTGGCAGATAAAAAAAGAGGACAATGAAAAAATTATTCAGAGTATCAAAATGGATGATGGTAGACATTTAGAAAATACAAAAGACATAAATTTGGAATTTAGAAAATATTATCAATCGTTATATAAATCTGAATTTCACAAAGACAATGTAGATATAACAAAATTTTTGAATCAGTTACCTTTACCCAAGATTAATATAACCGATAAAGACATATAGGACAGTGAGGTAAGTGAGGAAGAGGTTCGCCTTGCTGTTAAATCATTACAAAATAATAAAGCTCCAGGGCCAGATGGCTTCCCAATTAATTATTTTAAAACTTTTTCTAATAAATTATTAATTCCCCTTACAAGTATGATTAAGGAGGCATTCCAAAAGACAGTACTTCCTCAATCATTAGAACTGGCAACAATAACATTGCTTCCAAAGCCTGGAAAAGATGTACAAAAGTGCGGTAATTATAGACCCTTGAGCCTTCTCAACTCCGACTATAAGATCTTGTCTAAAATAATAGCATCTCGACTGGAGAAAATAATCCCAAAAATTATTCATGCAGACCAAACAGGCTTTGTTAAGAACCGACAGGGAGCGGACAATATTCGGAGGTTGTTTCATGTTATAGATGTTGCTAAAAGACCCCCTGGTAATACTTTCTATGGACGCTGAGAAGGCGTTCGACAGAATTGAACCAGATTTCCTTTTTGAGACCCTGAGAGCTATGAATTTTGGTGAAACCTTTATTAGATATGTAAGAACACTTTTTAATAGCCCTAGATCACAGATCTTGACCAATGGGGTTCTGTCGGACGCCTTCTCGCTCTCTCGAGGTTGTAGGCAGGGCTGCCCAAGTTCTCCTAGCCTATTTTCCATTGCTATAGAACCATTAGCAATTGCTATCCGTTCTGACCCATCCATTACAGGTATAAACGTAGGTACAGAAGAACATAAAGTTGCGCTGTATGCAGACGATCTATTAGCATTTATATCTCAACCGTCTAAATCCTTTCCACCCTTACTGGCATGCCTTGGGACATACAGTGCAGTCTCTGGCTACAAAATCAATTACTCCAAAAGTGAAGCGTTTCCACTTAATATTACAGAACAGGAGACACAATTGCTACCTGGTTCATTCAAATGGTGCATAGATGGTTTTAGATACCTTGGTGTTAATATTAGTTCCTCGTATGATCAAATTTACCGAAAGAATTACCCACCATTACTTAATAAAACCAAAACAGAGCTGGAGCGATGGATGGATCTCCCATTATCTTTGATTGGCAGAGTTAATTCAATTAAAATGTCTATATTACCTAAATTTATTTACTTATTTCAATGTGTCCCCTTAAAAGTCCCAATGACATTTTTTTAAGGATCTGGATAAAGCTATATCTCTATTTTTATGGCAAAAGAAGGCCCCAAGAGTTAAGCTTCTTACACTACAGGCTCCCTATACTAAAGGTGGATTAAATCTTCCAAATTTCAGAATGTATTACTTAGCCTCCCAGTTCCGTACTTTATGGATGTGGATTCATTCTAACGACTACGATGTGAGGTGGGTCTCGATAGAACAACAAGAATTAAAATCCATTTCATTAGCAACCATCCCCTTTTTGAGTTCAAAAAAGCAACTTTCCACAATTACATCAAATCCTTTAATCTTAGCTACCTACAATGCATGGCTTCAGTTACATACTCTCTTAAACATTAAGATACAACTGTTGGTTAACACACCACTTAAAAATAATCCCAACATCCCCCAGCCTTTAGCAGATGGTATACTACAAACTTGGATCAGAAAAGGTATTAGGTCAGTTGGTGACCTTTATACCAACAATGTCTTTACCAGCTTCGATCAATTATCTGAATTATTTGACTTGCATAGGCATAATCATTTCAAATATTTGCAGATCAGACATTGGATTAAGAGTCAAACAGAAGAAATATTTCCAAATAAATCAGAGGAAACTCTGCTTGAATCATGTCTATTAGATCCCAAACATACTACTACAAAAGGACTTACTTCATATGTTTACAAAGTTGTTCTTGACTCTTCACCAGCTTATGACAAACACTCAAAAAAATCTAAATGGGAGTTGGACTTAAGCTGCAACTATGATGATAAAAGCTGGAGTAGATTATTAAATTCATCTCAAACCTTATTAACATCAACAAAACATAGACAAATTCAATTTAATATTCTTCACCGCATATATTATACCCCATATAGGTTGAATAAGCTGAATGCTAGTATCACTGACAAATGCCAGAGGTGTAGGATGTCTGTAGGGGATCTTCTTCATATGCTTTGGAATTGTATACACTTGCAAATCTACTGGAATAATGTATTCCAGCTAACTTCATCAGTTTGTGGGCTACCTTTAGAACCTGACCCTAGGATCTGGATACTTGGAGATGTTATGTCTTTGAAATTAAATTCCTGTAAGAAATACTTTATATTACTAGCATCATCTGCAGCAAAAAAGTGTATACTTAAAAATTGGAAATCTATGGAGCCTCCAAACCAAAAACACTGGATCAACGAACTGTTGTCGTACTCCACTCCTGAAAAGATTCTCCATTCAACACGGGGGACATTGGCTAAGTACGACCAGATATGGACTCCCTTCCTGGACATTCTTACCAGCCTTGACCTGAGAGACTGATCCGGTTTGATCTTTACTGTCTTGTTTAATTCCTCTAATACTTTTGTTGTATCCTTTATTTCTTAATCTGGCCTTTTAAGAATATGGATACTACTAAATGTAATGTTACCAAGTGTGTTGCCACATAGAGAGAATTGGTGGGCTGATGTGTGTTTTTTTTTTTTTTTTTTCGGGGGGTGGGTGGGGGGGGTTCAAGGGGAAAGGGGGAGGGGAAAAGGAAAAAGAAAAGAAAAAAAAAAGAAAAAAAGAAGAATAATATTGTATCCTGGATGTAAATTCTGTATGGACATACTTTCTGAATAAATATATATATAAAAAATAAATAAATAAATGTAATTCTACAAAACTTAAAAAATTAAGTTGATGCCTTCAACTCAAAAATTCTGTGCAGTCGGTTGCATGAAATTTTGAGCTGACATACTTTTTCGTTTTTTACAGTGTATATATTCAATTCAGTTCAGTTTATTTCTATAGCACCAATCCACAATACATATCAACTCAAGGCACTTTACAGTTCACCAGCTCATCCAGTCAAATTGATTTAAAGTTTTCTATCTAAGGAAAATCAGTTGATTGCATCGACTCATTGACTCTTCAGCAATCCCTCACACTAAGCATGCTTGTAATGATGTTGGAGAGGAAAAACTCCTTTTTACCAGGAAGAAACCTCTAGGCTCAGTGTGAGCGGTCTGCTGAGGCCGACCGGGGTTCAAGGAGACAGAAGCAGAGATACAAAAAACAGCTGTAAAAGGCGACCCCGTCCAGGAAACACACAGCCAGGCAGATGAGCTACGAGCCAGCTCCAATGTCAGACGATGAAGAGAGCACATCCACTCAGTCACAGTCAGAGAAACAGGAGTAGCCTACACTGGAAAAACAGGCTGAACTCAAAGGTGCTGATGGCAACAGCACAGCTGATATTTCTCTCCAGGATGGAGTCACAGCCAAACAGGAAGAGACAAGGCAAAGCTACAATGAGAAAAAGCATCTGATATCAGATGGAGCTTGGCCATTTACAGTAAGGCTTTATATGTGAGAAGTAGGATTTTAAATTGTATTCTGGATTTAATAGGAAGCCAATAAAGAGCAACTAAGACAGGAGAGATATGATCTCTATTTTTAATATTCATGAAAACTGCAGCAGTCTGGATCAGCTGATGGCTTTTAAGTACAGTTTGTTGACATGTCACTAGGAATCGACTCTAGAGCAGGCACATTCAGTGGCGCCACCAGGGGGTAGCCAGGGGTGGCCACAGCCACCCTGTGCAATGCCCGGGCCATCCCACTCACCAGTGTAAATTGTAGTAGTATTAGTTTATCATTGCATCCCATTAGGCACAGCCAGTCACGTAAAATTAAAAATCACACAGTAAACCAAGATATTAGTAGGTGTGTTTACTTAAGTCTTTATATTTTCTAAAGGCAGGTTTACCACAATTCTAGATTCAAACCCTGTAATTATGGCTTTAAGTTTCAGTGTGCCACCCCAAGATTTTTAGTGGCCCTGTCTTGCCCCCCCTATGAGTCATTTTTGGAGGTGCCACTGGGCACAATTACAGTCAGACAGAGGTGAGTCTTTTCAAAGATTGTAGCAAACATGTAGTAAGTTACTCTTTCTCCTTTATTAACCCAGAGGGAGTGCTGATGGGTGGACAGTCAGGTGAGCTCTTTTAGATGGATCAAGGAGGCAGAGGGAAATCGACTCAGGTCAACATGACTGGAAGGAGGAAAACAAAGAAGGTAAGATTTCAACAACAGTATCAAAAATCAGAGGAGCTGGCAGGTAGGTTACCACAGTGCGGATGTTTACCAACTGGTGTCCATCCTAGGATATCCACTCCTCTAAATACTGCCTCCTGATTGCAGCCAAGTGGCATCAGCTGGGAGCTCATCCTACCAAATACCAAAACACACCCTGGGGAAGAGAAAGGTAAAGCACATACACCCACAACCAAGGCCCAACATTTGTGGACTTCCTGTCAGTAAAGAATTACAATAAACCAGCCTTGAATTAACAAATGCATGGACTAGTTTCTCAGAGGACCCCTGGACATGATATTGATAATTTTGACAATTTTTTAGAGTTGTTAAATGTGAACTTTAAATTACAGGTTCTGATCAACAATAACACCAAGATTTTTTACTTTATTGTGTTAGATCAATTTAATCCCATCCAGATAATATGATTGAGTAATCAACTTCTTTTTCAAAGACTCCGGTCCAAAGATTCTGTCATCCAGGTTTTTAGGTCTTCAGACATGCTCGTAGTCTTGGTAATGGCTTAGTTTCACCTCGATTTATAGGCAGGAATAGCTGAGTATCATCAGCATAATGGTGGAACTTAATCCTACGCTGTCTAATAATAGACAGAAAATAATAATTATACCATTTGGGAGCATATATATAGTTCAATCTGAAAAACTCACATGAAGAAAAAAGACAATTAGGAGAAATTTATTGATATAATTACTTGGTCTTTAGCGCTCAGACCTCGGCAGGACACGTATCGCTTAATTTTGAAAGCTATGCATGAACAGGAGCAAAGAATAGGGCTGTTTCCCCCCCAGACCTGAAACTGGTGTTGGAGTGGAGATAGAGGAAGTTGGTCAGTCTGTAGACTGCTGGTTAGCGAGACGGTCTACAGAGCTTTATAAGGAGATCCAGTGGACTGTGTGAACTGATACTAGAGCTTCACTCAGGGACCTGGAAGATGGAAGCCCAGTTGGATAACACAGGTTAAGGAGACCTGTCCGTGATGAGCAAGCATGGAGTGACAGTGGAGAGGAAAAACTCCCTATTGGAAAGAAACCGCTGGCAGAACCAGGCTCAACATGGCGGTCTTCTGTCGGACCGGTTGAAAGCAAAGCACCTTGTGATGCAAACGCATGATAAGTTTGGGTGCGATGCGCCTGGTGCAATGAGCTGAGGGGCCATAATGCACCTGCTGCGATGAAAAGAGAGTGCCATAAGCGTTGCTGCGATGGGTTAAAAGCCAGATGTGCCTGAGGAAAAGAGCTGGGGGCCATAATGCACTGGCTATAATGAAAAAAGGTTGCCATGAAGTGCCGTGGGAATGGATAAAAGTGGGATACATCTGCCACGATGGGTATGGGCACCATGGAGTGCCCACCCCGATGCTAGAAGGCAGCATAAAATGCCCGCTGCAATGCTGCCGCCATAAACGCCCACAATGAAAGGCGCTATGAGACGCCCATTACGATGCTAGAAGGAGGCATAGGTGATTGAAGATGGAAGGTGCCATGACACGCTCGCCACAAAGATGGAATGTGGCATAAAATGCCTGCCATGATGCTGGCGCCATAAACACACACACTGATAGGTGCCATGAGGCAGCCACCGCGAAGATGGAAAGCGCCATAGTCACCCACTGCGAAGATGGAAGGCGCCATAGTCGCCCGCCGTGATGATGGAAGGTGCCCGCAAGCAATGGAAGGCGCCATGAGGCGTCCGCTGTGATGATGGAGGGCACATAATCGCATGCAGAACTGAATGAGGGCGCATGGATGCCTGTAGCGAATGAGAAAGGCTGCCAGAAACTTCTGCCCCGACAGATATAACATACCATGACGCTCCTGCAGAGATAGATGGAGGGCGCGATGAGCATTTGGAGCGATGGATGGAGGACTCCAAGCGCCTATTGCGATGGAAAAAGGGGTGCAATAAGCCAGTAGCGATGGAAAAAGGGGCACCTGAAGCGATAGAAAATGGTACTGTGAGCACCTAGAGCCAGGGCAAAAAGGGAGAGTAGGCGTCTGCCACTAAGGATGGGGGGCACCTTGCGCACCTGCAGAGGTAGGAAAAGGCACCATGAGCATCTGCAGCAATGGGAAAAGGGCACCATAACCGCCTGCCGCATTGATAGAGGGCATCATAACACCTGCAGCAATGAGAAAGGAATGCCATAAAGCACTTGTTGCGATGGACGGAGGGTGCCTAGGGCGCCCGCCACAATGAAACCCATCAAACATGGTGCAGATTTAGATGAAAACAATGTACTGAGGGGAATGCCTGTGACTATGCTGACGTTGAGACATGCAGTTGATGATGATCTGAAATTAGAAGCAAAGACTATGGGCCGGATTTATCAAAGGTTTGCGTGTATTAAAACGTGAGCTATTTCACTGCGCACGCTAAAAAATGTACAAACTGATCTATCAACAGCGTGCTAAAAGGATTTGGTCTTTAAAACGTGCTAAATAGCGTCTCTTATCCATTTAGTACTTTTTCTGCAATGAATATTCAATATAGGGCGTTTACACGCAAAAGTGCGTCTTGTGGGAGGAGAACATGTAAATATATTAATTTAGCACTCGCAAAGTGATTTATCAAACCTGAAAGCAATTTTGCTAACGGTATCTGACTCTATATTTAACACGTTTCAAAAGAAGGTGCAAATGGTCTGTATGCGTAATTGCGCACACATGGCAGCGGTTATTGTCGCAAGAAGGAGACATGGAAATGAAGCAAGGAGACGCAGAGAACGCATTTTTTCACTCCGTGTGAATATTTTTGGAATGAACGAGGAAACGATCATCAAAACATATCGTTTATCCAGCATTGCCATTTTGGAGCTGTTGGGGGAACTCCGAATGGATTTGGAGCCAGCCACAAGGAGGACCCACGCAATACCAGATATCACGAAACTCCTTGCAACATTGCACTTTTTTGCATCTGGGTCATTCCAGCGTACGGTTGCAGCGAGAGCTGGGATCTCCCAATCTCGTCTTTTCAGAAGTGCTGTCCGACGTTCTAAATGCCATGTCGCCCTGACGCCCTACCGGAGAACCCCGACACCCTGCGCCTGTGGAGCAACATGCCAATGCAGTCATCTTATCCACAGTCACTTCTTGTGAGCCATTTGGTATGTGCATTTTTCTACAGGCCGATACAAAACACCTGTTTTTTGTTTTGTTTTTTGTTTTTTCTTACTGCGGTGAAGTAGAAATTCAGCCACATACCACCTTAGGGAATAAAGGTTGCCAAAGTTTACATACATATATATATATATATATATATATATATATATATATATATATATATATATATATATATATATATATATATATATATATATTTCTTTTTTTGAAGGGGGTGGTGTCACTGTAAGATTAAAATTTCTTAATGCACTAGTTTGCACAAACTACAAACTACTTTGCCGCAAACCACAAAACGCGCAAAACCATCATTTAAATAGGGCGTCTCCAACAGTTTTGCACCTGCCACCAGTTACGCAATCGCTCTTGTTAAATCACCCGCAAACCATGGTTCAGCCCCTCGCGCAAAATTCCACTTTGCGAGCGCAAATTACTGCACGCAAAATTGGATCTTGATAAATCCGGCCCTATGGGCCGGATCTATCAAAGGTTTGCGTGTATTAAAACGTGAGCTATTTCACTGCGCACGCTAAAAAATGTACAAACTGATCTATCAACAGCGTGCTAAAAGGATTTGGTCTTTAAAACGTGCTAAATAGCGCCTCTTATCCATTTAGTACTTTTTCTGCAATGAATATGCAATATGGGGCGTTTACACGCAAAAGTGCGTCTTGTGGGAGGAGAACATGTAAATATATTAATTTAGCACTCGCAAAGTGATTTATCAAACCTGAAAGCAATTTTGCTAACGCTATCTGACTCTATATTTAACACGTTTCAAAAGAAGGTGCAAATGGTCTGTATGCGTAATTGCGCACACATGGCAGCGGTTATTGTCGCAAGAAGGAGACATGGAAATGAAGCAAGGAGACGCAGAGAACGCATTTTTTAACTCCGTCCGTGTGAATATTTTTGGAATGAACGAGGAAACGATCATCACAACATTTCGTTTATCCAGCATTGCCATTTTGGAGCTGCAATTCCAGTGATTTGCTCCTCACACAGCGTCAGCTGTACTTGTTCCTCAATGCTGGTCAGAGGCATCTCATCTACTGTGCCCCCTCCTCTTTTGTTCGCAGATGTTTTGTTATATGCCAGTTTTTCTTTGGTTCGCCTTCTAATATCCTGGTATCTTCTTTTTACTTCATCCACTGTTCGCAAGGTTTCACTGACAGCGTTTACTTTATTACTGATTTGTTCACATATAGCGTTCCTCTGTGTGACAGGCACACTTCTTTGCTGTAGCTCACTTAAATGTTTGTTGGCTTCATCCACCAACACCTCCATTTCCATGGGGTCGAATTTCCTTTTGCGCCTTCTGCTGTCCAAACTCGCCATGCCGCAAACCACAAAACGCGCAAAACCATCATTTAAATAGGGCGTCTCCAACAGTTTTGCACCTGCCACCAGTTACGCAATCGCTCTTGTTAAATCACCCGCAAACCATGGTTCAGCCCCTCGCGCAAAATTCCAGTTTGCGAGCGCAAATTACTGCACGCAAAATTGGATCTTGATAAATCCGGCCCTATGAACGCAGTGGGCTACATAATCACCAACCAGACAACAGGCGCAACAGACACATTATAAGCTTCCTACTGGCTCACTAACTGACAGTAAAACATGGTGAACTGCCAAAAGAAAATCTGCAAAACTCCACGAGGCTTGAAAATGACCATGATTAAGCTGAGAGGGATTCTTATCTTGTCTGCATTTGTTTAAACCTGCGCTAGGGCAGAGAAGATTGTCCAGAAACTCTGGAGGTAGCTTTAATAAAAAAAAGACTCGCCGGGGCGCTTCCGGGAATTTGGGGCCCCATGAAAGACAATTACAGTATTACAGTTTCAATGTAATTTTTAATAGTAAAAATGCAATGAAGGACAGTATGGGAAAGTTGAATTAACTTTCACATAAACTTTTTTCATGGAAAAAAGGTCATCCTCTCGAAAACATTACTGCTTTTTTAAAACAATACAAAACAACAACAAAAAACAGTATCTATATCTGAAAGGAAAAATGTTTCAACATATAGTCACATTATGTTTCACTATTTCTTTAATAAAGGATAGATCTTTTTTATGCAGGCCATGAGATCTTGTTTTCATACATGCATACATGTAATGACAATAAAACATTTGTTTTCAGGCTTTTTCAGGCTGTTGATGAGAATGATCAAGATTTCTTTTAATAGCTGTAATTCAATCTGAAAATTTAAAATATAATTGAACTATCTAATATTGACAGCGCTATATATATACAGACTGCTGACGTTGGCTCAATGTTTTACCTCAACCTTCCAGACTTTGTAGCAGTCCTGAAAACATCCCAGTTTGTGCAGTCCAAACACACAGGAAGGTCTTCTACAGCTTCTCTGGTCCGGCTCTTTGAAGTCCTCACCGCAGGCTTACATAGCCTTATTTTGGGTCCAGATGCTGGAATGAAGTGGACCCTAACATGACCAAAGTAATCCAGAGAAGCGAGGGGAATGCCGTGATAAGCACTGTAGGCAAGAAGTTTTCTAAAGTTTTTTCCTCTCTGGTTGGACACTTGTAATCTGTTCCTGCTCAGACTTATTGAACTGTATTTTACTGAAGTAAACAAGTAATCAGCAAATGTTAAAAATACTGTATCATATTATTATTATTATTATTATTATACTGTTTTATACAGACAATTTGCTGCTCAGTGACACAGTGGGTAGCACAGCCGCCTTTAAGCGAGAAGGTTCTTGGTTTGATTCCCGGGCTAATGTGTTTCTGCATGGAGTTTGCATGTTCTCCCTGTGCATGCATGGGTTCTCTACAGGTACTCCGGCTGCCTGCCACAGTCCAAAAACATGACTGTTAGGTTAATTGGCTTTTCTAAATCTCTAAATCAGAGCAAAGAAATGAACTCTCTGCATTTAACCCATCCACTTGGGGAGCAGGGGGCTGCCATTTGGCGCCTGGGGGGGGAGTGTGAGGTTAAGGGTCTTTGCTCAGGGATCCAGAGTGGCAGTCTGTGGGAGTGGGGCTTAAACTCAAAACCTCAGGAATCCAAGCTCTATGGCCTAAACACAAGGCTGCCACTCCCCTTAAATAATGTTGAGATTCATGAATGTTGAGATTCACATTGTAAAAAAGTGCTTGCCAAAGAGAGTGATTAAGATTATTAGATCATAAAGAATCTAATTCCCAGCAGGTTGGAATGCAACAAATGACAAATGGTACTCACGTTGGAGTCATGAGGACAAACTAAGTGGGTTTAAAACAGGACCATTTCTCACTGCAAAATAAGCCCATAGAAGAGACAAGCTAAAGGTTTAACTAAGAAGAAAACCAAAGCAAATATTTTAAAAAGTAAAACTTGCAAGCTTAAAAGTTGATGACATTTTTTAAAGGTTCCACAGATTACCCTCTTGTTCTTTCTCTCCTAATTATTAATCCTAAAACCCAAACATGCCTAAATAGATTTGCTGAAGTTTGTAGGAACTTCTTTCACAACAAAAACGATCTAGAAATAAGTAAAAATGTCTTAATTTAAGTGTATTAAACCTTAATTTGAGTAGATAAATAAGATTATTTGCCAATGGAATGAGTATTTTTACTCTTAAAATAAGATAATTAGATAGTATGCACTTGAAATAAGACAATGCAATTGTTTTTTTCTTATTTTAGATAAGATTAAATTAATTGTTTCATTGGCAAAGTGTATCACCTACCTCTACAATTTAGGAAAAAATGCACCTATTTTAAGAAAAATGTCTTACTTAGATTTTGGTTTAATGCCTGCTGGTTAACCTCACACTGCCCGCATTTCAGATGGGCCTTTTGATTCCAACAATGCCTCCACTGTCAGAAAGAGTCAATGGACCATTTTGTTACATGTAACTATCGCAAATATAAACACGCACCTTAGGAATGTGTTGGTTGAAACTTTAGATTTGCTATCCTGTTAGGTTGACTGACCTGCTATATTATCACCGACATTCTGTTCACATCTTAATAAAACTCAGAAGTCTGGGTATCATATGTTTTGCTTTGTGTTTGTGCTAAATCTGGTAACTGTCCATCTAAATCACCATGAAGTTCGTGTCTCTCCTAAATATTGACTTGTTGTCAGGACCTGCTTTGAGATGAGTTTGCTGTGTATTCTCCTATAGCACCAGCAGCTAGCTGGCCTCTTGTTGGTGTCTGTGCTGAAGGATGGGTCTATTCACTGTATCTTTTGAATCTGTTTCTTTTATGAGATCTTCTGCTTTGAGAAAGCTATAAAACTTTATTTATGTCTGTTAGTTTAGACTAAGGAAAACAGATGACGTTGAGGTTTGTCTGCTTATATTCTTGCAAGAATTTTATAAATAAGATGCCCCTGTTTTCTCTGCCAACCTCCCTTGTAAACTGAATTCACTCACATCCAGTATCTTATTTCTTATTGAAACAATGCACAGAAAATTCCAAACACATTAATCTTAATTAATGAATTAAAACTGTAAAGATAAAACTCTATCTTGGGCACTTGTAAATCAAAAACTGTGATTGCAATGTCAGCAGATTGCATGCACAGGCTTTCCTGTTCTGCCAACGAACAATCGGACATTTTACTGATTGTGAACAAAGACAACACTAGTGTGTTGACTAGCAGATGCTTGTCAGGCTATACCGATGTTGGACATGCCAAGTTTTACTTTGTTACATTAACCATAAGAATTATTAGCTAGAGATTTCAATATTGAGTGGAAGTATGACAGCAAGTCATTGTTGCATTAGTCATGGAAATGAGTAACAAAACCAATATATAAGGTTGCACCTTTTTGAGGTGCAACCTTAACAGACAGGTTGGGGAAGCAAATGGAACAGAAAAAGTCACAGTTAAACTATTTACATGAGTCTTTGTTGTGAGCAGCCCCTGGGCTTCATTAAAATTTTATATTTTTTTGTTTTTTAGAGCAGCCTTTCAAAGCCAGCCACCTTGTATACTGAATATCATGTAAATGTGAGATGATGAAATGCTTTGTTATGCATAGTACATACAAAATCTGCTGGATTCTAATGAGAACTAGGATTTTCAGTGATATTAAATTAAACCTACCTTAATATTAACTGGGCAAAGCAGAAGTATTTATGATCATGTAAATAGGCTACTTCATTTCACCCTTGATAGCCTGAAGCTGCAGCAACCTTCGGTGACTGGAAACAGTCCGTAGCCCATTAATGTGTGGTGGAACTCATGTTGAGAGGATCGGTTGGAACTAGGATTGAGCATTAATGTTGGGGCTGAAACCATTAATCGGATTAGTCGATTGTTGAAATAATCAACTCATTATTTAGTAATCGATTAATCGTTAACTGGAGTATAGAGAGTCTAAAACATGCCTTTGCCTGACAGAGTTACCAGTGATGGGCAGTAGCGCCGCTACATGTAGCGAAGCTATTAGTTTAACTACATGTTCCAGTAGCTTGACCATAGCGTCGCTGCTTTATTTATCAAGTAACTTTCCTGTAGCGACGTTATTGTTTTGATCAAGTAGCGACGTAGCGTCCACAAACGCTACAAAATCCAGGGCAAAACTAAGAAATGAAACCAGGTTTTCTATTTCTAAACAACAATCAGCCACAAAACTACTGTAAATAGCAGTTTCAGCTGACGCTCTTATAAGTGGCGTAGTAGCACAGGCACACTCAGTAGGGTTAAACAAGCGCACCCTTTTCGAGGCTGTCGTTCTATTGGCTGGAAAGGTTGCTAGGCAACGATCCAACTGCAGTCTGAGAGCAAAACAAATCTGCAAGCAGAGCCTACGGGTTTGCGAGCGTAACAGAGCGCGGTTTGTGCGCGAAGAGAAGGAGGCAAGCGAGAGGAGAAAATATCTGTGCAAGAAGCATTAAATCTGAGAGAAGAAACAAAGATTTGAGAAAGAAGAGAAAATATTTGAGAGAGAGCGCATGTTTTGAGTGTGAGCATTATAAGTTTTGAGAGCAAGAAGATGAAATTCTTTTCTCTAATTGAAGTTATGTGCTCTTGCATTATGGCAGGATAATTCTCCCATATGTGCCACTAAGATACTTTAATTAGAGAGCAGTAGTGAAACTTCGATATTGTATTTTCATGGCCTAGTTTACCTGACAGGATGTTTACATAAATCTGTTTTTAGGCTGTGCACAGATAAGATTTTTTATGGAGGAACAGCTCTACCGTATATAAAATAAATACATAAATAAATAAATGTTCAATAAATAAATAAATAAGCATTCAATTAATTGCCTCCAAAAATACAATGAATAAATATGTAGGTAGAAATTAAATTATATGGTGAGACATATATATATATATATATATATATATATATATATATATATATATATATATATATATATATATATATATATATGTATCTCTTAATTAGCTTCTTTATTTTTTCACCTTCTTTTGTAAACAGTTTTGTTTGTTACTTGAATCAACTGTTTAATTGAGGTCTTTTGTAGGGTTTTGTTTTCCCTAGAGATGTCCATTGAATGCAAACTCATAGCAATGTCTCGGTGTGTAGAACACTACACAGTACCTTTAATTTGGTTCTAATAGCAGCTGATTGTTTACTAGTTTGTCTACTAGTAATTACTTTAGTTTTTTTTTTATTATGCTGATCATAAAACAATTTTTACACTGTGTTATGTCATTGGCTGATCTTTAATAAATGTTTTAACCAGTGCATCAGACTCATTTTGAATTGACATTAGGTTGGTACAACGTTAAGTAGCTTCTGATGTAGTTAAGCTACTTTTAACACATTAGTGTAACTTAGCTTGCTATAATTCTTTAGGTGGTAGCTTTTGTGTAGTGAAGCTTAATTTATTGTTGAGTAACTGATAGCTTAGCTCACTACACTGGACAAGTAGCTTGCCCAACACTGAGAGTTACCCCATTAGAGCATTAATTATACCACAATTCAAAGAAATATATATAAACATTTTGCATTTAAGATTAAAAAAAAAATTATCTGTCAATATGCTCGATCCAGAACTCCCAAAGGGGAAAAGTTTGAATTTCACCTGGTTTAATTTCAGTCTTCTTTAAACGACTTTTCTATACTGGTGGTTTTTACTTTTTAGAGTTAGATTTGCTCCTGTTTTCTTGTATCTTCAAATAGTAGTGTGGACATCCAAGGAATTTCCTTTTTTTTCTGACCATGCTACGCATGCAACTTTATTATAATATATGGACTGTAGAAATTCCTGTACAAATGGACAATGTTGCTTTTTTGGCGTGATGTTGTCAAGTTTGAGTGTTAGAACCTGTATAAACAGACAAACATCACACTGTTTGTCCTGTTCCATGCAGATACCTAAAGGAGACCAACGGGCTGCTGGCACTGAGAGAAAACAAAACGAACTCACCCCAAAGCAGGCGAGGGATCTGGCTCCAGGCCTGTACTGCAGCCAGATCATCTTGCTGAGCAGGCCCTGATAAGTAGAGAACCTTTTGGAAACCCGGTGTCCTCGCATAAAGGTTGCAGATATTTCACAATGGACATTTTGATGGATGATAACCTGATTAAGCTCAAATAAAAAAATAAAAAAACATGTGATGCCCAGAGGGCTAAGTTTAAGATGTTGGCCAGAATGTCAGTGATAGTAAGTCACTTATATTGCATTTAGTAAAATGATGCATTAATCACCAGAAATGCATAGCTGCCACATGAATACAATACCTTAACCACTTTCACCGGTCATAACAAAACGAACACAAGGAATTATGCAGTTTTGGTGTCAAGACACATGTACTATTCAGCATGACAGCGACGGACTTATGCAAATGACATGACAGCAGTTTAGGTTCCCCTTTCATGTTTGGACCAACATGACTTTGATTTTTAAAAAGGTACAAGCTAAGGCTTTTTAATTGATTGGTTTCAGTAAAAAGGACAAAATCAGCCTTCTGAGCTGGATCAACAGAGCTTTAATTCTTAAATCAGAAAACAGCTGATGCCACCATAGGGGCTGCCATTCATTACCCTATATGGGCCCGCCCCTCCTAGAGTTACAGATAAATGGAAAGAGAAAAAAAATCTACCTCCAGACTGAGACGGTACTACGACCTGTAAGCACACAGCTCCCTGGAATCAGGCACAATGTCATCATCGAAGTTAATTGAGTACAGAGGCCTTCTCCTGCCCCCTCAGGCCCACAATGCGGAGAGCTTGGAGTTTGCCCAAAAGTTTTCAGTGGAAGACTCTGATGTGTTCATTGTGACTTATCCCAAATCAGGTAAAGTAACTTTTATACTTCTCTTCATATTATTATTTTTTCATCTGCTTTAATCAGTGTAGTCAATAATTCACTTTTTATATATTTAAAAAAAAACACATTAAGTAAGTATCTATATCATAATAGCTTTGTTTCTTATGCTTGCCGGTATTCCTATCTGACTATCAAACTGGTCCTTTTTTGCTGTTTAATTCTTATAGCCAGAAAGCACGATTCGTCTTTTCTCAGAATTTTAGGCTAATATATAAACTTTTAAAAGGCTTGTCGAGTTTGAACATGTTTTCTCTGTATTTTTTTTTCAACTCTCCCCACACCTCTGCATTATACCATTCAGTAAATTATATTGTAAGCTATAATCACTCAAAAACAGTGCTGTTTAATTAGCAATCCTATAGACCTGAGGAACACTCGTGTTCATATTACAGCCTTTCTGTACCCATAATGTGCAGTTAACCATTGTATTACTAAATACTTGTTTAAAACATTATATAATCTATATGATAGCAAACTGGTTTATAATTTGGTCTGATCTTATCTTCCTCTTGAGTGGGATCCATTAACATTGAAAAAAAGCAACCTTTTTTGGCATTTACTTAATCATATTTAGTTATTTTAACTCAATTGTTTCATGTTAGCAATGTAGGACATAAAACAATTGTGTTAAAGTAACTAAATATGGTTAAGTAAATGCCAAAAAACTTTTGCATTATTTGTTTTAGTGTACCAGCCTGTCCGCTATTGTTGGGGTGATTTCAAAAAGTGTGAAAAAACAAAATGCCAAGAGCTCACTTCTGCAAGTTTGGCAACTTCCCCAAAAAACAAACTAAGATGAAGAATAAACCACAAGATAGCTCAGGGAAGTTTGCTGCATTCAAACACTTTTGTAAATGTGTGTCGTTACTCGCTTTGTTTAAATTTAATCAAAATGGAAATTCACTTGAGTAATTTGTATATAATTTGTTCAGCGACATTTTTAAAGCCATTAGGTGATCTTGTAAAATTAAGCTGTAAATAGAATCCATTTCTTATAGTCATTTTATTAAGACTTGTGTGAATCCATATCACAAATATATTTGTATTTTATGAATCATTGTTTATGTAAAAGTGATAAACGGATGTATTTATTTTTTTTTTTTTTAGAAACAAAATATACAGGGAAAATATGAAAATGAATACATTAATAGTCTTCTCTGTAATCTGGAACCCTGGGATGAAAATTAAAGCGCTCCATAATGGAGCTCTAAATTCCCGCGAGAAGTCATGCAAATCTCGGAGCGGCTGTAGAACGGAGAGGCGCTCTGCGCTCTTCGGGAGTTTGGCAGCAGCGCAGCTCTGAAGCACCATGCCCTCCTCTGAGGATTTCTACCTGGAATATCAGGGACTTCTGCTTCCCAGAGAGACTCACTGCACAGAAAGCTTGAAGTTTGCGCAGGAATTCATTTTTAACGACGATGACGTTGTGGCAGTTACATACCCGAAGTCAGGTCAGTTCCTCACAGATGAATAATTTTATTCTACTCGCAGGTGGATCATTTAGTGAAACTAATTAGACTGTCTCAAACATAGTAAAGATTGATGCTCTGAGGACATCTAACCGTTTATGATGTAGATCATCAAAAAGTTTAGATTGGAAAAAAGAAAAACCCGAAGCGGACTGTGGTTTAACAAACCCTGCATTGTTTTGCTGCTTATTCATTTCTGCAATACTCAGTCGCCGCTACTGTGCAGAGATACCATAAACGAACTAAAAATACTCAATCTAAATTGCGCTACGGTGTCAAATCATTTTAAACGTTTTGTCAGTTACAACAACAAACTTATGGTTAAGGGGGACCTGTGGAACTTCTCCTGGCCCCTGGTATTTGGCCCCTGTACTAAAAGCATGCATTGCAAAAAATGTAAATTATAGTACAAGTGTATTTCCCATTAGTTTGAGCAGTTAGTTACGACAGTTTACCATTAGCCACACTTAAACTGATTTTATTTTGTCATTTTATACACACTGGTGTAAACAAAAATAAATTTAGTTAAGTACAGCTCCCTAGACTATTTAATTTTTTAAAGTACAGCCTCGATAAGTTTAAGCAGCAGTGATAAATGTATGACTTTATAATTACAGTTGTAACATTGTTATTTTTTTTTTTAAATAAAAGATGATTAAGTTTTAAAATAAGAGAAAGCTATTTTAGCTTATCTAAAGTAGATAATATGCAGGTAACCAATTACTGATTGTTTTAAAGAGATGTTGACTTTTTCTGCAAATAATACTAAATAAATTTCTCATGACAATATGAGCTGACAGAATGTAACCTAACTCTGTGTTTTTCAACCCTGGTCCTCAGAGCACTCTGCCCTGCATGTCTTGGATATTTCCCAGCTTTTAAATACCTGATGTCAGTTAATTCCAGATTAACAGGGTTTGCTGAACTGCAATAATCTGAATTAGGTGTTAAAGCAAGGAATCATTTTAACCCAGGTTCTCAGGACCTCCTGTCCTTTGTGTTTTAAATGTGTCTCTACTCAAGCACACCTGGTTCAAATGATTACAGTTTATATGCGACAGCCCTCAAATGCGGCAAAAGAATGTTAATTACCTTTTCCTTCAGGTCAGGTGTGTGGAGGGAAGGACACGCCTAAAACATATGTCAGTGGCTCTGTTCGAATTCATGGGCTGCATCCTCCAAGGATGCGGTCTACCTAGACTGGATCCTTTAAAGACCTTGAATATAAGGAGACCAGAAGAGTTTTGGCTGTGAATTCAAACAGGTCTACCCTTCGGCGGGTTTTACCGCCGTAGGCTATGTTGCTTAGACACACAAAGCAGGAAAAGAATTAATACCAAAGTTTTCAAAACTGTTTATTTCTTTCTTTTTTATCGAGTGGAATAAAGGTCCCAACCACCGGGAGCAGGAACAAATAAAATCAAATGTAATGATAGAAACCTTAGTCAGTTAAATATCATGTTGCTGTCATTTTGCACATCTCTGATGTTGCTGCTATTTTCAAATATCCATTACTGTAAAAATGTCCATAGCTGGATATTGGTTATTTATTCTCCGGGTGCACAGTTTAATATTGTTAAAACACTTTACAGTATTTTATTGTTTATATGTTAACTCTTCCCTATTATGTTAGTCTTATACATTTTTCTAAGGTCCACATTTCTGCTGCTGTAAATTTGCCCATTGTGGGACAATAAAGAGGTTTTCTATTCTATAAAAGGGATAGAAATATATAAGTTGATCTAAACAATGTATGTATAAAGAATATATCTGCAAAATCTCTAATATTCAACAGAAAAAATGTCTTGCTTAGGCATATTGTGCAAAACAGCAATAAAAAAAATTTAACTATCAGATTTACAGTCCCCACACTGCAGATATATCAGAATCTGTCCTTAAATTACAGCCAAACCCATTTACACAGTAACAGATAAAAACCTTTAGATAAATCAAACATTACCGCCACATATCTGACTCTATAACCATTAAAACAACAATCATTTCAGACAGAACTATTCACAGAGTTGTATTACATTAAACTGAACTTCCAATATTCACCGCTGTTCGGCGCCAAGTAACCTTTCCTCTGATCACGGAGCAAATCACGGCTTGCTTGGTCTCGCAATGAATCCTGGGATATCCAAGGATGCCGAGGATACATCGGACCCGTCCTTCAAATCGGGGCAAAAAGAAGGACGCATTTTAAGGCCGCGTAACGAGGTTTCTTGGAATCCGACCAGACCTCTGTGCCACGCTATGACGTAATCGTCATTCGAATCTGGCCTTTTAAAAACTCATCCCATGAATTCGAACAGGGCCAGTGTCACTTGAGGACAAGGACTAACTGATTTATCCCTTGGACCAATTAATTTACAATTTACTTAATTATTTTTAAATTATGCTTCAGGTGTACTAAGATAAAATCACAGCTCTTATCTATTAGATCAGGATTCTGCAATCTTATTTTTGTGACTCACTCTATGAAACGGCATGCACCTGCCCTGTTTTATTGTGTTATTTCTTTTTCAGTGGCCCATGAAAATATACTGGATGTCTGCCAATACTGTCTTTTTTAACATCAGTCTCACTGATCCCTGATAAGTGCTGTCGACTTTTTTGGAATGCATACTTTTAAAGTAAAAGATTTATGAAAATGTGTAAAATGCTGTTATGTGTTCTGTTTTAGTTTATGGAGAAAGCTGCACAGCTAATGCAGCTGTCCCCCTTGCTGTCAGTTGCTAAAGGAGGTGATCTTGTTAATGCTAACTACATTAGAGGTTTAGAGCAGGGGTAACCAATTAAAAATCAACAGGATCCGAATAAAGAAAATCAACAACCAGTAAAGGTCAGACATTTTTAATTATAAACTGTTACTTTAAACAGATTTAACACTGAAATAAAATGAGGATTTCATGCATCCATGTTATATATTGACTTTTTAAATAAAAAGATATACAAAAAAATAGAACATTTTTCTATTTTAAAATGTAAAGTGTTTTTTTAAGCAGAGAACATCAACTGTTCAGTTTGGTATATAGACAATATCCTGATTCACATATTTTATAAAACATCTGAACTAACCTAACAAGTTATTTTTCTTCTTTTTTTTCTGGCTTAATGAGAGCAGTGGGCTTTAGGCTGCCCTGCAAGGCTTTAAATCTGGGTTTGAATGGAGACAAAGTCATTCTCAAGCACATGTCAAGGTGCTTATTCCTGAGCCAAACGTACTCTAAATGTGCAGGGTCACCTTTGAGCACGCCATTTCACTTTTCTGTCACCAGGTCACCGCAGTTCTTCCAGCAGTCCATATTTTCTCTGCTCTCTTTTTCTAATCATCTTCTCCTTCTTTCCCATCGCCCAGCTTGCCACTGACACAGCCCATCGGTCTGTTAATCCGTGACCTCTGCTCTAGGCTGTTTCTGCTAGGGAGAAAAATGACATGCTGCAACCTTCCCCTGTTGTTACTGTCCCCAGTGTCCCTTATTTATTTGTGTTTCTTTCCGGACTGTTAAGGTCTGGATTTACTGGAAAGTTCTAAGGGGTTTTAGGAGCACTGTGGTGCATGCCATCATATAATGCATGCTAGCTGGCAGCTGTGACACTCTGGAGGTGTCTTGCTGGATTGGTTGGAATTTGATCGCTTGGTACCCAGGCTTGAAGTGTTCACCTCTGACCTCATCTTGGCCAGTGTGATTTGGTTGATAGAAACTAATAGAGGACATGTTGTTTTGACAAGCGGCTGTTTAAACTTTGTAGATATGTGAGCTGAACCTGCTGGCCTTAAATGATAATGCACATTATACTGTACCGTGATCCCTGTGGTGAAACATGATAATGGCAGTATCCTGCTGTGGGTATAATTTTCATCTGCAAGAGAGTTGACCTGAGTTTTTATTTTTTATTTATTTTTTTAAATCTTTTTTATGTGATTAATTGGAGTAATCATTTAGGTGTAATAGAAAACAATATGAAGGTTTGAAAAACTGGGACTTGTGAGGATCCCCATTGTTTTTGTAGCAGGTCTGTTTCACCATTAGTTGCTTAAGGTAATAGAAATCTTTGTCCTCTGCTCATTTGTCTAAGTGTCTGATGTGTTTAATACTGACAGGTACTTTTTGGTCCCTCTGTGATGTAAGCGGTAAATATGGATGTAAAAACCAGGTTTCAAATTTCCTTTTGGATGATCTACAAGCCTGACGAAGGAATTAAGTGCCGACAGCTATGTCTTAGTGTTTCTCGTTCTGAGCTGCAACTTGGCTAAGAAATACATTTCTGCTTTCCAGTGACATCATATAACTACAGTGAAATAAAATAAAGCATTTCATATGCGCTTAGTCTGTTCATGTTGATATAGAGCTGTATTCAATAAAGTATTGAAAGCATTTATAATGGAGGCAAAATTAAAGTAACTTTTGAAAATAACCTTTAAAGCAGATATTATTTTATTATTATTTATTTATTTAGTGTCATGTTGTTGTGTATCATCTCTTTATGGACCATGAGTCTATTGAACAAAGCAATCATCATTAGAAATACTTTAAAAATGAATAATTATAAATTGATAATTAATTGAATAATTAAAAATTATATATATTTTTTAGTCAGATGATATTTTAACCAAATAATTTAACAAAAACATCAGTTTGTCTCTAATTACGAAAATAAACAACATTTTCAGTCATATTTAGTTTAGATCATGTCTGTAAATAAAGAACCCCAAACAGATACAGAATCTTAGCCTCTTCTTTTTTGTATACTATGAATTCTACAGGCTTAATCTAATCAGCATCAGATGTAAAAATTGGTTTAGGCAGAGAAAGTGACTAAAAGGAAAAGGTCAAAAAACAAAAAAAAAGCAACCAGACTGGCACACTTGGAAATTAGGTTGTTAAATAATCAAGCATTTATCAGCAAATGCCCAGGAAGGTAACACATTACTAAAAGTTTATGTTCATGATTTCATTTTTTCTTGGTCATTTAGTGAGTCTGGCAAAAAGCTTAAGAGCTGATGTGTGTAACTTTTATCTTAGAATAACAGAGTAAAAGTGTCTAAGTCCCTTTCAGAGGATGGTATCATTACTGTTGATCGCCTCAGTGCTAAAGAACTGATAGGACTGTAGACAGAAAGTCTGGTGTTTAAATAAAAACATATATATAGTTGGTAAATGTGTTTGTAATTGGACTTCTTATATTTTTTCGATCAGTCATTGTGAGGTCATAACTCAAAATAATCCTGACTCATTTCCTTTTTTATAATTTCTCAGTAATTCTGTTTGTCAACAGCTGCTCTCTTTACAGAAGCTGTTCTTGGAATTTGTGTTTTCTTACTTTACAGTAAACAAAGCCACACATGTTAACTGAGACTTCCAGCGTTATGTTTGAAATAAAGCACACAAATGAGGAGGACTTCCAGCTCCCCTGACTTGAACTACATCATTCATCTTCGCAGGAACGACCTGGATGCAGGAGATCCTCCCGCTGGTGCTAAATGGAGGAGATTTGACCCCTGTTCATACAGTTGTGAACTGGGACCGGGTCCCGTGGCTCGAAGAAACAAGACTGGCGAAGATTGTGGATAAGCTGCCATCTCCACGTGCCCTTGTTACACATTTTCATTACAGCCTCATGCCCCCTTCATTTCACACCTCCAAAGCGAGAGTAAGTGGGTTAACTTGGTCACATATACTGACGTTCTAACTAAAAATACACAAAATACTGCATATTTTTGTACTCTGGAACATGTAGGTAATCTATGTTATGAGGAACCCAAAGGATGTCATGGTGTCTTCGTATTACTTCCACCAAATGGCTAACTTCCTTGAGGATCCGGGCACCTTTGATGAATTCCTGGAGAAATTCCTGGAGGGCAGAGGTCAGACATAGCCGCACAGTTAAAATATATGTGTTATTCCTGCCTCTACATGTCAGGCAAACCATATTTAGAAACTGGGTGTCTACATGTGACGGTGCAGCTTTTCTCTCAAGATCATTTCCTTAAATCATCATTTACTTTTTTTAGTCAGACTACATCTAGTATTAGACAGGCAGTAATGATCTGACCCACAACCATTTGGTCCTACTTTGTAAAAGGTTTGTGACAGAAGAAATCTCTCACTTGTTGTCTGAGAGTAGGGTTGACACGTTTAATCAGATTAATCGTGATTATTCAATTGTTGAAATAATTGTCAACTATTTATTAATCGATTAATCGTTAAATGGAGACTCTAAAATTTGCCTCTAGCTGAAAGAGTGACCCACTTAGAGCAGCAATTATACCAAAATTGTAAAAAAAAAAAAAGTGTAAACATTTTGCATTTAAGGTAAAAATCATTTTCATCTGTCATCCTGCTCTTTTCAACACTCAAAACTCTGCTTTAAGGAACCTTTTGCCATCCGATTATTAATTGATTTATCGAAAAAAGAATCGACAGATTAATCGATTTACAAAATAATCTTTAGTTGCAGCCCTACTTAAGTGTAGAAAATAAAATATAGCCTGATCCCACTGAGGCATTAGCAGCCTGAGGTAGACTGAGGACAGGAAAATTACTCAGCTTTTGGTAACATCTGCTGTTTTAAATTGCAAAATACTTACCCTCTAGAATTATAGGTAAGTGTAATTCCAGAGGGTAAGTATTTTGCAATTCAGGTGTAGAACTGCCACTGGCATCTTTGAAAAAGACTTTGGTTGCACAAGGAAGCTTGCTTTGAATAAATAATTTCCCTGTCAGAGATATAGCATTGAAATACTGAAAAAGAAATTGGAGAATGCAGGCCTCCGGCAAGTTTTGCACCATGTGCTAAAACTGACACATGATCTGGATTATTACTACATTTTAGTGAATTGTTCCTTGACATGAGGCACATGTCTGATTTAAAAAAAGGAAAAATCCTTAAAAGACGTTCATAACTTTTCAAGTTATCCTGCTAACTAACAAACCAACAAACATGAAAGCATTGAGATGAAAACTGACCCGAGCTCAGACCAAAGCTATAACTTAGTGATTTGGATGTTTGGATTTGGGTGGATGTTGAAGGAGCTGGATCCAGTTATACATCCGGGTCCCCCTTAATTTTATTTTGTTAAAAAGACTTAAATTCAATTTTTCCCTCCCCAAAAAAGGTAAGTTCACTAAAATATAATGAGTTAAAGGTTAATAATGTATTTCCTGAGAAAATAAATGCCTGAAATTCCTTTCTGTTTTATCACTCGTATTCCCGATCTGCACCAGAAATGGGATCCTACGCTACTTCCGGGAGCTACCGTATTTTCACGACTATAAGGCGCACTTAAACGTCTTTTTTTTTTCCTCAAAATGTGCGGTGCGCCCTTTGGTGCGGTGCGCCTTATGTGTGTTGTAACTGCGACTTTTGAGACCACCTCATTGAGGAGATGATGAAAGAGTGGCTGAATGTAAGGAGACCAGGTGTTTTTTTTCCACTCATCACCATCGCTGTTAATATGTAACTCCATGCGTGCCCATCTCACAGGTGATGTGAAAAACACGGTGAAACAAATTAACGCTGTGCTCGCTGTTCAACCGCTCGAAATCGGTGTGAACCGGACCCAGCAGGTGCAGCAGAAGCAGCGAGTTTACATGCAAAGTCAATGGTTGACGCGCGTATAGGCGCAGCAAAAGGTCCCGCAGCGCGTTTTGAGCAGCAGGCGCAGCGTGTCGGGAGCGTTTAAGCATCTGACGCACCGCCAACGCGCTGCTGCTCGAGATGGAAAAAATTTAAGTTTTGCTGCTGGACACGCCGCATCAACCAATCAGAGAAGCTGATCTGGGAGCTGACAGCGAGACAGACACTGCGCTCTGATGACATATGATATTAACGCAAATGAAAAAGGCTGGATGGATGAGGAGATGATGAAAGCGTGGCTGAGGCAGGTGTATGTGAGGAGACCAGGTGCTTTTTTCCACGCATCACCATCGCTGCGTGCCCATCAAACAGCCGATGTGAAAAAAAAAGGTGAATCAAATGAACGCTGTGCTCGCCGTTATCCCGGGGGTCTGACAAAGGAACTTCAACCGCTCGACATCAGTGTGAAGCGGCCGTTCAAAGTAAGGCTGCGAGCGGCGTGGGAGCGATGGATGGCCGACAGAGACCACAGTTGCACGATTAGTGGAAGGCAGCGCCGGGCAATTAACGCCACAGTTTGCAGATGGATTGTAGATGCTTGGACTAACGTGTCTGCTGGCTCTGTTGTTCAAGCTTTCGCAAAAGCCGGCATTATTTCTGAGGAGCCGCGCTGCACGGAAAGTGACTCTGACAGCGAAGAAGGGGAAACTGGCATGTCGGATTTAGCGCAGCTGTTTAATTCAGAAACAGAGGATGATGACTTTGATGGGTTTGATTAATACTTTGTAATAAATACATTAATAAAGCACAATCATACTCAGTTTTGCTCCCGCTCTATTTTTCTACCTGAAAACTTAATTCAACAGCAGCCTCTGGGCCGGGTCTCCTCCGCGTATACCGCGGTGGCTGGCAGGTGTTTTTTCATCTAAATAATCTAAATCTTGCAGCTATATTTGCTGTGGTCAGTGGGAATAAAGTAGTTTTAATATGTTTTTATGTGAGAAAGGCCACCTGAAAACTTAATAGTTGCGGTCAGTTCATCCAGATTATTATCGTGCCTATACTATTTCTGTTGGAGGCGCTCAGACCCCCACATACTAGCGGTGCACCGACAGTAGAAATCCCTTCAACAGCAGCCTCACCGCGGCGGCTGGCAGGTGTTTTTCATCTAAATAATTTAAACTGCAGGCACCAGGATACCGGTATAAAAGCGAACAAATTCCGTCGGCAGGTTTCAGGATTTTAAGTTAATTTAGGAGTAATCACAGCGCTGTGTCATCTGCGATGTGTCTGTCTCATGGCCAGCTCCCAGGTTTGATTAATACTTTGTAATAAATACATGAATAAAGCACAGTCATACTCAGTTTTGCCCCCGCTGTATTTTTAAATACACAGTAGGGCTATTTAAAGGTAGTAGAGGACATGTACCTGTATATAAAAAACGCGCCCTATAGTCCGGTGCGCCTTATGTGTGTGTTAAATACAGAAATGGCACACATAACTGAGACTGCGCCTTTTAGTACGGTGCGCCTTATGGTCGTGAAAATACGGTAACTTTTTCCGCTTTGGATTAAAACATAAATCTAGGCTTTTTGAGTTGTATCTCCTCCTTTAATGTTAACATTAGGGTATATAGTGCGTAATCTAAAGAAAGAAACAACAGATAAACATGGTTTAATCATATTTAGCTCTGAGCATGTCCCATTATGACATACGTCATAGAAGCAGTTTAACAGTGAAAATGTGAAAAACATCAACATTTTCTACAAACATTTTTGAAAGATGTGTGTTAACAATTTTTAGTGAGTTAAGGATAAAAATAAGTAATTTACTACCATAATTACATTATTTATAGACAACCAGATGTATATCTGATGGATCATGCTTCCGGGACGCAGAGGATAGTGGCAATGGTACTACCTTACTGCAAACCACTGAAGTCAGCAGCAGTAATCCATGTTGGTTGGAAAGAACTGCTGGCTGTTGTAATAAGCTGTATGTTTTGTGAGTAGTGAAACTGGTGTGCATTCCAGTTTAAAACTTGTTGATCTTTATGTGTTTGACGCATGATAAACTCCATAAAAGCCATTAAAAATGGTGCCTAGTTCTGCATGCTGCCTGAAAGGCCCATTAACATCAGCTACACATTAGGGTGTTTCTGTGAATTGATAAACTGTGTCTAAACACTACCAACCAAATATGAATAACAATTTTTGTCTAACTTTCAGATCTTTTATTTATTTTTTTGCTTGCTCCTGAGCGGTGATGCAAAACTTCCTTTGATGTCAGGAATATATATATATATATATATATATATATATATATATATATATATACTATATCCAGAATAAATGTTTGACTATGATAGAGTTTTGATCATAGATCCAGATGAAAAGGCATATAGACCTTCCTCCACTCGATCGCTCTCCTTCCCCTGTTTTTGTTTAGTCAAATAAGATGTAAATGTTTCCTTGTATTTTCATGACATGATTAGGTTTAATAAGTTTTGGAGACTCTGTAGTTTGTATTATAAATCGACGTGACTTAATTGAAAAATTTCAGTGGGTGTCACAAGAGCAAAATAAGTAGAAACAAAATTAAAGTTTAATATTTTGTTCATTTGAAGTAAAAATAACTGCTAAAGTTTAAATAGATATTTTCTTAACAAATGTGTAGCACCAACCACAATCGCAGTTTAGCTAAAAAAAAAAGATTACTATCCTTGGCAAGTCTCCTTACCATAATGCCAATAAAGGCTTTTCCATCTACTACTGGAAAGGATGTAAATGAGAGAACGAGAAATTGTGCTTACATGAGGAAATGATATGAGTCATGTGTAAATATTTTACCACGTACACATTCATGCTGTTCTTTAAGTTTGCTTGATTATTTTCTTACCCAGTAGGTTTCAATACATCTATTATTAATCAGATAGCAAAAGGTTCCTTATGGGGATTTTATACTGAATTTAAACCAGTTGAAACTAAAACTTCCACTTAATGAGTTCTGGATAGAGCATTTTGACTTTTCTTTTTATCTTTTATATATATCTTTATATAGTTTTTTTTATTAATGTTTAAAGGTCTTTTAAAATGTTGGCATTTTTACTGCTCTTAGCAACACAGTTGGTTGCTCTTATGATTAATGTTGCAGTTAAAGATTAATCAAATACTGAATTTGTTTGAATATTTTAGTAAATGATTAATCACGATTAATCCTATTAATTGTTTCAGCATTTAACAGGTATCAGGGCCCGCACCGATACTGGTATCGGTGCAACACTAGTTAAAACATGTTTCTTTTGAGTGTTTGTTTTTGGTTTAAAGAGGCAAACAACAGTTCCACCTTAACTCTGAAAGAGATTTAACTGTATTCACACCAGGAAGGTCCTTTTGCTCTGTTTATTTGGTGCAGACCGATAACGTTACATATTTTTTTTTCTTTCTTTTAGATTAGGTTTATTTATTCTAAAATTCTGGTTTTTTGAAGTACACTTTAACATTTAACAAAGCCCTGTGTGTGAAGAGCGCTGCTCCCATAGGACTATGGGAGTCCTTCATGCAGCACATCTGTTTGCGTATCTCTGATATAGTTACAGCTGCAGAATCATTAATGGAGTGAAGAGCAGATAATTTATTCTAAACACATTTGATTTTTAATTTATAACGGTGACAGTGTTGGTGGCTGAGGAACAGATGGCTGATTAAATAGCATTTTCTACAATGGTAGCGCGCTAAAGCCAGACATACTGTACGATTTTTTTGGCCTATTCAGGCCTCCAATGGTGCGAGAATTTTTTAGATCTTGCTAACTTTTAGCCTGATCGTGCGTCATGTAATGCGCAGGGGGTAACGAGGGACGATCAGCCTCTAACAAGCTCCTGCTGACCAGGAATCGTAAGGTCGGGAGTAAATCAAACATGTTTGATATTTAGTCGGCAGTCGTAACGTCGCATCCGAGCGTCGGGCCGCACAATGTGAGCTCATACATTGTGAGCTGTGAACTTTTAAACCCTGTGGTTTCCTCGTACAGTTTGAGCTGTAGCTGCGTGCATTGATTGAAAATATCCCACTGTGTATGCCTGGCTTAATCCCAAGAAGTAGAATGACTGGAAATACCCAAACCAGGGTTAACTCAAGTCAATTTAAACCTGGACAAATAATTTTGAACCAAGAAGGGAAATGAAATCCAAATGTGTGTGAGATGGCAAAAGATTAGGGTGATGATAAAGAGGCCTTCTGACTACTAACTAGGACTGTACAACATGATAAAAACTCATATCACCATATAATAATTACGATTATATATATTATAAAATATAGTACCGTAATTTTTGGACTATAAGCCACGACTTTTTCCTCATTTTTCGACCTTGCGGTCTATATAACAATGCGGCTTATCTATGGACTTTTACAGCTAACAGCCACTAGCGTAACACCTAAATCTATGGATTTTACCATCCACCATGTTTACGTCACACTTGCTTCAACACACAAGTAAGGTAGCCGCACGCGGGGGAATGCGGAGGTCCTCCGGAAGCAGACTCCTGCCGCGAGTGGTACGAGACAGAAAGACGGACATTAAAAATAAAAAACCTGTGGCTTATAGTCCGGTGCGGCTTGAATATGTACAAATCATGCAATTTAGCTTCTGCTGCTTATATTTAGGTGCGACTAATAGTCCGAAAATTATGGTAGTTTTAATATTATAGTTATAAACAGAGTAAAAGCCTCAGAAAGACCGCCAAAAATGGCCACAACAGATGCCTGTAAAAACTCATGATGATTATCTTTGCCGTTTTCATAAAACTCAGTCATCATCACAATATAGAAATATTTGTTTAAAAAACAGAAAAAACACATTAAGCTACATTAAAAGCAGAGCCTCTGGCAGTTACAAATGCTATTAACGTAATATATATATTGAAATATATTAAATGTCACTTCTCTGCTTTTAATTGTAAGACTTTGAGCCCTGTAGGACTAATCATTTTAATTACTGGTGCAAACATTTAGAATGCTGCTTACCGATTTACAAGAAGGGGTTGGATTGTTGTAATCCCACTCAGATTTTGTCTTTCAATTTTGGGATTTTACAGTTTTTAACATTTAAGAAAAAATTAAACCCTATAACTTTCTATGTGTGTATTTTAAAGCTTATAATCTTTTTACTTTTTCTATTGTGTGTTTAGTGACACCAGTCCTTCCTTTTTTTATTCTAAATCTGCTAGAGCTGTATTGATTCATGAACATAGTACTTAATTTACTCATAAATATATATTCTTAAAATAAGCATTCAAATGGCTTACTCTTTCTGTGTTATTCAGTCCTGAAAAACAAAGGGACTTTTGATCTTGCATCCGTTTTAAGTTTCCAGAGAACATCTTATTTGCATGCAATAACCCAGTATGTTTTGACTGCAGTGCTCTTTGGAAAATGGACGGACCACGTAAAGAGCTGGAGACATGCAGAGCTAGGAGACAGAATACTTTTCATCACATACGAGGAAATGGTTCAGGTAGTCCTCTAGAGTTTCTGTCAATGTAATCTTTTCTCACTATCACATTAAAGCCAGACTTCCTGTTTCAAGCTTTGAATATAGAACAGTGGTGCACTGCATGTTCTATCCTTAGCCTTCCTCTTTAGTTTTTAGCTATTTTTTTTTAAATTGCTAAAAATGGTTACTGGTTTCCATACGTCTTTGGGATTTTTCAAACCACCTCGATGGAGAAGTTGTATTTTTGTGTGTTTCTGTTCAGACTTGCTGACCTTCATTGTAGAATTGGTGAAAAGCGTGCTAATGTTCGCACACCACATTATAACCACAATGTTCAATGTATTTTACTTTGGTGTCTGCAGTATATGATGACTATAAAGTTGTGCATAACTTTGAAGTTTATCTAAGCCTGACTGTTTAAAGGAACTATTAATCTCTTGTCCAGGACCTGTCTGCATCTATCAAGCGCATGTCCGACTTTTTGTGCTGTGATCTCAGTAAAGACGTCATCCAGAAGATAGCAGAGCATTGCTCTTTTCGGAGCATGAAGGCCAACATCATGTCCAACTTTAGCCTGGTCCCAAAGGAATACATGGACAATGATAAGTCTCCTTTCCTCAGGAAAGGTGAGCTTCACCCCATCTAATTGTTGCACACATGGGATTAGTTTCCCTTTCAAAAATGTGTTGTTTCCCAAACTTCTTCCCTGATTTGTTTTTAATGACAGGAATCGCAGGTGACTGGAAAAACCACTTCAGCTCAGATCAACTGGCCCGATTCAAGTCTGTGATTAACAGGGAGTTGGAGGGAGAGAAGTTCCCGCTGCCATGGAGTCTGGACTGATCCACACAGAGTAATGGAAGAATGGAGGAAAAGCAATCAAGTCCTCCTACTAATATTAGAAAATAAGAATTTTGTGCAAACAGCAGTGAATTTTGTCAATGAGTCTTTTATCAACAGTTGCAAAAAGTTTTAGAACTTTTTAAAGTTTTTAAGTATAAAAGTAACTATAGTACTTTAAAATATGAATTAAGGGAACACTTTAACAGCTAATCACTTCGATCAGTCCAAGTTTTAGCTAACTACAGTTTAATATTAATATTTTGAGCTTCCCTGAAGTCCACGCTTAATGCATTTATCATCTGTATAATGAGATCATAACCACAATGTAACAATTAGATAATAATACATATGTATTTGACAAGTTCGACAAGTAAAATTTAAGGGAACTCCAACTTATTTTTTCCATTTGCAAGTCAAAGCAAAATGACAAAATGTTTCCTTCTTCATTCTCCTTCTACATTCAAAATGCATTTAAAACTGGAAGCTTACATACACTCCATATCTTTTTCTTATTCTCTGATACATCATTTTGAATTATCAAAACTATTTCTGTTTTATAAATGCGAGATTAATAAATCAATTTGGTTTATTACCTTCTTTAATTTCAGAGGATTACACATATTTATTTAGCCTACAGCTTTGTCTATAAACTGTACAACTTGGGTCAAAGATTTCTGGTGTATGGAGCTAAATCAGGGCCATAAATTTCGTTTAAAGGAAATAAAATTGACTCCAAAAAAAAAAAAAAATATTATTTAAACATGAAGGAAAAACGGTCAAAGTGGCTGTGGTGTAAAATCCACTGTACCCAGTTCCAAGCCTATAGAGGACCAATCCTGCCATAATTAAAAGTAAATACATAAATAAATTAGGGTTTTAGGGTTAAATAAAATCTCAAATGTCTTTTTCATTTTAAGTAAAAGGATGAGCAGCGTTAAAGAAGAAAATGAAAATGCAATCAAGATGATTGATAACTAATTTCATTTGAGTCAAACAATGCAGCCACACTCTTAAAATGAAAAAGCATTTCTGGAAATGCTTTTTCATTTGAAATATGTTAGCGATTTGCTTCCATAGGGAGTAGGTTGTTCAGCCGCTGTGTTGAATATGTTAGTCATGATTTCACAAATGGAAATCCAGTCGATAATGGCTACTAACATAAAAAGGTTGATTCTTATATCTGCAACAGGAAAATAATGGGTGCATGTTTTGTACAGTGTTTAAGACATAACTTTGATATGTCCTGTTAAATTTCACATTTTAATAAAAATATTTACATATATCTGCTGTCCTCTTTTTCAGGATGTTGGATTTAGCTTATTTATAAATGTTCTATATGTTTTATGATAGATTATTTAATTTTTGCCAGATTTATGGTGAGTTTTTAATTGTTTTTAGCTATGCTCTACATGTAAACACCTTCCTAAGATGCCCTGATATTAAAAGTCTGGAGTACAGTATTCACTCCTCACAGTGTGTATGCAAGTGTAGCAGTTTAGAAAATTCTACACACTACAACAGCCTATGTACTTTTTTAACATATTTGAAAAGACAGACATTAAATATAGTTTTTAACAAAACTCACAAATACAAGCACTGTCTAACCACAATGACTGAAAAGATGCCTGTCTTTGCTGTGTAACAAGGGGAAGGGGGCTCCTGTCTATCTTAAGTGGTCATTTTACAAGAGGCAGGGTACACGCTGAATTACAAAGTTCTTCATAGGTAAACTCTTTGTCTACTGTTAAGGCTAGGCTTAAAACTTTTCTCCTTTATAATAGTTTCCTTTTGGAAAATAATTATAGTGTGGTTCAGGTTATCCAGAGCTATCTCTAGTTAGGCTGCTATTGCCTTCGGCTGCTGGAGAACATAGGGATCCATTTTCATATTCTGCTTCATAAAAACTCTATTCTCCCATTCTGCAGTATTTGTTAGTTGAGCCTCTAACTTGATGTTCTCTCTGCTTTTTCTCATCATAGTAGCTTTATCTCGCCAGTTCCTGTTTGCCTGTGATACCGCTTTCAACACCTTTGTTTATAGATATTGGAGCTTGGCCTGTTCTGCAGTGTAGTCCAGTTTATCTTAGTGTGATTAACTGTATCTGCTCTCTTATGTTCTCTGACATAGGAGCTGGCTCAGAGCTTGTCTAACTGGCTATGTTTTCCCGGATGGCGCCTGTTGTGGAGCTGGTTGAGTTACTTTTCTGTCTGTGCTTCTTTTTATATGTCTGCTTCTGTCCCCTTGAGCCCCAGTCAGCCTCTGCAGATGGCCGCTCACGTGGAGCCTGGTTCTGCTGGAAGTTTCTTCCTGTTTTTCCTCTCCACAGTTGCTGCAAGCATGCTTGGTGTGAGAAATTGCTTAGGAGTCAATAATTTGTAGAAAGAGACTTTGAACCAATCTGACTGTATGATTTGGTTGAACGGTCTTCGAAAGTGCCTTGAGATTACATGTGTTGTAAATTGGTGCTATATATATATATGTATATATATATATATAACTGAATTGAATAAAGGTGTAATTGGGTTTTTTTCCCTTAGTGTTTTCCCATATTATCTGCAAAGGACATGTAGAGCTCCCTTCCCTCTATGAGCTTTATTGCAGCTGATAGTTTGCTCCTCCTTGCAGGTCTGCTGAAGTTCAGCAATATTTGGAGGTCATCTTGCTCTGTTGTCTTCGTTGCTGAAATACCTTTGGTGTTGTGGGTAATTTTCCTGTGGTGAAAGACAGACTATTGCCAAGTAACTCTGACACATGGTTCCTTTGTTTGGTGCAATAGCTGTCTCTGTCTATGCGTCGCTTGCATACCTCCCCTCACAATGGGTACATAGTTGCATTTAAATAATTGCTCCATTGAAATATCTGTTTACGTTTAGCTTGTACCCGGCCCTAAGATAACTTAACTTCTTCAACCGTGGTTCGATTTTGCTCATCCATATTTTTCCCTTAAGCATTTACAAGTTGCTTTCCTTTGCAAAGCAAATGTACCAAGAAAAAGAGGGCTTTAGTTTTCAGCATTCATTTTTAAACTCGGGGAGGATCCCATGAAGGCCAGGGAGGAGCTGAAACAAAGACAAAGCCAAATAGGCCAGTTTAAAGGTAAAACCATTTTTTTTTTTTTATTGTTCCGTCTCACAAAAACTGTCCAGGTCCCTGAAGCAGACAAAATATAGTAATTTTCTTTCATTTGAGTTAGCTACACAGAAACATATCTTGTACTTATGATTTTATTTTCTTAAAACAATTTCTGGGAATATTCTTACAGAAGGAAAAATATGATATTTAATTATGTTGAGTTTTTATTTTAAAAACTCCCATATATAATTCTAACATGTATTCAAGTACATTTTTATAAAAGAATTTCAAATATTTTATCATAACTAACTAACTAACTGTATTCAGATTATCTCAAGACAGCTGAATTAACACTTATTTAGTTTAATCTTATGCAACATCGAGGCATTTTCTCTTAATTTTGATAAGTGTCTCCATCTTTGTATGCTAAATTAGCTTTTTTTTATTAGGTTTTGTATTTCCCCTTTTCTTAACATTAAATGCCATTTTTTTTTTTTTTTAAGCAGATGATCATTATCCTTTTTACTTAAAGCTATCGAACGCTGGTGGCACTCATCACTGGGTCGGGATTCGGCAGTCATCAACTAGAGCACATAATGCAGGTCTGGATTTATCTGACCGCTGCAATAGACTGAAAGAAAAATGTTGAAGTTCCCCATTAGCCTGGTATTTAACCTGTTGTAGTTAAAGAATGCAAAGAAAAACAGAAAATCTTTTATAAAAAAAAATAAGAAAATATAATTTATTAATGTGTTTTACGACTAATTTCTTAAACCTAAAATAATACTCTTAGTACAGCTTCTGATCCTTCTCAGAAGTTATAGGTGCTTGGTCATTCCTGAACCACAGATAGAGGAAGAGACCTTCCTATGCGTTTTTTGTTCACAAATGTAAAGAAGCAAGCATGTAGACTTTTCAATTGTAGACGGACATTTGTATTTTTAATAAAAAGGCGAAAAGGACGGACTGGAGGAACAATCCTGCTTTACTTTGGGTGCATGCTGAATATCATGAATCCACTGCTGCATCTCTGAGCAGAATAACAGTGGACAAGTTTGGACACATCTGTAAGTATATGAATGAACAAACGGACAAAAAAAAAAAGCTTGGAAATTTAGTTAAAAGTTTTTTCCAATGCATAAAAACAAATTCCCATTTTGTTAACAATACAATATGTCAAAAAAGCTCATGAATGTCTGCCTTCTTACAACAAAATGAAGCTACACTTAACAACATAAAGTTTAGTGGTAATACAAGAAAATAAACGTCACAATGATAATTTTCAAATACAATGTGCACAGATTTTTTTAAGCTAAGGAAGGATGAGCATGAATTTAACTCTGAATTAGCAGTGATCCAAAAAAGATGGATTTAAATTTATCTCTAAAATAATTTTTACTTTCTGCAATAGAAAAGAACTTCTGGATATAATCTGATAGGGATTTATTTGTTTGCTTTGTGCATTCATTTAGTTTATGATATACAAGATTTAAATTTCATCATATTTGATTTGATAAATAGTGGATTATTATGGTACACAGGGGACGACCCAGGACACGCTGGAGAGACTACGTCTCTCGGCTGGCCTGGAAGCGCCTAGGGCTTCCCCCAGCAGAGCTGGAGGAGGTGTCTGCGGAGAGGGAAGTCTGGGAGTCTCTGGTTAGTCTGCTGCCCCCGCGACCCGGTTCCGGATAAAGCGGGAGACGACGAGTACGAGTACAATCGTTTTTATTGTAGTTTCGCAAGTTGTTCCCTATAATTCCACAGAGTATTTGAAATAAGGGTTTATCAGAGAGTAACACATTAAAAACAAACCCTTAAGATTTAGCATGTTCTTAGTTTTATGTAATATTATTTTTTACTTTTCTTTTTAAATATTCTATATTTTGTTTCCAGCTTAGTTTTTGATCAGTTACTCCCAAACATCTTGTCTCCCAAAGTTTTTCAATGTAAACATCACAAATCTTTCAATTTATGAGTATTATTCTCTTTTTTCTAAATACCATACATTTTGTTCTATCTGTATTGAATGATAGTTTATTAACATCAGGCCAGAGCTGCCAGCTCCTTTTCGATTGTATGTAAAAGCAATTTTTCTTTTCCTGAGCAATGCAGTTAGACTTGGACTAAACTTTATTGCAATTTTGTATACACAGTGTATACAGAATGAAATTTCGAAGCACACAACTTTCAACAGTGAAATGAACATTGCCATTTATAGTCCAGTAGTGATCAAGAATGTAGACAGTGTAGGAGGGAAAGGAAAACCAATTTAAAGTTGTGGTGCAAAAGGCATTATATGGAAAGGTTCAGTGCGGTGCAAAATTAATAAATATGGTGCAAAATGCAGTGGAACATTGAGTTGTGTTCTATCTAAAGGGATCATGAAAAAAATCGGCCACGTTGGTAGTGCAAATGTTATGTTTTTAAATGTGATGCAGAGTCTTGATTAGAGTTTCAACAATTCAACAGTCTGATGACAGAAACTGCTGATCCTGCAGCAAAGCTTCTTCCCAGAGGGCAGCAGGGAATACAGCAAAAATAATACATTTCAACAACTGAGAAACTTTACAGATATAAGTTTTATAAGTAGGATAAGGTGGCTCAGTAAACTGCCACCAAAACAAATCTCCCTTCTACTGACGGGACGCTGCAAACACAATCTATTCTACAGCAATAAGTTGGATTACTTTTTTAAATTTTATTTAGGAGTCAAATCTTACAAATAAGTACAAAATGTACAAATTGCTATGTGAAGGGCTTCATATTTATTTCAGATGCACTTTATTTATTTGGCTCATTTGCCAAATATTAACATTTCAGTGTTTTGAAATGTAAACTTGAACCCCTTAATTCACAACACATGTCATCTAAAGGCACTTTACAGTTCACTAGATCATACAGTCAAATTGATTCAAAATTTTCTATCCAATGAAAACCAGTTGATTGCATTGACTCATTGACTCGAATGCAATCCCTCACACTAAGCATGTTTGAAGTGACAGTGGAGAGGAAAAACGTTTAACAGGAAGAAACCTCCAGCAGAACCAGGCTCAGTGTGAGCGGCCATCTGCCGAGGCCAACTGGGGTTCGAGGAGACGGAAGCAGAGATACAGAAAGCAGCTGTAAAATGCAGCCTTGTCCAGGAAACACACAGCCAGGCAGACGAGCTCCGAGGCAACTCCCATGTCAGAGGATGAAGAGAGCACATCCAGCCAGTCACAGTCAGAGAAACAGGACTACACTGGAAAACAGGCTGATCTCAAACATCTATAAAGAAAGGTGTTGCTGGCAGCAGCACAGCTGATATTTCTCCTCAGGATGGAGTCACAGCCAAACAGGAACAGACGAGGCAAAGCTACTATGAGAAAAAGCAGAGAAAGCAGAACGTTAGAGACTGAACTAACAGATTCTGCAGAGTGGGATAATAGAGATAGAATTAAGCATCATGATGAAATGGGGGTCCCTATGTCTTCCAGCAGTCTAAGCCTATAGCAGCGTAACTATAGAGATAGCTCAGGATAACCTGAGACACTCTAACATTAAGCTTTATCAAAAAGGAAAGTTTTAAGCCTAGCCTTAAGAGTAGACAGGGTTTGTGCCTAAGGGGCTAAAACTGGTAGTTGGTTCCACAGGAGAGGAACTGGATAACTAAAGGTTCTGCCTCCCATTCTACTTTTACTTTTAATTCTAGGAAGGTCTATACTGATTTTATCTTAATTTGTGTTTTTAGTTGTAGCTTAGGGCTGTTCAGTCGCGCAGTGGGTAGCACTGCTGCCTTGCAGCAAGAAGGTTCCAGGTTTGCCTCTTTCTGCATGGAGTTTGCATGTTCTCCCTGAACATGCGTGGGTTCTCTCCGGGTATTCCAGCTTCCTCCCACAGTCCAAAAATATGACTGTTAGGTTAGGCTTCAATAAATTCTCCTTAGGTGTGAGAAGAGGGGTACCCCGCCTCTCGCCCATAGACAGCTGCAGATAGGCACAAGCACCCCTCGTGACCCCGCTTGGGACAAGCGTGACAGAAAGCAGATGGATGGATGGATAGTTGTTGCTTAAAATATACACAAAATCATATTTTCAAAGATTACAGCAGGGCCTCTAGAATCTGTAGTTAAATATGAAGATTAAACGAAAAGTAGCCTGGGTCTTTGATATTGGAACAAAATGTCAGTAAAATAAAATAGTTTCATACATTATAGCAGATAAAAAAAAAAACGACATTTCTGTCAAGTGCAGCAGGAATGTGACAGCTGGTATAAAAGGAACGCTCCAGCTCACAGTCAAACTCACTGATGTGGGGCTGTTGACTCATAATACGGTACTCCTCACTGCTCAGTCATTACAACATAGTTACATAGACACTATGACAGGCAAGCTCAGACAAGTAAATGTACATTCTTCACTCTGGTCACGAAAGAACGATAACTGTTAAAATAGGGGCAACAGGTTTAAAAGTGTTAGACAAACTGACAATAAGTCTGTAATTTAAAAATATGTTAGAAATCAGCTTAAAGGTAAGTATTTAAGGACTCTCTTCCAGATATATATTTAGAAAGGGGGATATTTAACAGCATATTGAAATCATGGCCGATAAGAATTATAACAGAGAGAAGGGGGTTTTATAGAATATATGATATTAATGAGTGATTTTTTTAATAATAATGCTGTGAACAACAAACGCTTAACAAAATATTAAAATGAGACAGTAAAAAGAAAACATTCCCCTGGAGTTTACACCCAAACAGATTCCAACAAGCCTCCCTGGATACAACTGGATGACTAATGGAGGCCAGAGGGGAGAGATTTCCACAGGCCAGCATCTCACAAAACAGGTAAAACACTGAGACACGCGCCGCCTTCACAAACAGGCCAAACTGTTACTTTACCAGCCCCTTAGTGAAGCACTCACACTCACACTACTGTTGATGTGGAACATTTCTGTCCTTGACTAGTTTTAACATGGCCAATAGAGGGCAGCAATGCTTTGGCAAAATAGATTTTTGAGAGCCAGAGTCCCTGATAATTACAATCAAAGTTAAACAGAAATACATTAGATCAAAGACAAAAGCATCACTTTATTTTTTTATTTTAATAGCGTTTTTGTGAAAGCTTTTTTTGTTTGTTTCTTTTTTGTAAATACTGGAGAGACACCTCTTCCTCACATTTAATTCAATGTATGGTGACAAAACAAAGGAGGAACATTGTCCATATGTGAATATTCAAATATCATCACAGAGGATAAAAACACAAGAAAGCAAACGCTGTTTTCCCCCCATTGTCTCGGGTACAAAGAAACAACATCCGACATGTATTAGACATAAATATACTTGCAAAAAATTAAAACTTAGACCTTAAAAAAAACATAGAAATAAAAGAGGACATAATGTTGAAGGAATAAAATACTAATTTTAACAAAATATAATTTATGTTTATGTCTTATGCATAAGTATCGTTTCTTATACAGCACATCAGTGCTGTTTAGAATAAATGGCAGGAATTATAAAATGTGTTATATATATATATTTTTTTTCAATCAATAGTACATTTGCCACTTTTTTGCCACTCCACTTTTTCCTTGCTTTTAAAGAGTAAATACATCATTAATGGCACCATTTTTTCTTTTTTTTTTGCAACTGTAAATGGGGTCAAGTCCATGACTGTAATGAAAGGGACAGAAGTTTGAATCCTGGAGCTTCAGGAGATATTTAATCAGAAGAATGTTGCTTTTTTTTTTAAATCTGTTTAATCCAGCAGAAAGAGGCGATCCAGGCATCAACAATATCAGTGTCAAAGGTGTGTTTTAAGATTTTTATAATCTTTTCACTTCTGCTCCAACTCAGTTGGGCTACAACCTTCCAGAGGTTACCGGTTTTAGATACATTATGACATTAATCAGCTCTAATGCAAACAATATAGTGTTATTTACAGCATGTACAGTTTGTTAATCTTATAGTGAAGGATCAAACTTTCATTTCTTATGGGAACAGGCTTGTTTTTAACCATTTGAACCAGTTTTATTTAGTAGAGAACAGAGGATAGCAGATAAAAATAATGACACTATTGGACTGATTACCAACATAGAGATAAAATAATAAAGCTGCATGATACTTGGTGATTCCGTAAAAGCAAAGATTAGAAACAATTTGAAGTTCAGTTCAGTCCCCAATGCGTTCATTAAATGTCAAGTTATTCATATCTAAAGAATCCAGAAAGAGTATATATCTCTCTCTATGTATAAAACCCTCTCCACGTTCGTTTGTTTGCATGTTGATATCAGGGATGGAGTTGCCCCCAGAGTTCTGACACCACTTCAATTACATGCTGGCCTTTTGTACTGGGAAGAGGGTGTGTGTGTGTCTAGACATCAGAGTGAGGACCATTTTCCCAATTTCAGTATCACAATGAGGACCAGTTGTTGTAAAGTGAGGATATTGTGCTGATCCTCACAATGTATTTTGCTAATGATTAGGTTTTGGGTTATTTTTAGGCTTAGGGCATAGAGGGGGTGAAACATGACTGAAAATCAATGAAAGTCAATGGGAGTCAACAGATGGTCCTCACCACATATAGCAGAACAAACACAGAGTGTGTGTGTTTGTAAAGCCAGACGGCGTTCTTCAGAACACCCACCTCGCTGCCGCCTTGTGCCCCCTGGTCCTGCCCTGGGCCGCCCACAGGATGCCAGCTAGCTTTGATTTCCTCCTCCTCTTCATCAGAACACACACACACTCACAGATTGAGATTCAGGCAATCAGAAGCCTTCTCAAGTCTGCTGACTTCCGCCGCCCAAAGCAATCCTCACGTTTACAGAATCTAGCTTCAATGAGGAAAAGAAAAGCCTTGTAATCTGCTGCAGTGTGTGGAATTGGCTGATAAGTTATGAAATTGTTTCTAATCTATGATGTCATCCCATGCCTGCGTCATTGTGTCTCTGCATCACTTTTTATTGTGACCCAAATCAATGAGATATGTTACAAGGACAAATGTGAACTTTATGTCTGCCTTGATTAAAATAAAATAAGTTAGTTATTTTTTGGCATTTAACATTATTTAGAACTGTTACTTTGTCATATTTCCTCCCAGATGACTTTAGATTTAGCACAAAGTAAGGCATTCTAGTTAAGCTGTGATAGAAGGAGTCGGACCTTCATGCAGAGACACAGAGAAGAGCAGCTCAGTGAGTAAAAAAGTTCTAATGAGGTCACCCAAAAACTTACAGAAAAACAGGATGAGAAAAATGAAGCAATACAAAGACTGAAAACATGGACTGGAAGCTGGCAAGATATGAACTCAGTAGTCTTGTCTGGCAAGGAAAATTGATGAATTGGTAGCATAGATGGTAGGGGAAGAGGCAGGAAGCAGAAATCTGAGGTAAGAGGTGGACTGAATGAGTGACTGAAGGGGACTAATGCACATGGACAGAACTGCATGGAAAAGAAAGAAAAGTTATTATTGGGATAAGAATAAAGAATCCTCAATATACATAAAACAGAATAACCAGCAAATTTAAGAATAATCTAAACAGGAGCAACAAAAACAAATTAACACAGGACAAAAAAAATTAAAACCTCCTTATAAAGAAAATTCTTCAAGAAGTAGATAGGGTTTGTTTATCTGATAATTATTTATTTTATTTTATTTTTTTACCAGGATCTATTTTCCAGACTTTACCTATTATACATTAATTGTTACTCTTTTTTTAGGGAAATTCAAATGCACCAGCAGCAAAGCGGCAGGCAAGATGCAGCATGTAGATTCTCTCAGGTAGAAAACAGTAAGAAAAGAAGGTTGTACAGTAGTGGTACATTCACAATATAAGAACAATAGTGTAAAGTTCAAACAAATGAGTAATAAAGTAGATGAAAATGCGTGACATGTTTTTCTTTAACTCCTGGGAGCACTGATGATTACAATGCCCAACAGCTGCTGGGGACCAATATCTGCAATAATTCTCTTTTGAGCTCCCAGTAAGACCAGCGTCTCACTACAGGTCCTCTACAGTTCATCAGTTTCATGCATGGAGTTCAGAATCAGAATCAGATTTATTGCCAAGAAGGTTTGCACTTACAAGGAATTTGACTTGGTGTTGATGGTGCAGACAAATTAGATATATACACAGAATACAGAATCTATAGCTATTTGCAATGTAAAACATACAATATACTATAAAAAATATATAGTATATTGCTATATAATATATACACAGTAGTGCGTTGTACTGCTATGTTGGTTTAGCTTCTAGGTCCTGAACTGAGGAGGGAGGGAGAGAGGCAGTGTCAGTGTTACAGGGGTCTCTGGGCCTTGTTGATAAGGCTGGTAGCGGATGGGAAGAAACCATTCTTGTGGCTTGAGGTGTGGTCCTGATGGACTGCAGCCTCCTGCCAGATGGAAGTGTCTAAAATAGTTTGTGGCTTGGGTGTGAGGGATCATCCATAATCTTACCTACAGGCCTCCGAGTCCTGGAGATCCTGGAGAGATGGAAGATTGCAGCTTTTTAAATTTTTTTTTATTAATCAGCAAATCACCTTCTCTGCAGATCGGACACGCTGCAGTCTGTCCTTGTCCTTGATGTTGGTACCAGTGTCCTTGGCAGTGGCACCAGCGTACCAGATGGTGATAGAGATGGTGAGGTTGACTCAATGATGGAGTAGAAGTGCACCATCATTGTCATTGGCAGGCTGAATTTTTCAGCTAAGGCAGGAAGTACATCCTCCAGATCCCAGGAAGCAGAAAGACTCCACAGTGTCAACTGTGGAGTCACAGAGGGTGATGGGGATGGCTGGGGCTGAGTTCTTCCTGAAGTCCACTACCATCTCCACTGTTTTTAGAGCATTAAGCTATAGGTTGTTCTCTCTGCACCAGGTCACCAGATGGCCAGCCTCCCACCTGTAGGCGGACTCATCGTCATCAGAGATAAGTCCGATGACAGTGGTGTCGTTCGCAAACTTCCGAACCTTGACAGACTGATGACTGGAGGTGCAGCTGTTGGTGAACAGTTGAAGACATCATCCAGCAGTTATGTAATTTTTCTTTATTTGATCAAAGCGGCATCTAAGGACACTGCCGGCCTTCCTGATAATCTTATCTAACTGCTTCCTCTTCGCTGTAGATAAGCTACTTCTTTAGTAAACTGAATGATAAACATGACTCCTGAAGAAAAAAATTATTCAGGAGCACCTCCTGTCCTCCAAAAGACCCCAGTCTCATTACACTATGACTCCTCATGTAAAGGGCAGCAGTGTTGTGACTCCAGTCCAGTTCGTTGTTAATCAGAACCTCCAGGAACTTAGAGTATAAGAGTCTAGTCTCAACATCAGTTCCTTAGATTTTCATCAGAGTCAGTGTGGACGTTCTGTTGGTATGGAAATCCATCTCCAGCTCGTTAGTTTTCCCAACCTTGAGGTGGTTACACCAGTACCGGTCAACAGAATCTTTTTTCCACCTTCTGTTCTCTGATTCTCTCTCGCCAGACCAGCAGTCACAGAGTCATTGGCGAACATTTCTAATAAGCAACTTGATCTGCCGTTTAACAGCCCCATATTATTTTACATTTGAAGGTAAAAAATATATAACAATGAGGCCCCCAGAGCATGTTTTTAATGTTTGTGCAGGAAAACTCCTCTCAGATTAGGCAGACAGCCCTTTAACAAAAATCTCCTCATTCAGCCCTCCTCTGGACAAACTGTTTATGTATTCCACACGCCCCCACAACCCACAAACAATGACAACTGGTCGAAGTTCGTAAAGATATCCTTGGAGCGTTGAATAACAAATCTAATGTGTTATTCCATGCTCAGACCACACTGGATATCTTATTTCCACTTATGACATCATAAGGGAAATATTTTTCAAACAGCGTTTTGAGCACACAGTAGCTAAGACGTGGAGTAAGGCAGTGAGACAGGGGAAAGAGATTTTTTCATTTGTGAACCTAATGGGTGAAAAATTTAAGAAGATTCTAAGGGCCCTTGACTGACGGGGGCCGCAAAAAGAACAAAACATATTTCCCACTGTATATTTCTAATATAAAAGAACAAAACATACAGTATGTCCCGCTATATATTTCTAATATTAAAAGAAAATCGAGCTGTAACATAAATTACCTTTATGCTCTCCATCTTTCAGCAGTAACCAGCGAAACAATGCATGAATATATATGGACCAACCTACCCTCCCTTCATGAAATTGCAAGAAATGGTTTGGTCCACAGGTCCATTTTTGATTCAACAGGTCCCCGTCAGCAGCAGTTTGCTGGCACCGGAGCTTTAGTGCAACACGTGCATCATTTGACACAGTAATAAATTCAACAAATGAACAAAAAATGTGTAAATAAGCAGCAGTGTGGAAAATCTTTGGATTTCAAAATATAACAGAAAGAAAGGAGAACGAGGAAAGACGTAGAAAGGTGTTCAATACGTAACCCAAGACAGGTTTGTTACCAAAGTAGTTTATATTAAAGCTAGATTATTGACCTCTTGAGTAAAATAAAGTAGCTATCTGTTGGCTACAACTACCTGGTTAACCATCCGAGGGGGTTGGAGCAGAATCACATTGATGAGGCCGGTCAGTTGGGTACTGCTGCATTTCTTAAACGGAAAATTATTGCAACTTTTTATTTTGTAATTTTGTTTCGTGTCTTTTTTACTTTTCAAAAATAAAATAAACCAGGATTAAATCAACCTTTGTAATGAGCCTATCATGTGCCTGTAACTAACACAGAGGCAAAGCAACTAGAAAGCACACAGAGTTAAGAATTCGCCTTTACCAACCAGATCAGGCAACATGAAAATGCCATAGTGCTCAGAGGGTTAACATCACCTTAGAGCTACGTTGTGTTAAGGGACAGGCCAATTTGCATTATTACTGCTAGTGGATTTTTCTCTCTTTTAACCACTCCGAAAGAATTAAAATGATTTTTTTTTTTTACATATATATAAAAATTGAAACATATATTTTTTTCTAAATAATAATCTCTATAATATAAAAATGGCCTGCAGTTGTTTATACTGGATCCTGGACAGCTGAAGGAAAACATTGAGTAGCCAGTAAAATCTGTGTCAAATCAAAATTTTCCAGTTAGATTTTTAGAACAGATTGAATTATAGCCATTCAAAGATATTCATAACTGTTGATCATTCTCATGAGCAGCCTGAAGCAGCCACAGCAAAATCTTTTGTTGTCGTTACCTGCATACATTAATAAAAAACAAGGTCTCAGGGCCAGCAAAAAATAATATGTCCTTTATTAAAGTTATAGCAAAACCTAATAGGAACATATTTTCAAAAATATTCCAAAACCTATTTTCTTTTCATGTGTACATACACTCACTGGCCACTTTATTAGGTACACCTGTCCAACTGCTCTTTAACACTTAATTTCTAAGCAGCCAATCACATGGCAGCAACTCAGTGCAATTAGGCATGTAGACATTGTGAAGACAATCTCCTGCAGTTCAAACCGAGCATCAGTATGGGGAAGAAATGTGATTTTAATGACTTTGAACGTGGCATGATTGTTGGTGCCAGAAGGGCTGGTCTGAGTACTTCAGAAACTGCTGATCTACTGGGATTTTCACACACAACCATCTCTAGGGTTTACAGAGAATGGTCCGAAAAAGAAAAAACATCCAGTGAGCGGCAGTTCTATGAGCGGAAATGCCTTGTTGATGCCAGAGGTCAGAGGAGAATGGCCAGACTGGTTCGAGCTGATAGAAGGGCAACAGTGACTCAAATAACCACCCGTTCCAACCAAGGTGGGCAGAAGAGCATCTCTGAACGCACAGTACGTCGAACTTTGAGGCAGATGGGCTACAGCAGCAGAAGACCTCACCGGGTGCCACTCCTTTCAGCTAAGAACAGGAAACTGAGGCTACAATTTGCACAAGCTCATCGAAATTGGACAATAGAAGATTGGAAAAACGTTGCCTGGTCTGATGAGTCTCGATTTCTGCTGCGACATTCGGATGGTAGGGTCAGAATTTGGCGTCTACAACATGAAAGCATGGATCCATCCTGCCTTGTATCAACGGTTCAGGCTGGTGGTGGTGGTGTCATGGTGTGGGGAATATTTTCTTGACACTCTTTGGGCCCCTTGGTACCAATTGAGCATCGTTGCAACGCCACAGCCTACCTATATATATATATTTATTTTTGTTTTCACAATTAACACATTTTTATCCATGTTAGATATTCATCGTGGAGGTTTGTTCGTGATGTGTTTTGTAATTTTTTTTATCTCTTTCGTCCTCATTTGAAGTATTTAATGAGGTTATTTCTAATAATATCTGATGTTAAATATGTAGTGATGCCGACAATGTTCGTTACTGCAATGGAGGAAGGTGGCTTGATGTCGGCTGGATGTTTTTATTTGCTGCTGAACAGTTTTGTTTCACTATTTTCAGAATAAACACGCAATTTATTGGCTGACTTGGAGTGATTGAACGAGGCATTATTACACAACGCAGAGGCCGGTTACACACACACACAACCTCATGACGACCAGCCAAAATGTCCTCCTTTTGTAAAAATGTCCTCACTCTAAAGGTTAAAAAGTGAAACTGGTCACCATTATTTTTTAAGAATCAGGATTATACACACATTTACAAAATCAAACACACCCACTCTGGTCTTTCTATACTGTATGTAGTGAGGGCTCTGTGTTGACTCCCATTGACCTCCATTGATTTTTCAGTATTTTCAACCCTTTCAATGCCCTAATCATAAAAATTATCCTAAACTGAGGTATACTCAGGTATGGGCTGAGGTATAACATTGCATACCTCAGTATGCATACCTTACTTATTGATTCATATATTGCTGGAAGTAAGATCCTGGTTATTAATAGAATTGATCAATATTTTAATCTCTTGCCTGATTTCTAGTTTCACCATCCAAATTATATTCATTTTTCCAATAATTTTATTTAGCTATTATCAACACTGTGGTCTCGCAGCAGGTCCTGGGTTTGAATCCTGACTGGTACCATTCTGTGTGAAGTTTGTATGTTCTTCATGTTTGTTCTTTCTCCCAAAACAGGCTTGCTGGTTAAGTGGCCTCTGTAAATTACTCTGACCTTTTAGGATCTGTACTGTTTGGATGATTTATTTATTTATTTTTTGCCTTGTGATGAACTGGGAATTTCTACAGAATTAATCTTTTCTCTCTAATTGTTTGCTACAGAAACATATCAACAGTAATTTAACTATGCAAATTTTAAACATGTTCACAAATACCCTGACAGTTTTGTAACATCAGAATGTTTTTACTTGGATGTATTAGAAACAAAGTGGGGCTTATTATGACGTGCAGGGGTTTTATTAAGAGCTGATCATGTCCTCGGCATGGAGTCAGGGGGAACTGCTTTTCTGTGGCAATTAAATAATTTAACAAGAGCGAAAACTTGGTTTTGCTTTTATCTTCAAGAAAAAAATGGCCTTAGTCTCTGGTTTCCTTATTGGAGGATACACATTGGGTTGAGAAAGCAGTTATACCCCCTGAAGTTTTTTCTTTTTTTTTTAATTTTTTTTTTACCTTTTGTCAGGTGGGCAACTGAAAATTATAATGCATTTTACTGAGAACATATTTAATAAGCACAATGAAGTGCAAAACTGAGAAGTTATAGAAGATTATAAATATTTTTTCTCATAAAATACCAAAAAAAAATGAAGCTTCCTTTGCATTTTTTTAGACCCTCTTTTTTTCATCTGAATCACAGTTTAAGATTTTTGAGAGTATATTTCTATAAACATTGCTCATTTAAAGACTTTTGACCATACTTCTTGACCATAGGGATGTAACATCCACATATTTTCAAATATTGACCCAAAATGTCAATTATATTTGAGGTTGGACTTTAGATGGGCTATTCTAAAAAATGCATTTCTTGTTATCTCAAATATTCCTTTGTAATTTTGGACATACACTATATTGCCAAAAGTATTTGCTCACCTGCCTTGACTCACATATGAGCTTAAGTGACATCCCGTTCCTAATCCATAGGGTTCAATATGACGTCGGTCCACCCTTTGCAGCTAGAACAGCTTCAACTCTTCTGGGAAGGCTGTCCACAAGGTTTAGGAGTGTGTTTATGGGAATTTTTGACCATTCTTCCAGAAGCGCATTTGTGAGGTCGCACACTGATGTTGGACGAGAAGGCCTGGCTCTCAGTCTCCGCTCTAATTCATCCCAAAGGTGTTCTATCGGGTTGAGGTCAGGACTCTGTGCAGGCCAGTCAAGTTCATCCACACCAGACTCTGTCATCCATGTCTTTATGGACCTTGCTTTGTGCACTGGTGCACAGTCATGTTGGAAGAGGAAGGGGCCAGCTCCAAACTGTTCCCACAAAGTTGGGAGCATGGAATTGTCCAAAATGTCTTGGTATGCTGAAGCATTCAGAGTTCCTTTCACTGGAACTAAGGGGCCAAGCCCAGCTCCTGAAAAACAACCTCACACCATAATCCCCCCTCCACCAAACTTTACACTTGGCACAATGCAGTCAGACAAGTACCGTTCTCCTGGCAACCGCCAAACCCAGACCCGTCCATCAGATTGCCAGATGGAGAAGCGCGATTCGTCACTCCAGAGAACGCGTCTCCACTGCTCTAGAGTCCAGTGGCGGCGTGCTTTACACCACCGCATCCGACGCTTTGCATTGCACTTGGTGATGTATGGCTTGGATGCAGCTGCTCGACCATGGAAACCCATTCCATGAAGCTCTCTGCGCACTGTTCTTGAGCTAATCTGAAGGCCACATGAAGTTTGGAGGTCTGTAGTGATTGACTCTGCAGAAAGTTGGCGACCTCTTCGCACTATGCGCGTCAGCATCCGCTGACCCCGCTCCGTCAGTTTACGTGGCCTACCTCTTCGTGGCTGAGTTGCTGTCGTTCCCAAACACTTCCATTTTCTTATAATACAGCTGACAGTTGACTGTGGAATATTTAGGAGCGAGGAAATTTCACGACTGGATTTGTTGCACAGGTGGCATCCTATCACAGTTCCACGCTGGAATTCACTGAGCTCCTGAGAGCGACCCATTCTTTTACAAATGTTTGTAAAAACAGTCTGCATGCCTAGGTGCTTGAATTTATACACCTGTGGCCATGGAAGTGATTGGAACACCTGATTCCAATAATTTGGATGGGTGAGCAAATACTTTTGGCAATATAGTGTATGTTAAATTTGTTTTAGTTTAGAGGAAAATATATCTCAGTTACAAATTTATTCCATTATTTACCAAATATTTTGCTTCACCCATCTTTCAAACAACTCCCAAAGCATGATACTGCCATCAACTTTCTTTACCATGGGAGCCACCAAGTACACTTTTTAGGTATACTTTACTCCATTACTTATTTTTCCTCCTATTTTTGACTTCTACTCATTACATTTTCAAACGTCTCTGTACTTTTTATTCCTTACATTTTTAAAACAAACGTTACATGTTACTCTTGGCTTCAGTTTGTTTATAAATATTTATTTCTCGTCATGTGCGCCATCCAATGCAGATCATTGGCTCCATCCACATCTAATGAAAACAAGTGTAACTACTGGATGAGTCATAGAACGCAAACACTCATTGGTTAGCCAAAGGAAATCATCAGAAGCAAGCAGGTGTTCTTCAAACTGCAAACATGAATTGTGTATGCCATGCTACAACGTCAGATTCAGAAAAAGATGTTGAAATGAAAGGTTGGACAAAGGCAAGAGCGTATCGGGAGATGGAGACGGAGACCAACAAGACCTCCCTCATCCTTGGCCCTATCTCAAAGAATTTTTCGAAATAAAATTGAGCTTTCAATTCATATAGTGGCATCTGGCACTTTTTTTTTTTAAAGGTTACTTTATACTTTTATACTTTAAGTCGTTTTTGGAGCACATACTTTTTCACTTTTACTTGAGTAAAGAGGTCAAGTTGATACTTCAACTTTTACCAGAGTGTTTTTTTTAAACTGCAGTAACTATACTTCTACTTAAGTAAAAAATGTGTGTACCTTTGACACCACTGGGGAGCGGTATGTTTGTGGTTTGTGGTTGTGAAACTGAGTACTTTTGCAAAATCTCCTTTTATCGTTTTTCACTTTGTATTTGTGTGCTTTTTGTATTAGTCATTTGTACAAAATGCCATTAAAATAGAACAGTTTATTTTTTTAGATTAGGCTGCTCAGTGACGCAGTGGGTAGCACTGCTGCCCTGCAGCGAGACGGTTCCAGGTTCGATTCCTTGCCCGGGGTCTTACTGCTGGAGATAGGCACCAGTACCCCTCGCGACACCGCTTGGGATGGAAAGTGTGATGGAAAATAGATGGATGAATTGAGATTATAGAATTTAGTTACAAAGACATAATTTCCAACCCTTTGTTGTTGTCCTTATTACTTTTTTCCCCCTTGTTTACATCTCCATGTAGCATAATCTTTTAACTCTTTACAAACTGTGTTTTTGTAAATTGAAATCAAACTACAAGCAAACACATAAGTCATGAAGTTTTCAAGAATATTTATTGAGGGGTAAGATTTATCATGACACCAAAAATTACACCTCTGATCAAGTGATCCAAACACTGAGTCTAAACATCAAAGTTATACTCATAAAGCATTAACAACAATTTTTTAGTATGGTAAAACCTATTTTTGATTATTTGTCAAATAATTTGGATGCCATAGTAAAGCACCATCCACATTGTTACAATGAAAACATCAAAACTGCTTAGATCCATAAAAAGCAATTATTTATTGAACTGCATTTTTCCCCTGTAGTTCATTTATCTTCATGCTGTTTTTAGGCCTTTTCTAGAATCTGCAGCAGATGCCACAGCCTCTCATTCCAGGGCAGCAACCGCAGCAGAAACGACAGCGACGCCGGCGCAGCATAGCTCTCTCATATGGCATCTGTAAATAAAAAAAATTGTTTAATTTCAAATTTGAAATGCTGTAACACTGAAATTTATTCAGTAATCTTTAATTCCACGTTGTAATTGATAAAGTATACCCCACCTACTATATAACCACAAAATATTCAAAAATATTTCTATATATGCATAGTGTTTTATTTATTCACTTGACTGACCTTCCAGGAGTCCGCTGGCATGTCTTCACCTTCAGCGATTGGGCTGCCATTGGCCCGTCCATTCATCAGTTCAGCACCCTGTAAAAGATGTTAATTTAGACCACGTATGCTAATATTGTGACTAATATGAACTTAAAATTAAAGTTTCAATGCTCTTACTTCAATGATCATGTCAGCGGATCCCTCCTGGATCGCGATGACAGTCACCATGATGGCCGCGGCAACCGCAAGAGTGAAAGCCTTCATTTTGGGAGTGTTGGTCCAGCTGGAGCTTTAAAATCAAGTGAAATGCTTAGATTTTGATGTCTGAATGTAAGAAAAGGGCCGGTATTTATAATTACTTTGGTTGGTGTTGCAATGAGGTATTTCCACTCTGATTGACAGAGCAGAAGTAAGATCTTTCAAAAGCATTGCAAACATGAAGAGTTCAGCTGCATAATTTCACTTTTGCAAAAGTAGCACATTTGGCAATCCAACTTTTTTCTTAATACCCTCTTTACAGTAGCATGCAATGGATTAAAACAAAAATGCATACACCGGTTAAAATAATGCCTAGAGTACAGTTTATGTAGTTTAAGATATTATTTTATTTTTTGTTTTTAAAGAAGCAAAAAAGGGTTGTAAAATATCTCAAAAACAACTCTTTGGAACTCTGGCCCTGGTAGAAGACTTTGATGCTGTGAATCAACATTCGCTTGGATGAGTAACCTGGTGGTGGACGTAACCAGAGGGTGAGCGGGACTGAGAAAAGCCTGACAGCGATGGAGGAGATGAGGTCGAGGTGGGTGAAAGTTAGGGTGAAGCTAGGCTTAAAGCTAAAATAAGGGGATCTTGAAAGACGATTGGCTTCAGAGGAGGTGTGGTCTCAATATTAACTGGCTGAAGCTTGACGTGGGACATCAGCAGGTGCCCCAGGTGAGGCTGAGAAGAGTCCTTTAGATCGGATTTTCTCTTAAGCTTCATTTGCCAGGTCTCTGGTCTGAAGTAGAAAATTGTGAGTTCTCAGGTGAAATGGTGTCAGGAATAAACCTATCACTTCTCAGGGTTTTATAATTAAACTTATCAAATTTTATTGGTCAGGAAATTGAGTTACATTTTGAAAAAAATAACAGAATTTTCATTTTAATTAAGCAACATTTTCAGCTAAAACACAAAGTGTATGTCACAGAAAGGATATTAGCTGAATTCATTAAAGCTGTCTATGCTTTCTGCAATGAGTCATAGATAATAGGCCAGGAAGGATATATGGACCGATCCTTTAAATCCAGAAAAGAAGGACTTATATCAGCATTTTCGCTTTTAAGAGGCTCTTTCTATGAGAATTCCTATGACCTGAGACCTGATTTTATTTATTGGTCACAAGTGGATTACAGTATATTGTAAATGAAAAAAAAAATGAAAATAAAAGAAAGTACCGGTATTATATTTAAAATATATAGAAATGTTGAAGCAATAATGTAATTTTGGCGTTTTTATTTTAAAGACATAGTTTATGTATTAACATGGTAATAGAAGTCCCACATTCTTAAAGCAATAAAAAGTCTTGCAAAAATGTTTTATTCCTTTATAGAGATTTTATGAAGTATTAATTTAACCATTATGGGAGATTTACTGTTGTGAGCTCAGGTTTTCTTATGTAGGTCTAAAAAATAAGGCTTTAGATCATTCAACTGTTTAAAAGTATGACGAGCTATGTTTGGCCGCATACAATAAAAAACAAATTCTCTGGACTTACCGTATATAACCCAGTTTGTTTTATTGAGTTGAAGTTTAAGTTTATGCTGTTGTATGTTTAGTGCTTAAGTGAATGAAAGTTATTTTTAATACACCCTAGGAAGAATAGTCTGTTATGATAAATCAGTTCATCAGAAGGATCAGGTTTTTTTCAGAATTTGCAAAAATAGTCACAACTTATCGGAAATAGATTTATTATTTAGATTAGAAATTTGGAAGACAACAACATTGCATGTGCTAAAATGTCAGGTATCATTGTGTCATTCAGGTCAATCAGTTGGTTTCATAAGCACAACCATGAAAACACAAAACAACGAAAACCTCACTCAAGCACTTTTATATAGAGTTACAACATTCAGTCTCCTTTGAAGGAATTCAGCAGGCTTATTAGCCAACTCTACTTTGCAAAACCTTTCTAAAGCTGTTAGACTGTGGGGACATCTCTTGCCCTATTGCCTCTTAAGGTGAAACCACAGAGTTTTATTGACGTTTAGATTGAGACACTGGCCTGGCCATTACAACTGTTATGTTTAGTTAATCTGTTTTTTATTATGAATTGAATGCTTGCTAAAAATAAGGATTTTTCTACACTTATGATAATTGCCAGCATTCTTTTTAACCTAATATAACTTCTGTATCTGGGTTCCTCATATTATAAAACATTGTCCTTGCAAGGCTTTGTAAAATGTCAGCGAAGTTTTGTATGTGCAGATAAGATAAGGGGCATTTATATTGTAACCTTAACTTTAAGTTTACATAGGATTGTGATATGTAAACAACCAGTATTTGAAACATGCTCCAGTGGAGACAACCCTTCAGGGATTTTAAACACAAATTTTTTGAAAAACAAAAATCCTTTTTCTATTATGTTTTCTAAATCTGTTGATTCTTGTTCTACCTATACTTTTAATATATACGTCATGGTTTGGGGGTTTTCTTCATTTTTTTACACATTTTATATTTTTGTAATGAAATCCATTCCAGAGTTTTGTTACAGCCGTGCCTGCTATTGATTTTGCTCAAGGATGGAAACGAGAACCAGTACTAGGACAGTTGAATTTTACGTCGTGGGTGAGCGGTTAGGGTGTCAGACTTGGATCCCAAAGGTTACTGGTTCGACTCCCGACCCGCCAGGTTGGTGGGGGGAGTAATTAACCAGCGCACTCCCCCATGACTGAGGTACCCTGAGCATGGTACCGTCCTGCCACACTGCTCCCTTGGGGCGCCATTGAGGGCTGCCCCCTTGCACGGGTGAGGCATTCACTTGTGTGTGCTGTGTCACAATGACAATGGGAGTTGGAGGAGTTTCCCAAAGGGTTTTCACTTTTTCACTAGATGCAATGTAGTCAACGTTCCCCTAAATTTAAAGTCATGAAGCTTATATTTAGCAAAACTTAACGGTAAAAAAAAATACTGCATTACTGTTTGCATTTATGAAACAAATGAATTCCATAATTTTTATCATCTTCATATTTTGTTCACAAAACATACATTTCCTTTTAATGTATGTAAATTGCACCTCAATGGATGGTTGACAAAGCTTTGAACTTGTCACCTATGGCAGCCAAATTCTTTTTTGCATTAAATAGACATGACTTTAACAGAAATGTGTGGACTTTACTGTCAAACACTTATAAACTCGTTATTAGACACCAACTCAATGTGCAAATAAAATACAGACACAAAAAATTATTAATAATACCGATCAAAGTCGAAAATAACCTTAATATGCGAATAATCTCAGTTTTCTTTACGCTTAGCCTTTTTATGTCAACATCAAACATCAAAACAGAAGCTATAAAAAACTTGATTACTTCTTGGGCGGGGGACTCAGGTCTAAAGCTGTCTTAAATTAAGTGTATTTACCCTTAATTCGAGAAGAAATATAATATGATTTGCCAAAGGAATCAGTATTTTTATTCTTGAAATAATTAGCTAGAATGCATTTTAAATAAGACAATGCAATTACTTTTTCTTATTTTAGATTTCAGAAAGTTTAGATTTCAGTTTTCAGCAGTGCAGAATCTTTTTTGGCAAGAGTGCTGCAAGCGTCACAAATTGCTCCACCATGCAGGCCAATTTTCTAAAGCAAAAACCTTAATTTTCAATCAATAATGTGTGATTTTAGGTGTGGAAAGAGAAATGTTCTCATAAATGTTGAAACAGTTCACAGTTAACTCTGACCTCACCATTCGGCATACAGCTGTCAATGTGGGTCTTTATGCATGATTAGATTATTTTAAAAAGTTTTTTCTTCCTTGGTTTTAATGTCCATTATCACACCCCAGTGTGAACAGTCTATGAACCTAAATGTACGGCTTCACATCTCCTTGGGTGCAAAGTAGTGAAACTTCAATATTACAACTAAAATTTAGAGGAAATTCTGTAACGACCAAGGCTGGCATGGTTTTTGCCACTCGAAATTCAATTAAATCAAAAAATAATGTATGTATGAATCAAATATTAATGTTGAAGAATCTCATCTGACTTTCTTTTCGCGAGTTGTTGTAGATGTGAATAGGAAGTATCTCTGGTAGCAGTCTGTCTTGCACTAGATCTAGAGAAGCCTAATATTGAAAACAATGTGTTTAACAATCTTCTGAAGAAGTCGCTCGCTGTTGTCTATAATTGCTCTTCATTTCATGAGGAATTGTTCTTTGTAAAATCATCTTATGAGGTCCTAGAGGATTTCTTAGAAAAGAGCTTTCTTTATTAGCTTGTTGAATTTCTCTGTCCTTTGCACTGATGCTGTTACCCTAGTAGATGATGGTAAAGGAGATTTCACTCTGCAACAGACAGGATATGCAGCACCTTGTTGCAAAGGCTAAAGTAACTAAGCTTCCTGTCTGCTTTGTCCTTTTTTGTGAACGGTTTAACAGTTTCGTCTCCACTGAAGTTTGTTGTCCAGGTAAACACCAAGGTATTTATCCTCCTCCATTACTTCCCCTTCTTCTCCCATTTATTTAACAGTATTCCTTGCTTATGCCTCATTGCTGTATAATATATTGTGAATAGCAAGCCTCAATATAATCTTTACAAACTGTTGTTGTTTTATGCAAACTATTATCAAAGCAAACATTATTTCAAAGCAAACTATTATCAAAGCAAAACTCAAAGTTCACATGAATCTTAATTGGTGGGTATGATTTATTATGACAACAAAAGTTATTCCTTGGATCAAGTTAACACATTTATTATCCAAACACTGAGTCCAAACATCATTGTTATACTTTTAAAGCATTAACAATACAGTTTACTCTGGTAACACCTTTTGGTGTGTACTTTTTGGATATTTGCAAATAATTTGAATGCCAAAGTAAAACAAAATACATAAGCATTACACTGAAAGCGTCAAAACAACTTCGATCCTTAAAAAGCAATGATATATTCAACTACATTTAAAAATAACCAAATGTTAAGAATTTCTGTATTTTGTTCCTGTAGTTGATGTATCTTCTTGCTGTTTTCAGACTTTTTTTTTTAGAATCTGCAGCAGATGCCACAGCCTCTCATTCCAGGGCAGCAACGACAGCACAATCGGCAGCGACGGCGTTGTGCCTGAGCTCTCTCATATGGCATCTGAAGAAATAAAAATATTTTGTGTCATTTCAGATACAGAATGTTTCACGGCTAGAATTTAAGAAACTTTTCATTCCACATTCTGTTTGACAAAATATACCCCACCTGCAATATAGCAGAAAAATATCCAGAAATATATGATTTATAGATATATAGATGTTGTTTATTTATTAACTTGACTGACCTTCCAGGAGTCCGCTGGCATGTCTTCACCTTCAGCGATTGGGCTGCCATTGGCCAGTCCATCCATCAGTTCAGCACCCTGTAAAAGATGTTTTATATTTTAGAGCAAGCATGAAAATATTATAGCTATTATAAACTTAAAAATTAAAGTTTTAATGGTCTTACTTCAATGATCAGGTCAGCGGATCCCTCATGGATCCCGATGACAGTCACCATGATGGCCACAGCAACCGCAAGAGTGAAAGCCTTCATTTTGGGAGTGTTGGTCCAGCTGGAGCTTCAAAATCAAGTGAGGTTGCTTAGATTTTGATGTCTGAATGTGAGAAAAGGGCTGCTATTTATACCTACTTGGGTTGGTGTTGCAATGAGGTATTTCCACTCTGTGATTGACAGAGCAGAAGTAAGATCTTTCAAAAGCATTGCAAACATGAAGAGTTCAGCTGCATAATTTCACTTTTGCAAAAGCAGCACATTTAGAAATACAACTTTTTCATTACTGCCCTGTTTAAAATAACGTACAGTGGATCAAACAAGTATGCATACATCTTTTAAATAATACATAGGAGAACTGTTTATGTAGTTTACTATATGTTCTTTTAAAAAGTGTTATTAAAGAGTACCTAGCACTTTGGCATGTAATAGTCATTAGATTTGGAAGCTGTTAAATAGCTTTTTTTCTATTTAATGCAAATGTACAGTGTACATTTTAGCACATCCTCAGGTCTCAGGCAGAAACATTGTCAGATCTCATGATGGTGTCAGGTCTTTTAGGGATAAACTTATCAGGTCTTTGGTCTCAGGATAACCGGCTCTTTTTAAAATTAAGTTAAATATTTACAAAATCAGAAGAACTTTTAGTTCATCAAAACTTGATTTACCGAAAAAAAATCACAGAAATTATATCACGGAATGCACAATATATACATTTTTTAATCACAAATTTTGCCAGTGTGGTCTGTCTTTGCTGTCAAGCTTTCTGCAATGTTTCACATGAAATTGTAGGAAATTGGATCCATCCATCAAATCTTTTCAAGGTTGCTGTAACTAAACCTTTACTTAACAGTCTTTTGACCCAGGTGATTTGGTCAAATATAGACCTATATCTCAATCTTCCTTTCTTATCTAAAATTCTTTACAAAATTGTTGCTAAATATGTGTGTGACCATTTACGCCATAATTAACTTTTTTAACTGTTTCAATGTGGTTTTAAAGCTCATCTCCGCACTAAAACAGCTCTGATGAAACTCACTAATGATATTGTAATGGCCTCAGATAATGGTCTCACTGCATGAAAAGTGAGATTTTCGTCCCCGTAAACCCCCGTAAACTCCCGCAGATCTGCCTGATTTTCGTCAGTTTCCGACAATTTGCAACCCGTGCTTGTCCGCGTTTGTCGTGCCACAAATTGTCGAAAACGTACCGTGACGTATGTGGAGAGCGATCAGCTGTACTAATGGCCCTAATTAGCATATGAATGCAGCAAACCCGCGCGGCTGGCCAGGTCTGGCTTGAATAACCTTCTCAGTATTGGCTGAAACCACTATTCTCAAACAAATGAAATCGCTCGTGATTGGCAGCAAAACCACACGTGGCCACGCCAGGCTTTAATTTTCTTACTGAGTATTGGACGAAACCACTTCTTTTTAAACAAGTAAAGTCGCTCGTGAATGGTTGGCATATATATATATATATATATATATATTTACATATATATATTTATTCATATATATATATATATATTTATTCATTCATATATATATATATTCATATATTTATTCATTCATATATTTATTCATTCATTCATATGCTGTGTATTTATGTTATCCTACACTACTACACAATTATTATGCTACCATCAAGGACATGAATGAATTTATACAGGAAATGAACATTTGCCAGGAAGCTGTTTATGCAAAGAAAGAGCTTTATTGAAACACACACAACTATATACAACGCGTATCCAAACACATGCGTTTCTAAAAATTAAAACTCCGTGAACGGTCCGTTTGCTTCATCGGGGTTGGAGGTAACTGGCAGCATTCCCTCCGAGGCAGGTCCGATGTGCAGACGCATACTGTGCGTGGCCCTGTACTTCGGCATCGCTTCTAACCGGGACTGCAGCTTAACACAGAGTTCAGTGAGATCCGGCCTACGAAATGGCGGCGACCGTACAATCCATCCAGAGACACCGCCGACGACGCCGCCATCTTCTTCGTCGGACATGAGGTCGACGGTGGCGGACTTACAGAGTTCCACTTCCTCATCTGCCAGCACACTCTGCCTCGCCTTCAGCAGCTGAAAAAAAAAAAACTATGAATCAGCGCACTGCATACGGACACAACACATCTATCAATGCACCTGAAAAATAGTCACCAAATAAAGTCTTACCCTCTTTCTTCTGGCCCGACTCCGAGCAGATAGCCTGGCAGCCTCCGCACGCAGCGTGCTGGCCAGCAGCGTGTATCTGAAGCTCCTGCATACCGTCTCATAATACGTCTTACAGGCAGCTGGAAAACAATTAAATGAGAGAGGTATGAATTAAAAAAAAAAAAAATCAAACGCAAGTCACAGTAACAAGGAAGGAGAAAACATTAAAACAAGTCACTTACACACAATGTCGTCTTTATCAACATCGTGCAAATCCGAGCAAATAGGAGGTCACCGCCTCATTGTGAGGCGACTGTAGTCTGTGAAAAAAAAAAGTACAGCTATGGTCGGTATTTATCCGTATCCATGTCCTTTTACCGCAGAATGAAAGCATATTCTTTAAACCTTACCCCTGCTCCGGTTCATAGCGCCTGCAATTAGTCTCCGAGTTGTTAAGACGGCATAATGCTTCCTGTGAATCACAAAAAATACACTTTAATAAAGCTTTAGGCTAGGCTGCTTTTAGCTTACCTAGCTAGGCTAGGTTGTCTTTAGCTTGCCTAGCTAAGCTAGGCTGCTTTTAGCATAGCTACCAGTAATCGAACTTATATTTACCACTAGCGTGGCGTTGTGCACCCGTCTTCTCTTCCTCGAGTTCGTATATCCCGCAAAGTTGGTCGACTGCAGAGCCGCCATCTTGTCCTCTAAGGACTACAACCTGGAGTGCATCGAATTCTCCAGCGCTCATTCATGTCGGCAGTATGTTGAGCAAGCTGACGAGACAGTCCGCTGATAGCAATCAGCAGTTTCTTCTCGTCAGTCTGCGGGCTGGCCGAAAGTTGTGGACTAAGAGCAGTTGGAGGCGAGTTGAACGCGAGACGTCGTGCAGCCATTGTTCACGTAACAACAAAATACAAACACGGTAACTGGAGATGAAGCTCTTCTGAGTATAGTAACACAAACATGTCTGCTAATATGCTGGTCTCGCGAGAAGTCGTAGTGCACAAAAGCTCACACGTGATTGGACGATGGGGCCGAAGGCTCATCAGGCTCCTCCAATCACATACGACGTCATTGTTATACGGAAGGACTCGCGAGAAGAGCTCGTGTCGCTCCTATAAATTGTTTGCAATTGCAATTGTTTGTCTCCATAAGATTGAATTTGAGCAGGTGGACATTAGAGATAATAAATGCAACAACAAGTTTTTGAATGAATATTCTATAAATAATATGTACCCAGGAAGAACAAAAAGCACAGCTCTCTTACAAAATTTTAAGAAATCTATGATAGTCAAAATTAGGACAAATTATTTGAAATTCCCAATTCCTCCTAAATATAAAGAATTACAATTTAAAATAATAAATAACATATATCCTTCAAATGAGTTTTTAAGAGAGAGATTTAAGTTTAATGTTGAGAATTGTGGCTTTTGTACAACTCAATTGGAAACAACTAAACATCTTTTTTATGAATGTAAAGAAGTATTAAACTTATGGGATCAACTTCGAACCTTTCTGTCTTCTAAAACAATAAATTTAGATTTTATTTCCTGGCAAAACATTCAATTCGGTTTATCCATTAAAGAAAAAAAAAATGGAATTTTTAATCAATATTCTAATAATTGTAACAAAGTATTATATCCATAAATGTCGCTATGCAAAATGCTCCCTCTCAATCTCTGCTCTCAAAAATGAACTTTCCCTTTTCAAAAGATGTCTGAGAAAGATGCAGAATTTAAATGCAATTAAATTGTTTGAGTTAATTGAAGAATTTCAGTTGGTAGTCCCCACTGATTAATTTACTTTAACTACTATTATTATTTTATTTATTTTTATTTATTTTATTTTATACTTTGTTCCAGCCTGTGCATTTAATTTTATTTTTCAAAAGCAGGAGTTGTGATATTTCTTCTTGTATTGCAATATTTGTTATTGACTTGTTATTTGAGATTGTTATTGTTTTCTTATATATTCAATTAACAAAAAAAAAAAAAAAGTGGAAATCAAAAAAAAAAAATTAACCATTACAGCCAACTGATTCTGATTAAAACTAATTTTTGAAGTAAATTATTTTGTGTATTTTCTTTTACATAACATTTGCATACACAGTAATCTAGCGTACTTTAATTAAATAAATCAATTCAAGCTAAAATGTAAGAGTCTATAATTAGGCTATACTGAGCCTGATCTATTTCTACCATCTATTTGGGGGATATTTATTGCCACACTTTGGGCCACTTAAAACCAATTTAGCATGCTGACCTATGTCCTTATGACCACAGTGTACCAATCTTCTGATGGCTACTTCCAACAGGATAATGCGCCATGTTATAAAGTGAATCATCTCAGAATCATTTCTTGAAACTTTTCCACTTAAGTAATTGTGAATTGAGCATATTGACAGACAACATTTTATTTTTTATCTTAAATGCAAATTTAAAAAAAAAAAATTACTGCTCTAAATGTATTGCTCTGTCTGTCACTTTAATTAAATAGATCAATTCAAGCTAAAATGTAAGAGGCTATACCTGATCTCTTTGTATCAGAGATTTTCTTACCCAGGGTTGCAGGGGGGGTAAAACCCCCTCCTGCAACCCTGGTTTGCATTTGTATAGCTCACAGCATGTTCATTTACATGTTAAAGCCTCCCCTAGAATTCCATGGGGGGGAGGCATGGGGGGAACACTGCCTAAGAAATTCCACGTCAATTTCTGACAATTTCCGGGAGTTTTCGGCGAAGGTTGCAAATTGCCGTAAACTGCCGCTAACCTGAAGTTCCACGACAATCTACAGTGCCGTATATTGACGAAAATCCCACTTTTCATGCAGTGTCTTGTATACAGTATGTACTTGTCCTCTTAGATCTCAGTGCTAAATTTGATACAGTTCATCATAATGTTATTTTGGAAAGGCTTGAGCAGTTTGTAGAAATTGGGGTAGTTGCACTAGGCTGGTTTAAATCGTATTTATGTAACAGATTTCAGTTAATGATAAATCTTTCTCATCCTCCAGGGTTAACTGTGGAGTACCACAGGGATCAGTGCTAGGACCAATTTCTTTACTATATATATGGTCCTCATATGATCATAAGTACATTAATGTTTAACCTGCTGAAAAGTGCTGATCCAACCTATTTTATTTACAATATTCATAATTTCATTTAATATGCCATCATTGCATTTTATTAATTTATAACTCTACTTTAGTCTGTTATTTAGACTCAAAAAGAATAAATATGTCACAAATAACAGAAGTTATTTATTTGTTCTCTATGTGGCTCGGTACTGGTCAATTCAATTTCAGTTCAATTCATTTTTTTTATATAGTGCCAATTCACAACAAAGGTCATCTCAAGGCACTTCAGAGAAAATTCAAACAGATCATATCAATTTGAGTCAGTGTTTTCTATATAAGGAAAACACGTTGATTGCATTGACTCATTGATTTGAAGGCAATCCCTCACATCAAGCATGCTTGTAATGACAGGAGAGAAAAAAATCCCTTGTTGCAGGAAGAAACCTCCAGCAGAACCATGCACAGTGTAGGCGGTCATTTGCTGAGGCCGACTGGGGTTAAAGGAGACAGAAACAGATATAGAAAAGAAACAGAGATACAACTGTCAACAAGCTCCATAGGCGGCCCCGTCCATGGAAATGCACAGCCAGGCAGATGACCTCCGAGCCAGCTCCCATGGCACGGTTTGTACATACAGTTAGTCAAAGTCAGAGAAACAGGACTACACTGAAAAAAGGCCAAGCTCCAACATCTATAAACAAAAGAGTTTATGTTAGCAGTACAGCTGATATTTCTCTCCAAGATGGAGTCGCAGCCAAACAAGAACACACCTGATGAAGCTACAATGAGAAAAAGCTACAATAAGAAAAACCATAGAGAGCACAACATAAGAGATTAAACAAGAAATTCTGCAGAATAGTAGAATAGAGTAAAGCAGGATGATGAAAAAGGGTCCCTATGTCCTCCAGTAGTCTAAGCCTATAGCAGCATACATGCAGAGAACTCTAACCATAAACTTGATCAAAAATGAAAGTTTTAAGCCTAGCCTTTAAAGTAGACAGGCTGTCTGCCTCACAGACTAAAACTGGTAGTTGGTTCCACAGGAGAGGAGCCTGATAAGTAGAAGTTCTGCCTCCCATTCTATTTTTAGAAATTTAAAGAACCACTAGTAAACCTGCAGATTGAGAGTGAAGTGCTCTGTTAAGAACATAAGGAGCAATCAGATCTCTGATATAAGATGGAGCTTGGCCATTTAAGGCTTCATGTGCAAGAAGTAGGATTTTAAATTCTATTCTGGATTTAACAGGAAGCCAATGAAGAGAAGCAAGGATAGGAGAGATGTGATCTCTCTTTCTAATTTTCATCAGAACTCTGGCTGCAGCATTTTGGATCGGCTGAAGGCTTTTAACTACAGTTTGTGGACTTCCTGATAGTAAAAAAAATACAATAGTCCAGGCAAAAACTGATAATGCATGGACTAGTTTCTTAGCACCACCCCTAGACAGGATATTTCAATATTTTGCATAATTCTGCAGATGAAATAAATAAATTCTAGAAACCTCTTTGATATGGGATTTGAATCACAGGTCTTGGTAAAAAATAATATTTTTTACTTTATTATCATTTATCAATTAAATCCAATCCAAATTAAGCAACTGACTAATCAGCTTCTTTTTCAAACACTCTGGTCCAAAGACTATATCTTCTGTTTTGTCTGCATTCAGGATCAGAAAGTTAAGGGTCATCCATGTTTTTATGTCTTTAAGACATGCCTGTAGTGTATATAATGTGTTAACTTCATCTGGATTCACAGACAGATATAGCTAAATATCATCAGCATAACAGTGGAAATTATTCCCATGATGTCCATGTGTCCTTTGGTCCCAGGCATTGGGGATCACTGCTGTAGTTCTACACCATTCATAGAGAGCATAAATGCTATACACCACATTCAGAGTTGCCATCAACCAATTTAAACTACCAATTTAAACTAAACAGAGTTTATTTGCATATATCCGGTTTAAGTAAATGTAAACATCAAAGAAAAAAAATTGTTTTGTGTGCTGAAGCACCACGCTGGTGAAAATTCTTCAGTAATAAACCCACCGAAATTCACCTGTACTCCGGTCCATAATTCGAGGTTGCAACACTGGTTACATATTTCTGTAGTTTATAGGCAAAAGGCAAGGTACACCCTAGACAGTTGATCACAGGGAAACACAACAACATCAATCATACACTCACATTTAAGGACAATTAAAAGATAGCAAATAACCTAACAGTCATGGGTTTGAATTATGGGAGGAAGCGGAAAAAAAAAACAAAAAAAAAAAAACAGCAGAAAACCCAAGGATACAAAAGGAAAACATGAAGATAGACCCTAGGCCTGGAATCTAACCTAGGACCTTCTAGCTGTAAGACCGGAGTGACACAAACGGCACCATGAGGCAAGCAAATTATTTTATAGCAAGAAACTTGAATTTAAATCAATAATGTTTGAATCTGACTGTGGAAAGAGAAATGTTATGTATATCGAAGCAGTTAAACATTTTTTTTGAGGCATCTGATTACTGTTCCTGTTAAAGCAAGACATTACAGGTTGCTTCAGTGCATGCTGTTAGTGATGAAATAACAGCCACTGAAGTTGTTTTAAAACCCTATACTTTAGTCACATTGAGTAATCAAACACACCAGAACAAAAGCTTACATCAAAATAAAACCACACTGCCGTTTTTTCAGTTGCTAACATGTTTGTCCAACCAGTTTTCACATTTCAAATACTCTAAACACAATTAGCGTAGCATTGAGATCTTGTGAACACACCATTCACACAAAAGACTATTTATCAAACCTGAGAGAAATTATAGAAAACCACAGCTTCTGTAATTTTATCTGTTTAAAAAACTATATATATTACAGCTGGAAAAAAGCTGATTTATGTTTGGTAAAATGGGGCAACCACAGCTGACTCTAGTCTAGCCTTGACTCAGGGGCAGGAATTACTGTGAAAAGATGACTTAAAGGTATGTTTTTGGAAAAAGAAAAAGACAAAGACTGTAAGGTCTGGACGAGGAAGAAGAAGGGGCGCAGGGTGAAGAACAAGCACAGTTAGAGGTGCAGGGTCAGGGAGAGGGCAAGGCAAAGGTGATCGTGTGATGATGATGGTGCAATTCCAAGAGCTGCAAGAACTGTAGCCTGTGATGAAATACATGTCACTATCATTTACCATCTAATGAACCACAATCTCTCATACCGCAAAAACGATCTGAAAATAGGCAAAAAAAATTGTTTAATGGTTGCCCCCATAAAATGCCTTTTTCAAAAAAAACCGTAACTATGCATTTTACATAGATTGTCTCTATTATCACTTTACATATTGATAAGTGCATACAGTAATGAATTTTTTACCTGTCACAGAGAATGCAGCATCTTCCTTCTGCTGGGGAAAGAGCAAATCTTCTCAATAAAGACAAAGAGCTTGCAATTGCACAAAATGGTTATCACAAATCATACAAGCATTATCCTGTAACATCATCAGCAGCCCCTCACACACCCATCATGGACTGTTCTCCATGCTGCCCTTGGGGAAGAGGCTTCGCAGCATGCGCTGCAGGTCCATCAGGTACTGCAACAGCGTTTTCCCCGCTGCCATCAGGCTGTTGCACTCTGCATCACACTTAAAAACATGATATTTGCGCTACCAACATGGCAGATTTTTTTCAGAATCCCTTTAAATAGAACACAACTCAATGTTCTACTGCATTTTGCACCATATATATTGATGTCTTCCTTTTCTCCCATACTGTTTACATTCTCATCACTGCTGAACTCTATAAATGGTAATGTTCATTTCACTGTTGTAAGCTGCCCATTCACTGTTGAAAAGCTGTATGCATCAAAATTTCATATACACTGTGTATACACGATAACAATAAAGTTTGTCTAAGAAAAACAAATTGCATGAATTGCACAAACTAGAATTACAGAGAACCATGAGATATTTCATAATATCAATAGAATCAGCCTCACAATCATTATCTCGACATTGTCCAGAGTGCGAATGATGCAGCTCTATACTACTCCCTTTGAGAATAAGAGAGAGAGAGAATCAAGGAACTATGGCAACAATATATCAATGTTTGGTACTGTATATTCAACTCATTGTCTAGTCCTATAAAATTTTCCCTATTAAGAAGGTAACCAACACATCGACTCATTGACTCAAAGTGTTGGGAGCTGGAGAAGTTCCACCTTTCTCCAGCAGAGTCCGCCGTGGATCCTTCTGAGTGAGCCTCCTGCACAGCTGCAGCCCATCAAGATCATCAGAGGATCCACTATTTAAGCTGTCTTCAGACCTTGCCTCAACGCCGCAGTGTTGATCCAGTTGGTCAGCGCCTAAGCCTAGACTCTCAGTGTATCTTTGTGACTTTGAATCCAGCCAGGATTCTAACCGTTGTCTTTATCTTCCAGGAAAGCTGTGTCTCCTCTGTGAAGCTCAGGAAGAGCTAACCTGCCGAGCCGACCCTCAGAGCCAAACCCGAAGAACCATAGAGAACTCCCATGCAGCTCAGGAAAACCCAAAGCCAAGGTCTGTTCATTTCTAGACGTGAGACGCTGAAGCAGCAAGCGGACTCTGCTGAGCAACTCCTCTCCAGATCCAACAGTGACTCTCCCAAAGCTAACCTCAAGAACCCTCAAGGTACAATCAGTTATCATCAAGAGATCAAGCTCTAACGTGCTAAGCTAACTGAACTGTCTCTCACGCAGACTCCAGTGAACCAGTGTCCAGGCCCGAGCCAGAACCAGTACAATCTGTGTGCTTGTGTCAAATAAACTTGTTGAACTTTTATTCCTGTGTCCGTCAGTGGTGTTCTGCATCATTGGGTCACTTTCAGAGTACCCATCATGACACAAAGGCAAACCCTGTACTGAACTGTAACAGGTTACAGTATAGTATCATATGCGATGAAATTCACACATTCTTTTTTACAGAGAGTAATGGAAATGGAGGTCAACAGGATCCCACATGATTCCATAAACATAGAAGAGGCAAGATTCAGTCTGGCCACACAGCATTGATTGAAAAAATGGCCACAATTTATGTGCCAGGACAGAGAGAGGCGAATATTACCATGTGCAGCAATTACACATCAGGAAATTCTGTAAAATTGTTCTTGTGCTCTTAATGTGAATAGTAATTCTACCGTACCCCAATAATAAACAGTATCGGGAAAAAAAAATAATTTACTTCTTACTGGAAGCTATACCTGTAATGACCAGAAACGGAAGAGCCAGAGTTCAACCAGAGGCAACAGTCAGCAACCGGAGCTTCTGGAAGTAGATTTGAAAGTTCAGTGACCAGGCAGAAACAGACGGCAATGTTTCTGATGTTGAATTGTGGTTCACTAAGCTTCTCAGAGTTTGGGGAGAAACTTTGAAAGTCAGTTGCCGTGTGACATCACGGATTAACCTAGAAGGATTTCTGAATCCATCCAGGTTAGTCTTGAGAAATCGTATGCCGTCATATTTATTTCAAATTGGTCGAGTTGATAAGGGCATCATCAAAAGGTCCTACAGCGCATTTTGACGCATCTAAGCAGCAGAAGCATGTGATGCGCTTCATAAGCAGCAGATGCTGGAGTTGGAAAAATTTTACTTTTTGCTTTTCGATGAGCCAGAACAATAAATCAGAGAAGCTGATCTGGGAGCTGGCAGGGAGACAGACGCATCACTGCTGATGCAGACCGCTGTAATCCCTCCTCAGAAACTGTTTATTGATGCCTAAGTTAAATTAAAATATAGAAACCTGCTAGCAAAATATGTTGGTTATTATTCTGGTGCTTGGAGTTTGTACCATGTACATGAAAAATGCTAACATCTGCTTTCACCCGCCACAAAGAGTAGCAAAAAAAACTCCAAGAGGCAACCTGCCCTTCGCCAGCCGCTGCTGGGGATCCCCAATGACAGCGCACCGCCGGTATACGGCTGTCTAAGTGGCTCTGATAGCAAAATATTTCAAAGGCACATTGCAGACTTTGTGATCTAAAGGGTTGATGCATATTAATTATTTAAAATTTTTCCTCAGGCCAATATACATAGCTTGACATTATCAATGCTACGAACGAGGTTCCTGTCTTGCAATACCGACCATGTAGGTACGGAGATGACGGACCATCATTGATGTATCGCTTTATGGCCGCAGGCTCTTATTTAGTCATGGAACTAAGGCTTTTGCTCTACTATTTTTCCTCCTGCTCGACTACTGGTCATTGCTGAGGCAAGTAAAAAGTTTAAACCTTCTGAAAGTGATGAAAGTGATCGTTCACAAGGAAAACAAGAGTAAATCATGGAAAGGAGTTTATTCATTGTCACAGGTTGAAAGAAAAAGCTGGATGTAAACCGATTCTCTTTTCTCAACCTAATT